>NC_060115.1:14226492-14539153 GCF_021155765.1 Diprion similis
AGCTGTCGAGGAAACCCCCTCCCCCTCAGCATGACGACGTTGTAGAGGAGCGCGCGGGTAGATGGTGATACCGCGCGCCACTGCCTCGCCGTAACTTTGTCAGGACCGGGGGACGACGATACGGGGACCATGATGGTTTCGACGTCCTCTATGGAGATCGGGTCCCACGTGTATCGCAGCTCGGGTTTTTCAGGTAAGATCCTTGAGGGACCAGGGTACTCCTTGGACGGATGCCCAAGGAGTTGGCCCCAGTGGACAGCCAACTCGTCGAGCGAGTGGCTTAACTGACTGGGGCCTCCCTCCAGGATCTCCCGAGCTACGTGTCGTCTGCTGTTCTTCCATCCGGTCTGAACTCTGGCATATTTGCGGCGACGCAGTGTCCTCCTTGACGGTGGCTTTCCACGCCTCTGGCGGACTCGGTTCGCGGTGGGCTCCCGGCGCCCGTTTCCAGCCGCAGCGGCTTCCGGGGGCAAGACTACTCTCAGCCATGCTAAGACGGCCGAGTCAGTATCTTCCCGCCGTAGAGCATCATCAGCGATGTTCGCCAGATCGTTGGCGTGATGATGCTCCTCTTGCCAGGCTTCGGTCACCAGAATGTGAATGGCCCGGGCAAGGTCCTGCCCACTGTTTATCGGTGAAACCGGCGTCGGGGTGGGGGCAGGTGCCGCTAGGGTAGGTGTTGTTACCCTTGCTGGTTCTGGGGCGAGTGAGGGCTCACGCGGCGATGGCAGGTGTCTCAGAGGGGTCCTCAGCCGCCACAAGGTCTTGTTGGGCGGCTTCGACTAGTCGGCGGTAGTCCGGCCGACGCCGGACCCCCTTGATCGCCTCCTGGGTCCTGCCAGGGACCAGGGCGAGGAGATGAAGATTCATGAATCTCACTCCCCGCCCGGCAGCCAACGCCTTCTCTCGTGCCATCAGGCCCAGCTCCTAATCCCGCTATCTCAGTTTGGCGCCAGAAAGCTCGATTTCCGCGATTGCTTCCGCAGGGTGTTTGATCCTGCGATGAACTGCGAGTCCTCGCTTGGTGGCGAAGTCCTGCTCGCAGTTCTCGCAGGCATACCGCTCGGGTGCTCAGGTGGGTTCTGGGTTCGGTTCAATTAGATGCGCTGGTGCGGGGTCGTCCACTCACTGCGCAGCCACCTCCGGGGGACCGGCTAGCTCTCCCTGGGTGCTTGTTCCAGCAGGCCCGCCGGGCTGAGGCACTCGGCGGGTTCTGCTTTTAATATTATTTTTTTACGGGCCTGCTAAAAGTTAGTGGGAGGGGCTCGCAACCCCCCCCGCCCTTGAAGCCCCCGCCGTTAATCGGCCGCCCGCTAGTGGCTGATCGGCGGGCACGTGACAGCTCTCCGACGGGGGCCGACTTTGGGCGGCCGACAGCCAACCGTCGTTAGCCAGGTGTAAACCGCTTGGCGCACACTCATTGCCCGACTCTCACCACGAGGAGGTGACGGTTGGCACATGGCCACAGGGCTAAACGCGTTCACCCTGTGGACCTTAAGAGAGTCATAGTTACTTCCGCCGTTTACCCGCCCTTGCTTGAATTTCTCCACGTTGACATTCAGAGCACTGGGCGGAAATCACATTGCG
The DNA here is from genome assembly GCF_021155765.1 of Diprion similis. Classification (NCBI taxonomy): domain Eukaryota; kingdom Metazoa; phylum Arthropoda; class Insecta; order Hymenoptera; family Diprionidae; genus Diprion; species Diprion similis. The sequence continues at coordinate 14,228,080 of NC_060115.1, forward strand.
TCAGCACCCGCTAGGGCCATCGCAATGCTTTGTTTTAATTAGACACTCGGATTCCCCCAGTCCGTGCCAGTTCTGAGCTGACCGTTGAATGGCGGCCGAACAGGACGACGGCAACGGCGAACCGCCGCCGAAGCCTCGCAGCAAGGAAGATCCGCGGGAGGCCAAGGCACGGGACCGAGCTCGGATCTGGTTTAACCATCACCTCGCCCAGGCCCGGCACGTCAGCCAAACCCGCTTTCCGACCAAGCCCGACACGCCCCGATCCTCAGAGCCAATCCTTATTCCGAAGTTACGGATCCAATTTGCCGACTTCCCTTACCTACATTAGTCTATCGACTAGAGGCTCTTCACCTTGGAGACCTGCTGCGGATATGGGTACGAACCGGCGCGAGACCTCCACGTTGCCCTCTCCTGGATTCTTAAGGTTCGAGGGGAAGATCCGGATACCGCCGCAACTGCGGTGCTCTTCGCGTTCCAAACCCTATCTCCCTGCTAGAGGATTCCAGGGAACTCGAACGCTTATACAGAAATGAAAACTCTTTCCGGATCTCCCGACGGCATCTCCAGGTCTTTTTGGGTTACCCCGACGAACTCTCTTGCGAGGGCCCGACTTGTAAACGGTTTCGCTGCCGGGTTCCGGAATAGGAACCGGATTTCCTTTCGCCCGACGGGTGTGTCACATTCCAAACCGCGCCCGCCCACGCGACGAACGCGTTACGACGAGCGTATCAGGCATAGAAATACACCTACATCGTCATCGGATTTCTCCTAGGGCCTAGGATCGACTGACTCGTGTGCAACGGCTGTTCACACGAAACCCTTCTCCACGTCAGTCCCCCAGGGCCTCGCTGGAGTATTTGCTACTACCACCAAGATCTGCACCGACGGCGGCTTCAGGCAGGCTAACGCCTAGACCCTTCTGCGCACACCGCCGCGACCCTCTTACTCGTCAGGGCTTCATGACGGCCTTGGCCGCCTCGTATGCCGCTGACGGCCGATTATAGGCGTGACGCTTGAGTGTCATCCGTTTTCAGGGCTAGTTGCTTCAGCAGGTGAGTTGTTACACACTTCTTAGCGGAATCCGACTCTCATAGCCACCGTATTCAGCGCGCCAAAATACGCCGGAAATAGCCCTTCTCATTTTAATATAGCTCAGAATAGACAGTCAACATGCGATTGTTTGTTCCTTGGATATCACGGGATAACTTTCCTTCTATACATGCTAACTATGTGCAACTTTTACTCATCGTGTTCGGCGCGTCAAAATACGCCGGAAATAGCCGTCTTTTCTTCTGATATAGCTCAAAATAGAAAGTCAAGGTCCGTTTGTTTGTTTCTTGGATATTGGGGAATAACTTCTTTCCTATACATGCTTGCTACCTGAAACTTGTTTTATCGTGTTCAGCGCGTGAAAATACGCCAAAAATAGCCCTTTCTTTCTAATTGAGCTCGGAATAAGAAGTCGAGGTGCGTTTGCTTGTTTCTTGGATGTCGGCAAATAACTTTTTTTCTATACATGCTCGTGACCTGAAAATTGTTTCATTGTATTCAGAGGGCGAAGTACGCCGGAAATGGCCCTTTTTTTCGATATAGCTCAGAATAGGAAGTCGGGGTCCGTTTGTTTGTTTGTTGGATATCACGTGATGACTTTTCTTCTATACATGCTAGCGACTGAAAACTTGTATGATTGTATTTATTCCAATTCTGACGCGCTAAATACAAAAAAACAAGGTTTAGATCGCTAGCATTGATAAAAATGGAGTTAGCGCCCGGATATCCAAGAAAGCAACAAACGCATTTTGTTACTTTATTCCGAGCTATGTGAAAAAAATTGAGGGTGTTTTGGGCGTATTTTGACGCACTTAATACAATCAAACTAGTTTTATGTCGCTAGCGTGTATAAAAGAGAACTTATCACGTAATATCCAAGAAACAAACAAACGGATCTCGACTTTTCGTTCCAAACTGTATCGTAATAATGACGGCCGTTTACGGCGTAATTTGACGCGTCAAATACATCAAAACAAGTTTTAGTTTGCTAGCATGTATGAAAAAAGTTATCACCCGATGTCTACGAAACAAACAATCGGGTCTTGGCTTACTATTTCGAGCTTGATCAGAACAAAGAGTCCCGTTTACGGCGTAATTTGACACGTCAAATACATTAAAACAAGTTTCAGGTCGCTAGCATGTATCGGAGAAGAGTTATCACCCGATGTCCAAGAAACAAACAAACGGATCTTGGCTTCCTGTTATGAGCTTGATCATGATGAAGAGTGCCATTATCGGCGTATTTTGACGCGCGGAATACGATCAAACGAGTTTTACGTCACTAGCATGTATGAAAAGGAAGTTATCACCCGATGTCCAAAAAACAAACGAACGGATTTCGGCTACCTATTTCAAGCCTGATCAGGATGCAGAATGTCATGTCCGGCGTATTTTGACGCGCGGAATACAATTGAACAAGTTCTAGGTTGATACCATTTATCGAAAGAGAGTTATCACCCGATGTTCAAGAAACTAACGAATGGATCCCGGCTACCTATTTTGAGCTTGATGAGAATAAGGAGTGCCATTTCCGGCGTGTTTTGACGCGCGGAATACGATAAAACGAGTTTTAGGTCACTAGCATGTATGGAAAAAGAGTTATCACCCGATGTCCAAGAAACAAACGAACGGATTTTTGCTACCTATTTCAAGCCTGATCAGAATGCAGAGTGTCATGTCCGGCGTATTTTGACGCGCGGAATACGAGTGAACAAGTTCTGGGTTGATACTATTTATCGAAAGACAGTTATCACCCGATGTCCAAGAAACTAACGAATGGATCCCGGTTACCTATTTTGAGCTTGATGAGAATGAAGAGTGCCATTTCAGGCGTAGTTTGACGCACTGAACACGATGAAACAAGTTTCAGGTCACTAGCATGTATGGGAAAAGACAAATCACCCGATACCCAAGAAACAAACAAACGGACCTCAACTTCCTATTCTGAGCTACAACGAAAGAAAGAGGGCTATTTCCGGCGTATTTCGAAGCGCTGAACACGATCAACAAGTTTCAGGGCGCAAGCATGTATGAAGAAAAGTTATCACCCGATATCCAAGAAACAAAGAAACGGACCTTGATTTCCTATTCCAAACTTTGTCAGAAGAAAGAGGGCCGTTTCCGGCGTAATTCGACGAGCTAAATACAATAAACTAAGTTTCAGGTCGTTTCATGTATAGAAGAGAAGTTATCACCCGACATCCGAGAAACAGCATGTGTAGAGAAAAAGTTATCAGGTGATATCCAAGAAACTAACGAACGGACCTTGACTTTCTATTCTGAGCTATATCAGAAAAATAGTGCTGCTTTCGGCGTATTTATAGGCACTAAACACGATGAAACAAGTTTCAGTTCGCTAGCATGTCGAGAGAAAAAGTTATCAACCGATATCCGAGAAAGTAACAAATGGACTCCGACTTCGTATTCCGAGCTTTATCGAAACAAAAAGGGCCGTTTCTGGCGTCATGTGACGCGCTAAATACGATAAAACAAGTTTAAGGTAGCTTGCATGTACAAAAAAAAAATTATCAACCGATATCCAAGAAACAAACAAGCGGACTCCGACTTCGTATTCCGAGCTATATCAGAACAAAAAGGGCCGTTTCTTGCATAATTCGACGCGCTTAAAAGGATAGAACAAGTTTCAGGTCGCAAACATGTATAGAGCAAAAGTTATCAACCGATATCCATGAAACGGACAAACGGACTCCGGCTTCGTATTACAAGCTATATTAAAGAAAAGAGGGCCGTTTCTGGCGTAATCTGACGCGCCGAATACGATGACACAAGTTCTAGATCGCTAGCATGTTGTGACGTGGTGGGTCTACCAGCCCGTCACCGACCCGCACCTCCACTCCCAGGCGGCCGCGTCAAGCGCTCTTCAAGAGCAAGGGAGATTCCTGCCGTGCCGCCAATGAACAACCAGAGTTAGCTTTAAGATTTATGTATTGTTGCTAATGCTTTTTGTTACTTCCCCAACCTATTCTCCGAGGTGACCGCCACTGCCGCCGCCACTGCCGCCGCCAATGCCACAGCCATCCAACGACCACCCTGCGCTGCCGTCGCGGGAAACGCGGAGGGACCACAGGACGACCGGCGCGGAGTTCGAAGCCCCGGACCCAGTAGTCGCGCTGTTGCTTGCTCGGACCTCGATGCCGCCAAGGACATGCTGCCGCTGCCGCCCAGGGGTCGAGTTGCCTCCACCTGAGCCTCCGATATGACCGGCCTTGCCACCCGGCACCCACAAACAACCGGACTCAGCCTCCCCCTGGACTCGCCGATGCCGACAGGACATTTCCGCCTTCGCCAGACCACCCTCGCAACACGCAGCACAGCGCGGCGAACAGACCGGCTGCCTAGGCTCCCGCCGGTTTCTCGCCAATCTATCTATCATCCCCTTCCGTAGCGCCACCGCGGGATCGCGATCGCCGAGGGCCGGCGGCCACCTCACTCTCCCTTGCACCTCGCTGTTAATCATTGTGAACCGTAGCGTAGAGAAACCGATTTTGCCTTTTGTGCTAAGCATTATCGCCGAGAAATCGAAATTGTCTCCGAGTTTGTGCCGATCACGTATCGTACCATCGTACCGAGTAACTGCCGTCCGAGCGCTTTTGTGGAAAGACGCTGTGTGCCGAAATAAGGTAGGCTAACGTCACGCCGGGCCTCGCTGGCTATAGATCCTCAAGGGCCTCAGGCCATTTTTCGCCAGTGACAAGTTGCCGGCCGGCTTTGGTCGGCCATTTTGTGTAAAAGACCGCGAGCCTCGTGGTAGCTGAGCTTTTCTAGTTGATTGTATTGTTGATCTTGGTTGCTATTCTTATTTTATAATTAATATTACATGCTCTGGTTGTTCATTCGGTAATCTTTTGCCGCTTTATTGTAGCGTATGCTTTGTAATAGATCGTGTACCGTGCCGCTTCCCGGCCGCGTACCGAGTACGTGAGTGTGAGAGAGAAAAAGAATCTGTAAGTGAGTGTATGCGCCCGTGCCGTCGTTGCCAAGCGTAACCACCGCCGTCAAGCAGCGACAGGCGACCGTGCCGATAGTATAGAAAAAGCAAGGAAGGATTATCTCGTGTTTGTGAAACTGTTAGATTGTTAGCAAATTTGTTTTTGGAGTTGTTCTGCCGTAGTTTGACTTTCGAAATTGTTAACGAATTTGCTTCACAACGAGTCTGTAGTCGCATGAGTTATTAAATTGTTGCTGATCTTACGCCGCTTATTATTCGCTTATCTTGGTCGCTTGCCGCTCGTCGCTTCTAGCTTATACTGCTTGATTTTTGCCGAGTTCGATTGAATTGTTTCATTTTGTTGCTGTGTTATATTGTAAACTATTTTGTTTTATTTTTATTTATTTTTGGATTGTATCGAAGCGTACCGCCACCGATAAGACCGCTTGCCGTGTAAATATTTTATTGCCTGTTGCCTTCTGCCTTGCCGTAACGGCGCTGATTGTTAATAAAAGCTGGTAATCACATCTATAATCATTCGATTATCATCTATACTATTTCACCTTCGCGCCCACGTTCCCCTCGCCGCTAGCTAGTCGGCTGTTTTTGTGTGTGCTTGCCCCTGCTATAGTTTTGCTTTGAGATTTGGTGGGGTGAGTTTGGTTCGCCGTTCAAGTCGGCGAACGAATGCTATTGGACGGTAAATTTCGAATCTGGTGAGAGTATAGTATCTTACGGCTCTCTCAAGCCTGGCGCCCAACACCTGTTCTGCAGTGCCGTCAATCTTTATTTTTCCATCTTTCTATTGCCGTGTTGGTCAACGCCATTTTTGTGATCGAGCCTCTGTGCCGACCCCGCTTTCCCCCGGGTAAAGTAAAATGCCCGTTACAATGTATAGGAAAAAAGTTATCAACCAATATCCGAGAAACGAACGAACGGACTCCGACTTCGTATTCCTAGCTATATCAGAACAATAAAGGCCGTTTTCGGCGTAATATGACGCGCAGGATACAATAAAACAAGCTTCAGGTCGCTAGCATGTATAGAGAAAAAGTTATGGACCGATATCCAAGAAACAAACAAACGGACTCCGAATTCGTATATCGAGGAATATCAAGACGAAGACGGCCGTTTCTGGCGTGATTTGAGGCGCTGAATGCGATCAAACATGTTCCAGGTCGCTAGCATGTATAGTATAAAAGTTGCTCACCGATATCCAAGAAACGAACAAACGGACTTCGAATTCGGATATCAAGCAATACCAAAAACCAAAGACGGCCGCTTATGGCGTAATTTGACGCGCTGGATGCGATATAACGAGTTTCAGGTCGCTAGCATGTGGAGTAAGAAATTTGCAAACCGATATCCAAGAAACGAACAAACGGACTTCGACTTCGTATATCGAGCGATATCGAGACGAAGACGGCCGTTTCTGGCGTAATTTGACGGGCTGAATGCGATAAAACAAGTTTAAGGTCGCTAGCATGTATAGTAGGAAAGTTACTAACCGAAATCCAAGAGATAAACAAACGGTCGCTGACTTCGTATATCGAGCAATATCAAAACAAGGACGAACGTTTCAGGCGTAATTTGACGCGCTGAATACAATAAAATGAGTTTTAGGTCGCTAGCATGTATAGTGAAAAAGTTACCAACCGATATCCAAGAAACAAACAAACGGACTTCGACTTCGTATATCCAGCAATATCAAAACAGAGACGTCCGTTTAAAGCGTAATTCGACGTGCTGAATGCGATAAAACATGTTTCAGGTCGCTAGCATGTATAGTAGAGAAGTTACCAACCGATATCCGGAAAACAAACAAACGGACTTCGACTTCGTATATCGAGCAATATCAAAACAAAGACGGCCGTTACAGGCGTAATTTGACGCGCTGAATGCGATAAAACAAGTTTAAGGTCGCCAGCATGTCTAGTGAAAAAGTTACTTACCGATATCCAAGAAATAAACTAACGGACTCCGACTTCGTATATCGAGCAATATGAAACGAAGACGGCCGTTTAAGGCGTAATTTGACGCGCCGAATGCGATGAAATATGTTTCAGGTCGCTAGCATGTATAGTAAAAAAGTTACCAACCGATATCCAAGAAACAAGCAAACGGACTTTGACTTCGTATATCCAGCAATATCAGAACAGAGACAGCCGTTTCCGGCGTAATTTGACGCACTAAATTCGATAAAACAAGTTTAAGGTCGCTTGCATGTATAGTGAAGGAGTTACTAACCGATATTCAAAAAACAAACGAACGGACTTCGACTTCGTATATCGAGCGACATCAAAACGAAGACGGCCGTTTTTGGCGTAATATAACGGGCTGGATGCGATAAAACAAGTTTTGGGTCGCTAGCATGCATAGTAAAAGAATTACTAACCGATATCCAAGAAACAAACAAACGGACTTCGACTTCGTATATCGAGCAGTATCAGAACAAAGACGGCCGTTTCCGGCGTAATTTGACGCGCTGAATGCAATAAAACAAGTTTCAGGTCGCTAGCATGTATAGCAAAAAAGTTACCATCCGATATCCAAGAAACATACAAACGGACTTGGACTTCGGATATCGAGCGATATGAAACGAAGACGGCCGTTTGAGGCGTAATTTGACGCGCCGAATGCGATAAAATATGTTTCAGGTCGCTAGCATGTATAGTAAAAAAGTTATCAACCGATATCCAAGAAACAAGCAAACGGACTTTGACTTCGTATATCCATCAATATCAGGACAAAGACAGCCGTTTCCGGCGTAATTTGACGCACTAAATTCGATAAAACAAGTTTTAGGTCGCTAGCATGTATAGAAAAAAAGTTACCTACCGATATCTGAAAAACAAACAAACGGACTTCGACTTCGTGTTTCGAGCAATATCAAAACAAAGACGGCCGTTTCCGGCGTAATTTGACGCACTGAATGCGATAAAACAAGTTTTAGGTCGCTAGCATGTATAGAAAAAAAGTTACTCACCGATATCCACGAAACAAACGAACGGAATTCGACTTCGTGTTTTAAGCAATATCAAAACAAAGACGACCGTTTCCGGCGTAATTTGACGCGCTGAATGCGATAAAACAAGTTTTAGGTCGCTAGCATGTATAGAAAAAAAGTTACTCACCGATATCCACGAAACAAACAAACGGAATTCGACTTCGTGTTTTAAGCAATATCAAAACAAAGACGACCGTTTCCGGCGTAATTTGACGCGCTGAATGCGATGAAACAAGTTTTAGGTCGCTAGCATGTATAGAAAAAAGGAACTTACCGATATCCACGAAACAAACGAACGGAATTCGACTTCGTGTTTTAAGCAATATCAAAACAAAGACGACCGTTTCCGGCGTAATTTGACGCGCTGAATGCGATGAAACAAGTTTTAGGTCGCTAGCATGTATAGAAAAAAAGTTACTCACCGATATCCACGAAACAAACAAACGGAATTCGACTCCGTGTTTTGAGCAATATCAGAACAAAGACGACCGTTTTCGGCGTGATTTGACGCGCTGAATGCGATGAAACAAGTTTTAGGTCGCTAGCATGTATAGAAAAAAAGTTACTCACCGATATCCACGAAACAAACAAACGGAATTCGACTCCGTGTTTTGAGCAATATCAGAACAAAGACGACCGTTTTCGGCGTAATTTGACGCGCTGAATGCGATAAAACAAGTTTTAGGTCGCTAGCATGTATAGAAAAAAAGTTACCAACCGATATCTGAAAAACAAACAAACGGACTTCGACTTCGTGTTTTAAGCAATATCAAAACAAAGACGACCGTTTGAGGCGTAATTTGACGCGCCGAATGCGATAAAATATGTTTCAGGTCGCTAGCATGTATAGTAAAAAAGTTATCAACCGATATCCAAGAAACAAGCAAACGGACTTTGACTTCGTATATCCATCAATATCAGGACAAAGACAGCCGTTTCCGGCGTAATTTGACGCACTAAATTCGATAAAACAAGTTTTAGGTCGCTAGCATGTATAGAAAAAAAGTTACCTACCGATATCTGAAAAACAAACAAACGGACTTCGACTTCGTGTTTCGAGCAATATCAAAACAAAGACGGCCGTTTCCGGCGTAATTTGACGCACTGAATGCGATAAAACAAGTTTTAGGTCGCTAGCATGTATAGAAAAAAAGTTACTCACCGATATCCACGAAACAAACGAACGGAATTCGACTTCGTAGTTTAAGCAATATCAAAACAAAGACGACCGTTTCCGGCGTAATTTGACGCGCTGAATGCGATAAAACAAGTTTTAGGTCGCTAGCATGTATAGAAAAAAAGTTACTCACCGATATCCACGAAACAAACAAACGGAATTCGACTTCGTGTTTTAAGCAATATCAAAACAAAGACGACCGTTTCCGGCGTAATTTGACGCGCTGAATGCGATGAAACAAGTTTTAGGTCGCTAGCATGTATAGAAAAAAGGAACTTACCGATATCCACGAAACAAACGAACGGAATTCGACTTCGTGTTTTAAGCAATATCAAAACAAAGACGACCGTTTCCGGCGTAATTTGACGCGCTGAATGCGATGAAACAAGTTTTAGGTCGCTAGCATGTATAGAAAAAAAGTTACTCACCGATATCCACGAAACAAACAAACGGAATTCGACTCCGTGTTTTGAGCAATATCAGAACAAAGACGACCGTTTTCGGCGTGATTTGACGCGCTGAATGCGATGAAACAAGTTTTAGGTCGCTAGCATGTATAGAAAAAAAGTTACTCACCGATATCCACGAAACAAACAAACGGAATTCGACTCCGTGTTTTGAGCAATATCAGAACAAAGACGACCGTTTTCGGCGTAATTTGACGCGCTGAATGCGATAAAACAAGTTTTAGGTCGCTAGCATGTATAGAAAAAAAGTTACCAACCGATATCTGAAAAACAAACAAACGGACTTCGACTTCGTGTTTTAAGCAATATCAAAACAAAGACGACCGTTTCCGGCGTAATTTGACGCGCTGAATGCGATAAAACAAGTTTTAGGTCGCTAGCATGTATAGAAAAAAGGAACTTACCGATATCCACGAAACAAACGAACGGAATTCGACTTCGTGTTTTAAGCAATATCAAAACAAAGACGACCGTTTCCGGCGTAATTTGACGCGCTGAATGCGATGAAACAAGTTTTAGGTCGCTAGCATGTATAGAAAAAAAGTTACTCACCGATATCCACGAAACAAACAAACGGAATTCGACTCCGTGTTTTGAGCAATATCAGAACAAAGACGACCGTTTTCGGCGTAATTTGACGCGCTGAATGCGATAAAACAAGTTTTAGGTCGCTAGCATGTATAGAAAAAAAGTTACCAACCGATATCTAAAAAACAAACAAACGGACTTCGACTTCGTGTTTTAAGCAATATCAAAACAAAGACGACCGTTTCCGGCGTAATTTGACGCGCTGAATGCGATGAAACAAGTTTTAGGTCGCTAGCATGTATAGAAAAAAAGTTACCTACCGATATCTGAAAAACAAACAAACGGACTTCGACTTCGTGTTTCGAGCAATATCAAAACAAAGACGGCCGTTTCCGGCGTAATTTGACGCACTGAATGCGATAAAACAAGTTTTAGGTCGCTAGCATGTATAGAAAAAAAGTTACTCACCGATATCCACGAAACAAACGAACGGAATTCGACTTCGTGTTTTAAGCAATATCAAAACAAAGACGACCGTTTCCGGCGTAATTTGACGCGCTGAATGCGATAAAACAAGTTTTAGGTCGCTAGCATGTATAGAAAAAAAGTTACTCACCGATATCCACGAAACAAACAAACGGAATTCGACTTCGTGTTTTAAGCAATATCAAAACAAAGACGACCGTTTCCGGCGTAATTTGACGCGCTGAATGCGATAAAACAAGTTTTAGGTCGCTAGCATGTATAGAAAAAAGGAACTTACCGATATCCACGAAACAAACGAACGGAATTCGACTTCGTGTTTTAAGCAATATCAAAACAAAGACGACCGTTTCCGGCGTAATTTGACGCGCTGAATGCGATGAAACAAGTTTTAGGTCGCTAGCATGTATAGAAAAAAAGTTACTCACCGATATCCACGAAACAAACAAACGGAATTCGACTCCGTGTTTTGAGCAATATCAGAACAAAGACGACCGTTTTCGGCGTAATTTGACGCGCTGAATGCGATGAAACAAGTTTTAGGTCGCTAGCATGTATAGAAAAAAAGTTACTCACCGATATCCACGAAACAAACAAACGGAATTCGACTCCGTGTTTTGAGCAATATCAGAACAAAGACGACCGTTTTCGGCGTAATTTGACGCGCTGAATGCGATAAAACAAGTTTTAGGTCGCTAGCATGTATAGAAAAAAAGTTACCAACCGATATCTGAAAAACAAACAAACGGACTTCGACTTCGTGTTTTAAGCAATATCAAAACAAAGACGACCGTTTCCGGCGTAATTTGACGCGCTGAATGCGATAAAACAAGTTTTAGGTCGCTAGCATGTATAGAAAAAAGGAACTTACCGATATCCACGAAACAAACGAACGGAATTCGACTTCGTGTTTTAAGCAATATCAAAACAAAGACGACCGTTTCCGGCGTAATTTGACGCGCTGAATGCGATGAAACAAGTTTTAGGTCGCTAGCATGTATAGAAAAAAAGTTACTCACCGATATCCACGAAACAAACAAACGGAATTCGACTCCGTGTTTTGAGCAATATCAGAACAAAGACGACCGTTTTCGGCGTAATTTGACGCGCTGAATGCGATAAAACAAGTTTTAGGTCGCTAGCATGTATAGAAAAAAAGTTACCAACCGATATCTGAAAAACAAACAAACGGACTTCGACTTCGTGTTTTAAGCAATATCAAAACAAAGACGACCGTTTCCGGCGTAATTTGACGCGCTGAATGCGATGAAACAAGTTTTAGGTCGCTAGCATGTATAGAAAAAAAGTTACCAACCGATATCTGAAAAACAAACAAACGGACTTCGACTTCGTGTTTCGAGCAATATTATAACAACGACGGCCGTTTCCGGCGTAATTTGACGCGCTGAATGCGATAAAACAAGTTTTAGGTCGCTAGCATGTATAGAAAAAAAGTTACCAACCGATATCTGAAAAACAAACAAACGGACTTCGACTTCGTGTTTCGAGCAATATTATAACAACGACGGCCGTTTCCGGCGTAATTTGACGCGCTGAATGCGATAAAACAAGTTTTAGGTCGCTAGCATGTATAGAAAAAAAGTTACCAACCGATATCTGAAAAACAAACAAACGGACTTCGACTTCGTGTTTCGAGCAATATTATAACAACGACGGCCGTTTCCGGCGTAATTTGACGCGCTGAATGCGATCAAACATGTTCCAGGTCGCTAGCATGTATAGTATAAAAGTTGCTAACCGATATCCAAGAAACAATTGAACGGACTTCGAATTTGTATATCGAGCAGTATCAAAAACCAAAGACGGCCGCTTATGGCGTAATTTGACGCGCTGGATGCGATAAAACGAGTTTGAGGTCGCTAGCATGTATAGTAAAGAAGTTACCAACCGATATCCAAGAAATGAACTAACGGACTCCGACTTCGTATATCGAGCAATATCAAAACAAAGACAGCCGTTTCCGGCGTAATTTGACGCACTAATTTCGATAAAACAAGTTTGAGGTCGCTTGCATGTATAGTAAAGGAGTTACCAACCAATATTCAAAAAACAAACAAACGGACTTCGACTCTGTATATCGAGCAATATCAGAACAAAGACGGCCGTTTCAGGCGTAATTTGACGCGCTAAATGCGATAAAACAAGTTTCAGGTCGCTAGCATGTATAGTAAAAAAGTTACCAACCGATATCAGAGAAACAAACAAATGGACTTCGACTCTGTATATCGAGCAATATCAGAACAAAGACGGCCGTTTCTGGCGTAATTTGACGCGCTGAATGCGATAAAACAAGTTTCAGGTCGCTAGCATGTATAGAAAAAAAGTAACCAACCGATATCAGAGAAACAAACAAACGGACTACGACTTCGTATATCGAGCAATATCGAAGCAAAGACGGCCGTTACAGGCGTAATTTGACGCGCTGAATGCGATAAAACAAGTTTAAGGTCGCCAGCATGTCTAGTGAAAAAGTTACTTACCGATATCCAAGAAATAAACTAACGGACTCCGACTTCGTATATCGAGCAATATGAAACGAAGACGGCCGTTTAAGGCGTAATTTGACGCGCCGAATGCGATGAAATATGTTTCAGGTCGCTAGCATGTATAGTAAAAAAGTTACCAACCGATATCCAAGAAACAAGCAAACGGACTTTGACTTCGTATATCCAGCAATATCAGAACAAAGACAGCCGTTTCCGGCGTAATTTGACGCACTAAATTCGATGAAACAAGTTTGAGGTCGCTTGCATGTATAGTGAAGGAGTTACTAACCGATATTCAAAAAACAAACGAACGGACTTCGACTTCGTATATCGAGCGACATCAAAACGAAGACGGCCGTTTTTGGCGTAATATAACGGGCTGGATGCGATAAAACAAGTTTTGGGTCGCTAGCATGCATAGTAAAAGAATTACTAACCGATATCCAAGAAACAAACAAACGGACTTCGACTTCGTATATCGAGCAGTATCAGAACAAAGACGGCCGTTTCCGGCGTAATTTGACGCGCTGAATGCAATAAAACAAGTTTCAGGTCGCTAGCATGTATAGCAAAAAAGTTACCATCCGATATCCAAGAAACATACAAACGGACTTGGACTTCGGATATCGAGCGATATGAAACGAAGACGGCCGTTTGAGGCGTAATTTGACGCGCCGAATGCGATAAAATATGTTTCAGGTCGCTAGCATGTATAGTAAAAAAGTTATCAACCGATATCCAAGAAACAAGCAAACGGACTTTGACTTCGTATATCCATCAATATCAGGACAAAGACAGCCGTTTCCGGCGTAATTTGACGCACTAAATTCGATAAAACAAGTTTTAGGTCGCTAGCATGTATAGAAAAAAAGTTACCTACCGATATCTGAAAAACAAACAAACGGACTTCGACTTCGTGTTTCGAGCAATATCAAAACAAAGACGGCCGTTTCCGGCGTAATTTGACGCGCTGAATGCGATAAAACAAGTTTTAGGTCGCTAGCATGTATAGAAAAAAAGTTACTCACCGATATCCACGAAACAAACAAACGGAATTCGACTCCGTGTTTTGAGCAATATCAGAACAAAGACGACCGTTTTCGGCGTAATTTGACGCGCTGAATGCGATGAAACAAGTTTTAGGTCGCTAGCATGTATAGAAAAAAAGTTACTCACCGATATCCACGAAACAAACAAACGGAATTCGACTCCGTGTTTTGAGCAATATCAGAACAAAGACGACCGTTTTCGGCGTAATTTGACGCGCTGAATGCGATAAAACAAGTTTTAGGTCGCTAGCATGTATAGAAAAAAAGTTACCAACCGATATCTGAAAAACAAACAAACGGACTTCGACTTCGTGTTTTAAGCAATATCAAAACAAAGACGACCGTTTCCGGCGTAATTTGACGCGCTGAATGCGATAAAACAAGTTTTAGGTCGCTAGCATGTATAGAAAAAAGGAACTTACCGATATCCACGAAACAAACGAACGGAATTCGACTTCGTGTTTTAAGCAATATCAAAACAAAGACGACCGTTTCCGGCGTGATTTGACGCGCTGAATGCGATGGAACAAGTTTTAGGTCGCTAGCATGTATAGAAAAAAAGTTACTCACCGATATCCACGAAACAAACAAACGGAATTCGACTCCGTGTTTTGAGCAATATCAAAACAAAGACGACCGTTTTCGGCGTAATTTGACGCGCTGAATGCGATAAAACAAGTTTTAGGTCGCTAGCATGTATAGAAAAAAAGTTACCAACCGATATCTGAAAAACAAACAAACGGACTTCGACTTCGTGTTTTAAGCAATATCAAAACAAAGACGACCGTTTCCGGCGTAATTTGACGCGCTGAATGCGATGAAACAAGTTTTAGGTCGCTAGCATGTATAGAAAAAAAGTTACCAACCGATATCTGAAAAACAAACAAACGGACTTCGACTTCGTGTTTCGAGCAATATTATAACAACGACGGCCGTTTCCGGCGTAATTTGACGCGCTGAATGCGATAAAACAAGTTTTAGGTCGCTAGCATGTATAGAAAAAAAGTTACCAACCGATATCTGAAAAACAAACAAACGGACTTCGACTTCGTGTTTCGAGCAATATTATAACAACGACGGCCGTTTCCGGCGTAATTTGACGCGCTGAATGCGATAAAACAAGTTTTAGGTCGCTAGCATGTATAGAAAAAAAGTTACCAACCGATATCTGAAAAACAAACAAACGGACTTCGACTTCGTGTTTCGAGCAATATTATAACAACGACGGCCGTTTCCGGCGTAATTTGACGCGCTGAATGCGATCAAACATGTTCCAGGTCGCTAGCATGTATAGTATAAAAGTTGCTAACCGACATCCAAGAAACAATTGAACGGACTTCGAATTTGTATATCGAGCAGTATCAAAAACCAAAGACGGCCGCTTATGGCGTAATTTGACGCGCTGGATGCGATAAAACGAGTTTGAGGTCGCTAGCATGTATAGTAAAGAAGTTACCAACCGATATCCAAGAAATGAACTAACGGACTCCGACTTCGTATATCGAGCAATATCAAAACAAAGACAGCCGTTTCCGGCGTAATTTGACGCACTAAATTCGATAAAACAAGTTTGAGGTCGCTTGCATGTATAGTAAAGGAGTTACCAACCAATATTCAAAAAACAAACAAACGGACTTCGACTCTGTATATCGAGCAATATCAGAACAAAGACGGCCGTTTCAGGCGTAATTTGACGCGCTAAATGCGATAAAACAAGTTTCAGGTCGCTAGCATGTATAGTAAAAAAGTTACCAACCGATATCAGAGAAACAAACAAATGGACTTCGACTCTGTATATCGAGCAATATCAGAACAAAGACGGCCGTTTCTGGCGTAATTTGACGCGCTGAATGCGATAAAACAAGTTTCAGGTCGCTAGCATGTATAGAAAAAAAGTAACCAACCGATATCAGAGAAACAAACAAACGGACTACGACTTCGTATATCGAGCAATATCGAAGCAAAGACGGCCGTTACAGGCGTAATTTGACGCGCTGAATGCGATAAAACAAGTTTAAGGTCGCCAGCATGTCTAGTGAAAAAGTTACTTACCGATATCCAAGAAATAAACTAACGGACTCCGACTTCGTATATCGAGCAATATGAAACGAAGACGGCCGTTTAAGGCGTAATTTGACGCGCCGAATGCGATGAAATATGTTTCAGGTCGCTAGCATGTATAGTAAAAAAGTTACCAACCGATATCCAAGAAACAAGCAAACGGACTTTGACTTCGTATATCCAGCAATATCAGAACAAAGACAGCCGTTTCCGGCGTAATTTGACGCACTAAATTCGATAAAACAAGTTTAAGGTCGCTTGCATGTATAGTGAAGGAGTTACTAACCGATATTCAAAAAACAAACGAACGGACTTCGACTTCGTATATCGAGCGACATCAAAACGAAGACGGCCGTTTTTGGCGTAATATAACGGGCTGGATGCGATAAAACAAGTTTTGGGTCGCTAGCATGCATAGTAAAAGAATTACTAACCGATATCCAAGAAACAAACAAACGGACTTCGACTTCGTATATCGAGCAGTATCAGAACAAAGACGGCCGTTTCCGGCGTAATTTGACGCGCTGAATGCAATAAAACAAGTTTCAGGTCGCTAGCATGTATAGCAAAAAAGTTACCATCCGATATCCAAGAAACATACAAACGGACTTGGACTTCGGATATCGAGCGATATGAAACGAAGACGGCCGTTTGAGGCGTAATTTGACGCGCCGAATGCGATAAAATATGTTTCAGGTCGCTAGCATGTATAGTAAAAAAGTTATCAACCGATATCCAAGAAACAAGCAAACGGACTTTGACTTCGTATATCCATCAATATCAGGACAAAGACAGCCGTTTCCGGCGTAATTTGACGCACTAAATTCGATAAAACAAGTTTTAGGTCGCTAGCATGTATAGAAAAAAAGTTACCTACCGATATCTGAAAAACAAACAAACGGACTTCGACTTCGTGTTTCGAGCAATATCAAAACAAAGACGGCCGTTTCCGGCGTAATTTGACGCACTGAATGCGATAAAACAAGTTTTAGGTCGCTAGCATGTATAGAAAAAAAGTTACTCACCGATATCCACGAAACAAACGAACGGAATTCGACTTCGTGTTTTAAGCAATATCAAAACAAAGACGACCGTTTCCGGCGTAATTTGACGCGCTGAATGCGATAAAACAAGTTTTAGGTCGCTAGCATGTATAGAAAAAAAGTTACTCACCGATATCCACGAAACAAACAAACGGAATTCGACTTCGTGTTTTAAGCAATATCAAAACAAAGACGACCGTTTCCGGCGTAATTTGACGCGCTGAATGCGATAAAACAAGTTTTAGGTCGCTAGCATGTATAGAAAAAAGGAACTTACCGATATCCACGAAACAAACGAACGGAATTCGACTTCGTGTTTTAAGCAATATCAAAACAAAGACGACCGTTTCCGGCGTAATTTGACGCGCTAAATGCGATGAAACAAGTTTTAGGTCGCTAGCATGTATAGAAAAAAAGTTACTCACCGATATCCACGAAACAAACAAACGGAATTCGACTCCGTGTTTTGAGCAATATCAGAACAAAGACGACCGTTTTCGGCGTAATTTGACGCGCTGAATGCGATGAAACAAGTTTTAGGTCGCTAGCATGTATAGAAAAAAAGTTACTCACCGATATCCACGAAACAAACAAACGGAATTCGACTCCGTGTTTTGAGCAATATCAGAACAAAGACGACCGTTTTCGGCGTAATTTGACGCGCTGAATGCGATAAAACAAGTTTTAGGTCGCTAGCATGTATAGAAAAAAAGTTACCAACCGATATCTGAAAAACAAACAAACGGACTTCGACTTCGTGTTTTAAGCAATATCAAAACAAAGACGACCGTTTCCGGCGTAATTTGACGCGCTGAATGCGATAAAACAAGTTTTAGGTCGCTAGCATGTATAGAAAAAAGGAACTTACCGATATCCACGAAACAAACGAACGGAATTCGACTTCGTGTTTTAAGCAATATCAAAACAAAGACGACCGTTTCCGGCGTAATTTGACGCGCTGAATGCGATGAAACAAGTTTTAGGTCGCTAGCATGTATAGAAAAAAAGTTACTCACCGATATCCACGAAACAAACAAACGGAATTCGACTCCGTGTTTTGAGCAATATCAGAACAAAGACGACCGTTTTCGGCGTAATTTGACGCGCTGAATGCGATAAAACAAGTTTTAGGTCGCTAGCATGTATAGAAAAAAAGTTACCAACCGATATCTGAAAAACAAACAAACGGACTTCGACTTCGTGTTTTAAGCAATATCAAAACAAAGACGACCGTTTCCGGCGTAATTTGACGCGCTGAATGCGATGAAACAAGTTTTAGGTCGCTAGCATGTATAGAAAAAAAGTTACCAACCGATATCTGAAAAACAAACAAACGGACTTCGACTTCGTGTTTCGAGCAATATTATAACAACGACGGCCGTTTCCGGCGTAATTTGACGCGCTGAATGCGATAAAACAAGTTTTAGGTCGCTAGCATGTATAGAAAAAAAGTTACCAACCGATATCTGAAAAACAAACAAACGGACTTCGACTTCGTGTTTCGAGCAATATTATAACAACGACGGCCGTTTCCGGCGTAATTTGACGCGCTGAATGCGATAAAACAAGTTTTAGGTCGCTAGCATGTATAGAAAAAAAGTTACCAACCGATATCTGAAAAACAAACAAACGGACTTCGACTTCGTGTTTCGAGCAATATTATAACAACGACGGCCGTTTCCGGCGTAATTTGACGCGCTGAATGCGATCAAACATGTTCCAGGTCGCTAGCATGTATAGTATAAAAGTTGCTAACCGACATCCAAGAAACAATTGAACGGACTTCGAATTTGTATATCGAGCAGTATCAAAAACCAAAGACGGCCGCTTATGGCGTAATTTGACGCGCTGGATGCGATAAAACGAGTTTGAGGTCGCTAGCATGTATAGTAAAGAAGTTACCAACCGATATCCAAGAAATGAACTAACGGACTCCGACTTCGTATATCGAGCAATATCAAAACAAAGACAGCCGTTTCCGGCGTAATTTGACGCACTAAATTCGATAAAACAAGTTTGAGGTCGCTTGCATGTATAGTAAAGGAGTTACCAACCAATATTCAAAAAACAAACAAACGGACTTCGACTCTGTATATCGAGCAATATCAGAACAAAGACGGCCGTTTCAGGCGTAATTTGACGCGCTAAATGCGATAAAACAAGTTTCAGGTCGCTAGCATGTATAGTAAAAAAGTTACCAACCGATATCAGAGAAACAAACAAATGGACTTCGACTCTGTATATCGAGCAATATCAGAACAAAGACGGCCGTTTCTGGCGTAATTTGACGCGCTGAATGCGATAAAACAAGTTTCAGGTCGCTAGCATGTATAGAAAAAAAGTAACCAACCGATATCAGAGAAACAAACAAACGGACTACGACTTCGTATATCGAGCAATATCGAAGCAAAGACGGCCGTTACAGGCGTAATTTGACGCGCTGAATGCGATAAAACAAGTTTAAGGTCGCCAGCATGTCTAGTGAAAAAGTTACTTACCGATATCCAAGAAATAAACTAACGGACTCCGACTTCGTATATCGAGCAATATGAAACGAAGACGGCCGTTTAAGGCGTAATTTGACGCGCCGAATGCGATGAAATATGTTTCAGGTCGCTAGCATGTATAGTAAAAAAGTTACCAACCGATATCCAAGAAACAAGCAAACGGACTTTGACTTCGTATATCCAGCAATATCAGAACAAAGACAGCCGTTTCCGGCGTAATTTGACGCACTAAATTCGATAAAACAAGTTTAAGGTCGCTTGCATGTATAGTGAAGGAGTTACTAACCGATATTCAAAAAACAAACGAACGGACTTCGACTTCGTATATCGAGCGACATCAAAACGAAGACGGCCGTTTTTGGCGTAATATAACGGGCTGGATGCGATAAAACAAGTTTTGGGTCGCTAGCATGCATAGTAAAAGAATTACTAACCGATATCCAAGAAACAAACAAACGGACTTCGACTTCGTATATCGAGCAGTATCAGAACAAAGACGGCCGTTTCCGGCGTAATTTGACGCGCTGAATGCAATAAAACAAGTTTCAGGTCGCTAGCATGTATAGCAAAAAAGTTACCATCCGATATCCAAGAAACATACAAACGGACTTGGACTTCGGATATCGAGCGATATGAAACGAAGACGGCCGTTTGAGGCGTAATTTGACGCGCCGAATGCGATAAAATATGTTTCAGGTCGCTAGCATGTATAGTAAAAAAGTTATCAACCGATATCCAAGAAACAAGCAAACGGACTTTGACTTCGTATATCCATCAATATCAGGACAAAGACAGCCGTTTCCGGCGTAATTTGACGCACTAAATTCGATAAAACAAGTTTTAGGTCGCTAGCATGTATAGAAAAAAAGTTACCTACCGATATCTGAAAAACAAACAAACGGACTTCGACTTCGTGTTTCGAGCAATATCAAAACAAAGACGGCCGTTTCCGGCGTAATTTGACGCACTGAATGCGATAAAACAAGTTTTAGGTCGCTAGCATGTATAGAAAAAAAGTTACTCACCGATATCCACGAAACAAACGAACGGAATTCGACTTCGTGTTTTAAGCAATATCAAAACAAAGACGACCGTTTCCGGCGTAATTTGACGCGCTGAATGCGATAAAACAAGTTTTAGGTCGCTAGCATGTATAGAAAAAAAGTTACTCACCGATATCCACGAAACAAACAAACGGAATTCGACTTCGTGTTTTAAGCAATATCAAAACAAAGACGACCGTTTCCGGCGTAATTTGACGCGCTGAATGCGATAAAACAAGTTTTAGGTCGCTAGCATGTATAGAAAAAAGGAACTTACCGATATCCACGAAACAAACGAACGGAATTCGACTTCGTGTTTTAAGCAATATCAAAACAAAGACGACCGTTTCCGGCGTAATTTGACGCGCTAAATGCGATGAAACAAGTTTTAGGTCGCTAGCATGTATAGAAAAAAAGTTACTCACCGATATCCACGAAACAAACAAACGGAATTCGACTCCGTGTTTTGAGCAATATCAGAACAAAGACGACCGTTTTCGGCGTAATTTGACGCGCTGAATGCGATGAAACAAGTTTTAGGTCGCTAGCATGTATAGAAAAAAAGTTACTCACCGATATCCACGAAACAAACAAACGGAATTCGACTCCGTGTTTTGAGCAATATCAGAACAAAGACGACCGTTTTCGGCGTAATTTGACGCGCTGAATGCGATAAAACAAGTTTTAGGTCGCTAGCATGTATAGAAAAAAAGTTACCAACCGATATCTGAAAAACAAACAAACGGACTTCGACTTCGTGTTTTAAGCAATATCAAAACAAAGACGACCGTTTCCGGCGTAATTTGACGCGCTGAATGCGATAAAACAAGTTTTAGGTCGCTAGCATGTATAGAAAAAAGGAACTTACCGATATCCACGAAACAAACGAACGGAATTCGACTTCGTGTTTTAAGCAATATCAAAACAAAGACGACCGTTTCCGGCGTAATTTGACGCGCTGAATGCGATGAAACAAGTTTTAGGTCGCTAGCATGTATAGAAAAAAAGTTACTCACCGATATCCACGAAACAAACAAACGGAATTCGACTCCGTGTTTTGAGCAATATCAGAACAAAGACGACCGTTTTCGGCGTAATTTGACGCGCTGAATGCGATAAAACAAGTTTTAGGTCGCTAGCATGTATAGAAAAAAAGTTACCAACCGATATCTGAAAAACAAACAAACGGACTTCGACTTCGTGTTTTGAGCAATATCAGAACAAAGACGACCGTTTTCGGCGTAATTTGACGCGCTGAATGCGATAAAACAAGTTTTAGGTCGCTAGCATGTATAGAAAAAAAGTTACCAACCGATATCTGAAAAACAAACAAACGGACTTCGACTTCGTGTTTTAAGCAATATCAAAACAAAGACGACCGTTTCCGGCGTAATTTGACGCGCTGAATGCGATAAAACAAGTTTTAGGTCGCTAGCATGTATAGAAAAAAGGAACTTACCGATATCCACGAAACAAACGAACGGAATTCGACTTCGTGTTTTAAGCAATATCAAAACAAAGACGACCGTTTCCGGCGTAATTTGACGCGCTGAATGCGATGAAACAAGTTTTAGGTCGCTAGCATGTATAGAAAAAAAGTTACTCACCGATATCCACGAAACAAACAAACGGAATTCGACTCCGTGTTTTGAGCAATATCAGAACAAAGACGACCGTTTTCGGCGTAATTTGACGCGCTGAATGCGATAAAACAAGTTTTAGGTCGCTAGCATGTATAGAAAAAAAGTTACCAACCGATATCTGAAAAACAAACAAACGGACTTCGACTTCGTGTTTTAAGCAATATCAAAACAAAGACGACCGTTTCCGGCGTAATTTGACGCGCTGAATGCGATGAAACAAGTTTTAGGTCGCTAGCATGTATAGAAAAAAAGTTACCAACCGATATCTGAAAAACAAACAAACGGACTTCGACTTCGTGTTTCGAGCAATATCAGGACAAAGACAGCCGTTTCCGGCGTAATTTGACGCACTAAATTCGATAAAACAAGTTTTAGGTCGCTAGCATGTATAGAAAAAAAGTTACCTACCGATATCTGAAAAACAAACAAACGGACTTCGACTTCGTGTTTCGAGCAATATCAAAACAAAGACGGCCGTTTCCGGCGTAATTTGACGCACTGAATGCGATAAAACAAGTTTTAGGTCGCTAGCATGTATAGAAAAAAAGTTACTCACCGATATCCACGAAACAAACGAACGGAATTCGACTTCGTGTTTTAAGCAATATCAAAACAAAGACGACCGTTTCCGGCGTAATTTGACGCGCTGAATGCGATAAAACAAGTTTTAGGTCGCTAGCATGTATAGAAAAAAAGTTACTCACCGATATCCACGAAACAAACAAACGGAATTCGACTTCGTGTTTTAAGCAATATCAAAACAAAGACGACCGTTTCCGGCGTAATTTGACGCGCTGAATGCGATAAAACAAGTTTTAGGTCGCTAGCATGTATAGAAAAAAGGAACTTACCGATATCCACGAAACAAACGAACGGAATTCGACTTCGTGTTTTAAGCAATATCAAAACAAAGACGACCGTTTCCGGCGTAATTTGACGCGCTAAATGCGATGAAACAAGTTTTAGGTCGCTAGCATGTATAGAAAAAAAGTTACTCACCGATATCCACGAAACAAACAAACGGAATTCGACTCCGTGTTTTGAGCAATATCAGAACAAAGACGACCGTTTTCGGCGTAATTTGACGCGCTGAATGCGATGAAACAAGTTTTAGGTCGCTAGCATGTATAGAAAAAAAGTTACTCACCGATATCCACGAAACAAACAAACGGAATTCGACTCCGTGTTT
The DNA here is from genome assembly GCF_021155765.1 of Diprion similis. NCBI lineage: Eukaryota > Metazoa > Arthropoda > Insecta > Hymenoptera > Diprionidae > Diprion > Diprion similis. The sequence goes on from NC_060115.1 coordinate 14,251,783, forward strand.
TGAGCAATATCAGAACAAAGACGACCGTTTTCGGCGTAATTTGACGCGCTGAATGCGATAAAACAAGTTTTAGGTCGCTAGCATGTATAGAAAAAAAGTTACCAACCGATATCTGAAAAACAAACAAACGGACTTCGACTTCGTGTTTTAAGCAATATCAAAACAAAGACGACCGTTTCCGGCGTAATTTGACGCGCTGAATGCGATAAAACAAGTTTTAGGTCGCTAGCATGTATAGAAAAAAGGAACTTACCGATATCCACGAAACAAACGAACGGAATTCGACTTCGTGTTTTAAGCAATATCAAAACAAAGACGACCGTTTCCGGCGTAATTTGACGCGCTGAATGCGATAAAACAAGTTTTAGGTCGCTAGCATGTATAGAAAAAAAGTTACCAACCGATATCTGAAAAACAAACAAACGGACTTCGACTTCGTGTTTTGAGCAATATCAGAACAAAGACGACCGTTTTCGGCGTAATTTGACGCGCTGAATGCGATAAAACAAGTTTTAGGTCGCTAGCATGTATAGAAAAAAAGTTACCAACCGATATCTGAAAAACAAACAAACGGACTTCGACTTCGTGTTTTAAGCAATATCAAAACAAAGACGACCGTTTCCGGCGTAATTTGACGCGCTGAATGCGATAAAACAAGTTTTAGGTCGCTAGCATGTATAGAAAAAAGGAACTTACCGATATCCACGAAACAAACGAACGGAATTCGACTTCGTGTTTTAAGCAATATCAAAACAAAGACGACCGTTTCCGGCGTAATTTGACGCGCTGAATGCGATGAAACAAGTTTTAGGTCGCTAGCATGTATAGAAAAAAAGTTACTCACCGATATCCACGAAACAAACAAACGGAATTCGACTCCGTGTTTTGAGCAATATCAGAACAAAGACGACCGTTTTCGGCGTAATTTGACGCGCTGAATGCGATAAAACAAGTTTTAGGTCGCTAGCATGTATAGAAAAAAAGTTACCAACCGATATCTGAAAAACAAACAAACGGACTTCGACTTCGTGTTTTAAGCAATATCAAAACAAAGACGACCGTTTCCGGCGTAATTTGACGCGCTGAATGCGATGAAACAAGTTTTAGGTCGCTAGCATGTATAGAAAAAAAGTTACCAACCGATATCTGAAAAACAAACAAACGGACTTCGACTTCGTGTTTCGAGCAATATTATAACAACGACGGCCGTTTCCGGCGTAATTTGACGCGCTGAATGCGATAAAACAAGTTTAAGGTCGCTTGCATGTATAGTGAAGGAGTTACTAACCGATATTCAAAAAACAAACGAACGGACTTCGACTTCGTATATCGAGCGACATCAAAACGAAGACGGCCGTTTTTGGCGTAATATAACGGGCTGGATGCGATAAAACAAGTTTTGGGTCGCTAGCATGCATAGTAAAAGAATTACTAACCGATATCCAAGAAACAAACAAACGGACTTCGACTTCGTATATCGAGCAGTATCAGAACAAAGACGGCCGTTTCCGGCGTAATTTGACGCGCTGAATGCAATAAAACAAGTTTCAGGTCGCTAGCATGTATAGCAAAAAAGTTACCATCCGATATCCAAGAAACATACAAACGGACTTGGACTTCGGATATCGAGCGATATGAAACGAAGACGGCCGTTTGAGGCGTAATTTGACGCGCCGAATGCGATAAAATATGTTTCAGGTCGCTAGCATGTATAGTAAAAAAGTTATCAACCGATATCCAAGAAACAAGCAAACGGACTTTGACTTCGTATATCCATCAATATCAGGACAAAGACAGCCGTTTCCGGCGTAATTTGACGCACTAAATTCGATAAAACAAGTTTTAGGTCGCTAGCATGTATAGAAAAAAAGTTACCTACCGATATCTGAAAAACAAACAAACGGACTTCGACTTCGTGTTTCGAGCAATATCAAAACAAAGACGGCCGTTTCCGGCGTAATTTGACGCACTGAATGCGATAAAACAAGTTTTAGGTCGCTAGCATGTATAGAAAAAAAGTTACTCACCGATATCCACGAAACAAACGAACGGAATTCGACTTCGTGTTTTAAGCAATATCAAAACAAAGACGACCGTTTCCGGCGTAATTTGACGCGCTGAATGCGATAAAACAAGTTTTAGGTCGCTAGCATGTATAGAAAAAAAGTTACTCACCGATATCCACGAAACAAACAAACGGAATTCGACTTCGTGTTTTAAGCAATATCAAAACAAAGACGACCGTTTCCGGCGTAATTTGACGCGCTGAATGCGATAAAACAAGTTTTAGGTCGCTAGCATGTATAGAAAAAAGGAACTTACCGATATCCACGAAACAAACGAACGGAATTCGACTTCGTGTTTTAAGCAATATCAAAACAAAGACGACCGTTTCCGGCGTAATTTGACGCGCTAAATGCGATGAAACAAGTTTTAGGTCGCTAGCATGTATAGAAAAAAAGTTACTCACCGATATCCACGAAACAAACAAACGGAATTCGACTCCGTGTTTTGAGCAATATCAGAACAAAGACGACCGTTTTCGGCGTAATTTGACGCGCTGAATGCGATGAAACAAGTTTTAGGTCGCTAGCATGTATAGAAAAAAAGTTACTCACCGATATCCACGAAACAAACAAACGGAATTCGACTCCGTGTTTTGAGCAATATCAGAACAAAGACGACCGTTTTCGGCGTAATTTGACGCGCTGAATGCGATAAAACAAGTTTTAGGTCGCTAGCATGTATAGAAAAAAAGTTACCAACCGATATCTGAAAAACAAACAAACGGACTTCGACTTCGTGTTTTAAGCAATATCAAAACAAAGACGACCGTTTCCGGCGTAATTTGACGCGCTGAATGCGATAAAACAAGTTTTAGGTCGCTAGCATGTATAGAAAAAAGGAACTTACCGATATCCACGAAACAAACGAACGGAATTCGACTTCGTGTTTTAAGCAATATCAAAACAAAGACGACCGTTTCCGGCGTAATTTGACGCGCTGAATGCGATGAAACAAGTTTTAGGTCGCTAGCATGTATAGAAAAAAAGTTACTCACCGATATCCACGAAACAAACAAACGGAATTCGACTCCGTGTTTTGAGCAATATCAGAACAAAGACGACCGTTTTCGGCGTAATTTGACGCGCTGAATGCGATAAAACAAGTTTTAGGTCGCTAGCATGTATAGAAAAAAAGTTACCAACCGATATCTGAAAAACAAACAAACGGACTTCGACTTCGTGTTTTGAGCAATATCAGAACAAAGACGACCGTTTTCGGCGTAATTTGACGCGCTGAATGCGATAAAACAAGTTTTAGGTCGCTAGCATGTATAGAAAAAAAGTTACCAACCGATATCTGAAAAACAAACAAACGGACTTCGACTTCGTGTTTTAAGCAATATCAAAACAAAGACGACCGTTTCCGGCGTAATTTGACGCGCTGAATGCGATAAAACAAGTTTTAGGTCGCTAGCATGTATAGAAAAAAGGAACTTACCGATATCCACGAAACAAACGAACGGAATTCGACTTCGTGTTTTAAGCAATATCAAAACAAAGACGACCGTTTCCGGCGTAATTTGACGCGCTGAATGCGATGAAACAAGTTTTAGGTCGCTAGCATGTATAGAAAAAAAGTTACTCACCGATATCCACGAAACAAACAAACGGAATTCGACTCCGTGTTTTGAGCAATATCAGAACAAAGACGACCGTTTTCGGCGTAATTTGACGCGCTGAATGCGATAAAACAAGTTTTAGGTCGCTAGCATGTATAGAAAAAAAGTTACCAACCGATATCTGAAAAACAAACAAACGGACTTCGACTTCGTGTTTTAAGCAATATCAAAACAAAGACGACCGTTTCCGGCGTAATTTGACGCGCTGAATGCGATGAAACAAGTTTTAGGTCGCTAGCATGTATAGAAAAAAAGTTACCAACCGATATCTGAAAAACAAACAAACGGACTTCGACTTCGTGTTTCGAGCAATATCAGGACAAAGACAGCCGTTTCCGGCGTAATTTGACGCACTAAATTCGATAAAACAAGTTTTAGGTCGCTAGCATGTATAGAAAAAAAGTTACCTACCGATATCTGAAAAACAAACAAACGGACTTCGACTTCGTGTTTCGAGCAATATCAAAACAAAGACGGCCGTTTCCGGCGTAATTTGACGCACTGAATGCGATAAAACAAGTTTTAGGTCGCTAGCATGTATAGAAAAAAAGTTACTCACCGATATCCACGAAACAAACGAACGGAATTCGACTTCGTGTTTTAAGCAATATCAAAACAAAGACGACCGTTTCCGGCGTAATTTGACGCGCTGAATGCGATAAAACAAGTTTTAGGTCGCTAGCATGTATAGAAAAAAAGTTACTCACCGATATCCACGAAACAAACAAACGGAATTCGACTTCGTGTTTTAAGCAATATCAAAACAAAGACGACCGTTTCCGGCGTAATTTGACGCGCTGAATGCGATAAAACAAGTTTTAGGTCGCTAGCATGTATAGAAAAAAGGAACTTACCGATATCCACGAAACAAACGAACGGAATTCGACTTCGTGTTTTAAGCAATATCAAAACAAAGACGACCGTTTCCGGCGTAATTTGACGCGCTAAATGCGATGAAACAAGTTTTAGGTCGCTAGCATGTATAGAAAAAAAGTTACTCACCGATATCCACGAAACAAACAAACGGAATTCGACTCCGTGTTTTGAGCAATATCAGAACAAAGACGACCGTTTTCGGCGTAATTTGACGCGCTGAATGCGATGAAACAAGTTTTAGGTCGCTAGCATGTATAGAAAAAAAGTTACTCACCGATATCCACGAAACAAACAAACGGAATTCGACTCCGTGTTTTGAGCAATATCAGAACAAAGACGACCGTTTTCGGCGTAATTTGACGCGCTGAATGCGATAAAACAAGTTTTAGGTCGCTAGCATGTATAGAAAAAAAGTTACCAACCGATATCTGAAAAACAAACAAACGGACTTCGACTTCGTGTTTTAAGCAATATCAAAACAAAGACGACCGTTTCCGGCGTAATTTGACGCGCTGAATGCGATAAAACAAGTTTTAGGTCGCTAGCATGTATAGAAAAAAGGAACTTACCGATATCCACGAAACAAACGAACGGAATTCGACTTCGTGTTTTAAGCAATATCAAAACAAAGACGACCGTTTCCGGCGTAATTTGACGCGCTGAATGCGATAAAACAAGTTTTAGGTCGCTAGCATGTATAGAAAAAAAGTTACCAACCGATATCTGAAAAACAAACAAACGGACTTCGACTTCGTGTTTTGAGCAATATCAGAACAAAGACGACCGTTTTCGGCGTAATTTGACGCGCTGAATGCGATAAAACAAGTTTTAGGTCGCTAGCATGTATAGAAAAAAAGTTACCAACCGATATCTGAAAAACAAACAAACGGACTTCGACTTCGTGTTTTAAGCAATATCAAAACAAAGACGACCGTTTCCGGCGTAATTTGACGCGCTGAATGCGATAAAACAAGTTTTAGGTCGCTAGCATGTATAGAAAAAAGGAACTTACCGATATCCACGAAACAAACGAACGGAATTCGACTTCGTGTTTTAAGCAATATCAAAACAAAGACGACCGTTTCCGGCGTAATTTGACGCGCTGAATGCGATGAAACAAGTTTTAGGTCGCTAGCATGTATAGAAAAAAAGTTACTCACCGATATCCACGAAACAAACAAACGGAATTCGACTCCGTGTTTTGAGCAATATCAGAACAAAGACGACCGTTTTCGGCGTAATTTGACGCGCTGAATGCGATAAAACAAGTTTTAGGTCGCTAGCATGTATAGAAAAAAAGTTACCAACCGATATCTGAAAAACAAACAAACGGACTTCGACTTCGTGTTTTAAGCAATATCAAAACAAAGACGACCGTTTCCGGCGTAATTTGACGCGCTGAATGCGATGAAACAAGTTTTAGGTCGCTAGCATGTATAGAAAAAAAGTTACCAACCGATATCTGAAAAACAAACAAACGGACTTCGACTTCGTGTTTCGAGCAATATTATAACAACGACGGCCGTTTCCGGCGTAATTTGACGCGCTGAATGCGATAAAACAAGTTTTAGGTCGCTAGCATGTATTGAAAAAAAGTTACTCACCGATATCTGAAAAACAAACAAACGGACTTCGACTTCGTGTTTTAAGCAATATCAAAACAAAGACGACCGTTTCCGGCGTAATTTGACGCGCTGAATGCGATAAAACAAGTTTTAGGTCGCTAGCATGTATAGAAAAAAGGAACTTACCGATATCCACGAAACAAACGAACGGAATTCGACTTCGTGTTTTAAGCAATATCAAAACAAAGACGACCGTTTCCGGCGTAATTTGACGCGCTGAATGCGATAAAACAAGTTTTAGGTCGCTAGCATGTATAGAAAAAAAGTTACCAACCGATATCTGAAAAACAAACAAACGGACTTCGACTTCGTGTTTTGAGCAATATCAGAACAAAGACGACCGTTTTCGGCGTAATTTGACGCGCTGAATGCGATAAAACAAGTTTTAGGTCGCTAGCATGTATAGAAAAAAAGTTACCAACCGATATCTGAAAAACAAACAAACGGACTTCGACTTCGTGTTTTAAGCAATATCAAAACAAAGACGACCGTTTCCGGCGTAATTTGACGCGCTGAATGCGATAAAACAAGTTTTAGGTCGCTAGCATGTATAGAAAAAAGGAACTTACCGATATCCACGAAACAAACGAACGGAATTCGACTTCGTGTTTTAAGCAATATCAAAACAAAGACGACCGTTTCCGGCGTAATTTGACGCGCTGAATGCGATGAAACAAGTTTTAGGTCGCTAGCATGTATAGAAAAAAAGTTACTCACCGATATCCACGAAACAAACAAACGGAATTCGACTCCGTGTTTTGAGCAATATCAGAACAAAGACGACCGTTTTCGGCGTAATTTGACGCGCTGAATGCGATAAAACAAGTTTTAGGTCGCTAGCATGTATAGAAAAAAAGTTACCAACCGATATCTGAAAAACAAACAAACGGACTTCGACTTCGTGTTTTAAGCAATATCAAAACAAAGACGACCGTTTCCGGCGTAATTTGACGCGCTGAATGCGATGAAACAAGTTTTAGGTCGCTAGCATGTATAGAAAAAAAGTTACCAACCGATATCTGAAAAACAAACAAACGGACTTCGACTTCGTGTTTCGAGCAATATTATAACAACGACGGCCGTTTCCGGCGTAATTTGACGCGCTGAATGCGATAAAACAAGTTTTAGGTCGCTAGCATGTATTGAAAAAAAGTTACTCACCGATATCCACGAAACAAACAAACGGAATTCGACTCCGTGTTTTGAGCAATATCAGAACAAAGACGACCGTTTTCGGCGTAATTTGACGCGCTGAATGCGATGAAACAAGTTTTAGGTCGCTAGCATGTATAGAAAAAAAGTTACTCACCGATATCCACGAAACAAACAAACGGAATTCGACTCCGTGTTTTGAGCAATATCAGAACAAAGACGACCGTTTTCGGCGTAATTTGACGCGCTGAATGCGATAAAACAAGTTTTAGGTCGCTAGCATGTATAGAAAAAAAGTTACCAACCGATATCTGAAAAACAAACAAACGGACTTCGACTTCGTGTTTTAAGCAATATCAAAACAAAGACGACCGTTTCCGGCGTAATTTGACGCGCTGAATGCGATAAAACAAGTTTTAGGTCGCTAGCATGTATAGAAAAAAGGAACTTACCGATATCCACGAAACAAACGAACGGAATTCGACTTCGTGTTTTAAGCAATATCAAAACAAAGACGACCGTTTCCGGCGTAATTTGACGCGCTGAATGCGATGAAACAAGTTTTAGGTCGCTAGCATGTATAGAAAAAAAGTTACTCACCGATATCCACGAAACAAACAAACGGAATTCGACTCCGTGTTTTGAGCAATATCAGAACAAAGACGACCGTTTTCGGCGTAATTTGACGCGCTGAATGCGATAAAACAAGTTTTAGGTCGCTAGCATGTATAGAAAAAAAGTTACCAACCGATATCTGAAAAACAAACAAACGGACTTCGACTTCGTGTTTTGAGCAATATCAGAACAAAGACGACCGTTTTCGGCGTAATTTGACGCGCTGAATGCGATAAAACAAGTTTTAGGTCGCTAGCATGTATAGAAAAAAAGTTACCAACCGATATCTGAAAAACAAACAAACGGACTTCGACTTCGTGTTTTAAGCAATATCAAAACAAAGACGACCGTTTCCGGCGTAATTTGACGCGCTGAATGCGATAAAACAAGTTTTAGGTCGCTAGCATGTATAGAAAAAAGGAACTTACCGATATCCACGAAACAAACGAACGGAATTCGACTTCGTGTTTTAAGCAATATCAAAACAAAGACGACCGTTTCCGGCGTAATTTGACGCGCTGAATGCGATGAAACAAGTTTTAGGTCGCTAGCATGTATAGAAAAAAAGTTACTCACCGATATCCACGAAACAAACAAACGGAATTCGACTCCGTGTTTTGAGCAATATCAGAACAAAGACGACCGTTTTCGGCGTAATTTGACGCGCTGAATGCGATAAAACAAGTTTTAGGTCGCTAGCATGTATAGAAAAAAAGTTACCAACCGATATCTGAAAAACAAACAAACGGACTTCGACTTCGTGTTTTAAGCAATATCAAAACAAAGACGACCGTTTCCGGCGTAATTTGACGCGCTGAATGCGATGAAACAAGTTTTAGGTCGCTAGCATGTATAGAAAAAAAGTTACCAACCGATATCTGAAAAACAAACAAACGGACTTCGACTTCGTGTTTCGAGCAATATTATAACAACGACGGCCGTTTCCGGCGTAATTTGACGCGCTGAATGCGATAAAACAAGTTTTAGGTCGCTAGCATGTATTGAAAAAAAGTTACTCACCGATATCCACGAAACAAACAAACGGAATTCGACTCCGTGTTTTGAGCAGAATCAGAACAAAGACGACCGTTTCCGGCGTAATTTGACGCGCTGAATGCGATAAAACAAGTTTTAGGTCGCTAGCATGTGGAGAAGAAAAGTTACTCACCGATATCCACAAAACAAACAAACGGAATTCGACTCCGTGTTTTGAGCAATATCAGAACAAAGACGACCGTTTCCGGCGTAATTTGACGCGCTGAATGCGATAAAACAAGTTTTAGGTCGCTAGCATGTATAGAAAAAAAGTGACCAACCGATATCTGAAAAACAAACAAACGGACTTCGACTTCGTGTTTTAAGCAATATCAAAACAAAGACGACCGTTTCCGGCGTAATTTGACGCGCTGAATGCGATGAAACAAGTTTTAGGTCGCTAGCATGTATAGAAAAAAAGTTACCAACCGATATCTGAAAAACAAACAAACGGACTTCGACTTCGTGTTTCGAGCAATATTATAACAACGACGGCCGTTTTCGGCGTAATTTGACGCGCTGAATGCGATAAAACAAGTTTTAGGTCGCTAGCATGTATAGAAAAAAAGTTACCAACCGATATCTGAAAAACAAACAAACGGACTTCGACTTCGTGTTTCGAGCAATATTATAACAACGACGGCCGTTTCCGGCGTAATTTGACGCGCTGAATGCGATAAAACAAGTTTTAGGTCGCTAGCATGTATAGAAAAAAAGTTACCAACCGATATCTGAAAAACAAACAAACGGTCTTCGACTTCGTGTTTTAAGCAATATCGAAACAAAGACGACCGTTTCCGGCGTAATTTGACGCGCTGAATGCGATAAAACAAGTTTTAGGTCGCTAGCATGTATAGAAAAAAAGTTACTCGCCGATATCCACGAAACAAACGAACGGAATTCGACTCCGTGTTTTAAGCAATCTCAAAACAAAGACGACCGTTTCCGGCGTAGTTTGACGCGCTGAATGCGATAAAACAAGTTTTAGGTCGCTAGCATGTATAGAAAAAAAGTTACTCACCGATATTCACGAAACAAACAAACGGAATTCGACTCCGTGTTTTGAGCAATATCAGAACAAAGACGACCGTTTCCGGCGTAATTTGACGCGCTGAATGCGATAAAACAAGTTTTAGGTCGCTAGCATGTATAGAAAAAAAGGTACTCACCGATATTCACGAAACAAACAAACGGAATTCGACTTCGTGTTTTAAGCAATATCAAAACAAAGACGACCGTTTCCGGCGTAATTTGACGCGCTGAATGCGATAAAACAAGTTTTAGGTCGCTAGCATGTATAGAAAAAAAGGTACTCACCGATATCCACGAAACAAACAAACGGAATTCGACTCCGTGTTTTGAGCAATATCAGAACAAAGACGACCGTTTCCGGCGTAATTTGACGCGCTGAATGCGATAAAACAAGTTTTAGGTCGCTAGCATGTATAGAAAAAAAGGTACTCACCGATATCCACGAAACAAACAAACGGAATTCGACTTCGTGTTTTAAGCAATATCAAAACAAAGACGACCGTTTCCGGCGTAATTTGACGCGCTGAATGCGATAAAACAAGTTTTAGGTCGCTAGCATGTATAGAAAAAAAGTTACTCACCGATATCCACGAAACAAACGAACGGAATTCGACTTCGTGTTTTAAGCAATATCAAAACGAAGACGACCGTTTCCGGCGTAATTTGACGCGCTGAATGCGATGAAACAAGTTTGAGGTCGCTAGTATGTATAGAAAAAAAGTTACTCACCGATATCCACGAAACAAACAAACGGAATTCGACTCCGTGTTTTGAGCAATATCAGAACAAAGACGACCGTCTCCGGCGTAATTTGACGCGCTGAATGCGATAAAACAAGTTTTAGGTCGCTAGCATGTATAGAAAAAAAGTTACTCACCGATATCTGAAAAACAAACAAACGGACTTCGACTTCGTGTTTTAAGCAATATCAAAACAAAGACGACCGTTTCCGGCGTAATTTGACGCGCTGAATGCGATAAAACAAGTTTTAGGTCGCTAGCATGTATAGAAAAAAAGTTACCAACCGATATCTGAAAAACAAACAAACGGACTTCGACTTCGTGTTTCGAGCAATATTATAACAACGACGGCCGTTTCCGGCGTAATTTGACGCGCTGAATGCGATAAAACAAGTTTTAGGTCGCTAGCATGTATAGAAAAAAAGGAACTTACCGATATCCACGAAACAAACGAACGGAATTCGACTTCGTGTTTTAAGCAATATCGAAACAAAGACGACCGTTTCCGGCGTAATTTGACTCGCTGAATGCGATAAAACAAGTTTTAGGTCGCTAGCATGTATAGAAAAAAAGTTACTCGCCGATATCCACGAAACAAACGAACGGAATTCGACTCCGTGTTTTAAGCAATCTCAAAACAAAGACGACCGTTTCCGGCGTAGTTTGACGCGCTGAATGCGATAAAACAAGTTTTAGGTCGCTAGCATGTATAGAAAAAAAGTTACTCACCGATATTCACGAAACAAACAAACGGAATTCGACTCCGTGTTTTGAGCAATATCAGAACAAAGACGACCGTTTCCGGCGTAATTTGACGCGCTGAATGCGATAAAACAAGTTTTAGGTCGCTAGCATGTATAGAAAAAAAGGTACTCACCGATATCCACGAAACAAACAAACGGAATTCGACTTCGTGTTTTAAGCAATATCAAAACAAAGACGACCGTTTCCGGCGTAATTTGACGCGCTGAATGCGATAAAACAAGTTTTAGGTCGCTAGCATGTATAGAAAAAAAGGAACTTACCGATATCCACGAAACAAACGAACGGAATTCGACTTCGTGTTTTAAGCAATATCAAAACAAAGACGACCGTTTCCGGCGTAATTTGACGCGCTGAATGCGATGAAACAAGTTTTAGGTCGCTAGTATGTATAGAAAAAAAGTTACCTACCGATATCTGAAAAACAAACAAACGGACTTCGACTTCGTGTTTCGAGCGATATCAAAACAAAGACGGCCGTTTCCGGCGTAATTTGACGCGCTGAATGCGATAAAACAAGTTTCAGGTCGCTAGCATGTATAGAAAAAAAGTTACTCACCGATATCCACGAAACAAACGAACGGAATTCGACTTCGTGTTTTAAGCAATATCAAAACAAAGACGACCGTTTCCGGCGTAATTTGACGCGCTGAATGCGATGAAACAAGTTTTAGGTCGCTAGCATGTATAGAAAAAAAGTTACCAACCGATATCTGAAAAACAAACAAACGGACTTCGACTTCGTGTTTCAAGCAATATCAAAACAAAGACGACCGTTTCCGGCGTAATTTGACGCGCTGAATGCGATGAAACAAGTTTTAGGTCGCTAGCATGTATAGAAAAAAAGTTACCAACCGATATCTGAAAAACAAACAAACGGACTTCGACTTCGTGTTTCGAGCAATATTATAACAACGACGGCCGTTTCCGGCGTAATTTGACGCGCTGAATGCGATAAAACAAGTTTTAGGTCGCTAGCATGTATAGAAAAAAAGTGACTCACCGATATCCACGAAACAAACAAACGGAATTCGACTCCGTGTTTTGAGCAATATCAGAACAAAGACGACCGTTTCCGGCGTAATTTGACGCGCTGAATGCGATAAAACAAGTTTTAGGTCGCTAGCATGTATAGAAAAAAAGGTACTCACCGATATCCACGAAACAAACAAACGGAATTCGACTTCGTGTTTTAAGCAATATCAAAACAAAGACGACCGTTTCCGGCGTAATTTGACGCGCTGAATGCGATAAAACAAGTTTTAGGTCGCTAGCATGTATAGAAAAAAAGGTACTCACCGATATCCACGAAACAAACAAACGGACTTCGACTTCGTGTTTTAGGCAATATCAAAACAAAGACGACCGATTCCAGCGTAATTTGACGCGCTGAATGCGATAAAACAAGTTTTAGGTCGCTAGCATGTATAGAAAAAAAGGAACTTACCGATATCCACGAAACAAACGAACGGAATTCGACTTCGTGTTTTAAGCAATATCAAAACAAAGACGACCGTTTCCGGCGTGATTTGACGCGCTGAATGCGATGAAACAAGTTTTAGGTCGCTAGCATGTATAGAAAAAAAGTTACCTACCGATATCTGAAAAACAAACAAACGGACTTCGACTTCGTGTTTCGAGCAATATCAAAACAAAGACGGCCGTTTCCGGCGTAATTTGACGCGCTGAATGCGATAAAACAAGTTTTAGGTCGCTAGCATGTATAGAAAAAAAGTTACTCACCGATATCCACGAAACAAACGAACGGAATTCGACTTCGTGTTTTGAGCAATATCAAAACAAAGACGACCGTTTCCGGCGTAATTTGACGCGCTGAATGCGATGAAACAAGTTTTAGGTCGCTAGCATGTATAGAAAAAAAGTTACCAACCGATATCTGAAAAACAAACAAACGGACTTCGACTTCGTGTTTTAAGCAATATCAAAACAAAGACGACCGTTTCCGGCGTAATTTGACGCGCTGAATGCGATAAAACAAGTTTGAGGTCGCTAGCATGTATTGAAAAAAAGTTACTCACCGATATCCACGAAACAAACAAACGGAATTCGACTCCGTGTTTTGAGCAATATCAGAACAAAGACGACCGTTTCCGGCGTAATTTGACGCGCTGAATGCGATAAAACAAGTTTTAGGTCGCTAGCATGTATAGAAAAAAAGTTACTCACCGATATCCACGAAACAAACAAACGGAATTCGAGTCCGTGTTTTGAGCAATATCAGAACAAAGACGACCGTTTCCGGCGTAATTTGACGCGCTGAATGCGATAAAACGAAATTTAGGTCGCTAGCATGTATAGAAAAAAAGTTACCAATCGATATCTGGAAAACAAACAAACGGACTTCGACTTCGTGTTTTAAGCAATATCAAAACAAAGACGACCGTTTCCGGCGTAATTTGACGCGCTGAATGCGATAAAACAAGTTTTAGGTCGCTAGCATGTATAGAAAAAAAGGTACTCACCGATATCCACGAAACAAACAAACGGAATTCGACTTCGTGTTTTAAGCAATATCAAAACAAAGACGACCGTTTCCGGCGTAATTTGACGCGCTGAATGCGATGAAACAAGTTTTAGGTCGCTAGCATGTATAGAAAAAAAGTTACCAACCGATATCTGAAAAACAAACAAACGGACTTCGACTTCGTGTTTTAAGCAATATCAAAACAAAGACGACCGTTTCCGGCGTAATTTGACGCGCTGAATGCGATAAAACAAGTTTGAGGTCGCTAGCATGTATTGAAAAAAAGTTACTCACCGATATCCACGAAACAAACAAACGGAATTCGACTCCGTGTTTTGAGCAATATCAGAACAAAGACGACCGTTTCCGGCGTAATTTGACGCGCTGAATGCGATAAAACAAGTTTTAGGTCGCTAGCATGTATAGAAAAAAAGTTACTCACCGATATCCACGAAACAAACAAACGGAATTCGAGTCCGTGTTTTGAGCAATATCAGAACAAAGACGACCGTTTCCGGCGTAATTTGACGCGCTGAATGCGATAAAACGAAATTTAGGTCGCTAGCATGTATAGAAAAAAAGGTACTCACCGATATCCACGAAACAAACAAACGGACTTCGACTTCGTGTTTTGAGCAATATCAAAACAAAGACGACCGATTCCAGCGTAATTTGACGCGCTGAATGCGATAAAACAAGTTTTAGGTCGCTAGCATGTATAGAAAAAAAGGAACTTACCGATATCCACGAAACAAACGAACGGAATTCGACTTCGTGTTTTAAGCAATATCAAAACAAAGACGACCGTTTCCGGCGTGATTTGACGCGCTGAATGCGATGAAACAAGTTTTAGGTCGCTAGCATGTATAGAAAAAAAGTTACCTACCGATATCTGAAAAACAAACAAACGGACTTCGACTTCGTGTTTCGAGCAATATCAAAACAAAGACGGCCGTTTCCGGCGTAATTTGACGCGCTGAATGCGATAAAACAAGTTTTAGGTCGCTAGCATGTATAGAAAAAAAGTTACTCACCGATATCCACGAAACAAACGAACGGAATTCGACTTCGTGTTTTGAGCAATATCAAAACAAAGACGACCGTTTCCGGCGTAATTTGACGCGCTGAATGCGATGAAACAAGTTTTAGGTCGCTAGCATGTATAGAAAAAAAGTTACCAACCGATATCTGAAAAACAAACAAACGGACTTCGACTTCGTGTTTTAAGCAATATCAAAACAAAGACGACCGTTTCCGGCGTAATTTGACGCGCTGAATGCGATAAAACAAGTTTTAGGTCGCTAGCATGTATTGAAAAAAAGTTACTCACCGATATCCACGAAACAAACAAACGGAATTCGACTCCGTGTTTTGAGCAATATCAGAACAAAGACGACCGTTTCCGGCGTAATTTGACGCGCTGAATGCGATAAAACAAGTTTTAGGTCGCTAGCATGTATAGAAAAAAAGTTACTCACCGATATCCACGAAACAAACAAACGGAATTCGAGTCCGTGTTTTGAGCAATATCAGAACAAAGACGACCGTTTCCGGCGTAATTTGACGCGCTGAATGCGATAAAACGAAATTTAGGTCGCTAGCATGTATAGAAAAAAAGTTACCAATCGATATCTGGAAAACAAACAAACGGACTTCGACTTCGTGTTTTAAGCAATATCAAAACAAAGACGACCGTTTCCGGCGTAATTTGACGCGCTGAATGCGATAAAACAAGTTTTAGGTCGCTAGCATGTATAGAAAAAAAGTTACCAACCGATATCTGAAAAACAAACAAACGGACTTCGACTTCGTGTTTTAAGCAATATCAAAACAAAGACGACCGTTTCCGGCGTAATTTGACGCGCTGAATGCGATGAAACAAGTTTTAGGTCGCTAGCATGTATAGAAAAAAAGTTACCAACCGATATCTGAAAAACAAACAAACGGACTTCGACTTCGTGTTTCGAGCAATATTATAACAACGACGGCCGTTTCCGGCGTAATTTGACGCGCTGAATGCGATAAAACAAGTTTTAGGTCGCTAGCATGTATAGAAAAAAAGTTACTCACCGATATCCACGAAACAAACGAACGGAATTCGACTCCGTGTTTTGAGCAATATCAGAACAAAGACGACCGTTTCCGGCGTAATTTGACGCGCTGAATGCGATAAAACAAGTTTTAGGTCGCTAGCATGTATAGAAAAAAAGTTACTCACCGATATCCACGAAACAAACAAACGGAATTCGAGTCCGTGTTTTGAGCAATATCAGAACAAAGACGACCGTTTCCGGCGTAATTTGACGCGCTGAATGCGATAAAACGAAATTTAGGTCGCTAGCATGTATAGAAAAAAAGTTACCAATCGATATCTGGAAAACAAACAAACGGACTTCGACTTCGTGTTTTAAGCAATATCAAAACAAAGACGACCGTTTCCGGCGTAATTTGACGCGCTGAATGCGATAAAACAAGTTTTAGGTCGCTAGCATGTATAGAAAAAAAGTTACCAACCGATATCTGAAAAACAAACAAACGGACTTCGACTTCGTGTTTTAAGCAATATTAAAACAAAGACGACCGTTTCCGGCGTAATTTGACGCGCTGAATGCGATGAAACAAGTTTTAGGTCGCTAGCATGTATAGAAAAAAAGTTACTCACCGATATCCACGAAACAAACAAACGGAATTCGAGTCCGTGTTTTGAGCAATATCAGAACAAAGACGACCGTTTCCGGCGTAATTTGACGCGCTGAATGCGATAAAACGAAATTTAGGTCGCTAGCATGTATAGAAAAAAAGTTACCAATCGATATCTGGAAAACAAACAAACGGACTTCGACTTCGTGTTTTAAGCAATACCAAAACAAAGACGACCGTTTCCGGCGTAATTTGACGCGCTGAATGCGATAAAACAAGTTTTAGGTCGCTAGCATGTATAGAAAAAAAGTTACCAACCGATATCTGAAAAACAAACAAACGGACTTCGACTTCGTGTTTTAAGCAATATCAAAACAAAGACGACCGTTTCCGGCGTAATTTGACGCGCTGAATGCGATGAAACAAGTTTTAGGTCGCTAGCATGTATAGAAAAAAAGTTACCAACCGATATCTGAAAAACAAACAAACGGACTTCGACTTCGTGTTTCGAGCAATATTATAACAACGACGGCCGTTTCCGGCGTAATTTGACGCGCTGAATGCGATAAAACAAGTTTTAGGTCGCTAGCATGTATAGAAAAAAAGTTACTCACCGATATCCACGAAACAAACGAACGGAATTCGACTCCGTGTTTTGAGCAATATCAGAACAAAGACGACCGTTTCCGGCGTAATTTGACGCGCTGAATGCGATAAAACAAGTTTTAGGTCGCTAGCATGTATAGAAAAAAAGTTACTCACCGATATCCACGAAACAAACAAACGGAATTCGAGTCCGTGTTTTGAGCAATATCAGAACAAAGACGACCGTTTCCGGCGTAATTTGACGCGCTGAATGCGATAAAACGAAATTTAGGTCGCTAGCATGTATAGAAAAAAAGTTACCAATCGATATCTGGAAAACAAACAAACGGACTTCGACTTCGTGTTTTAAGCAATATCAAAACAAAGACGACCGTTTCCGGCGTAATTTGACGCGCTGAATGCGATAAAACAAGTTTTAGGTCGCTAGCATGTATAGAAAAAAAGTTACCAACCGATATCTGAAAAACAAACAAACGGACTTCGACTTCGTGTTTTAAGCAATATTAAAACAAAGACGACCGTTTCCGGCGTAATTTGACGCGCTGAATGCGATGAAACAAGTTTTAGGTCGCTAGCATGTATAGAAAAAAAGTTACCAACCGATATCTGAAAAACAAACAAACGGACTTCGACTTCGTGTTTCGAGCAATATTATAACAACGACGGCCGTTTCCGGCGTAATTTGACGCGCTGAATGCGATAAAACAAGTTTTAGGTCGCTAGCATGTATAGAAAAAAAGTTACTTACCGATATCCACGAAACAAACAAACGGAATTCGACTCCGTGTTTTAAGCAATATCAGAACAAAGACGACCGTTTCCGGCGTAATTTGACGGGCTGAATGCGATGAAACAAGTTTTAGGTCGCTAGCATGTATAGAAAAAAAGTTACCTACCGATATCTGAAAAACAAACAAACGGACTTCGACTTCGTGTTTCGAGCAATATCAAAACAAAGACGGCCGTTTCCGGCGTAATTTGACGCGCTGAATGCGATAAAACAAGTTTTAGGTCGCTAGCATGTATAGAAAAAAAGTTACTCACCGATATCCACGAAACAAACAAACTGAATTCGACTCCGTGTTTTGAGCAATATCAGAACAAAGACGACCGTTTCCGGCGTAATTTGACGCGCTGAATGCGATAAAACGAAATTTAGGTCGCTAGCATGTATAGAAAAAAAGTTACCAATCGATATCTGGAAAACAAACAAACGGACTTCGACTTCGTGTTTTAAGCAATATCAAAACAAAGACGACCGTTTCCGGCGTAATTTGACGCGCTGAATGCGATAAAACAAGTTTTAGGTCGCTAGCATGTATAGAAAAAAAGTTACCAACCGATATCTGAAAAACAAACAAACGGACTTCGACTTCGTGTTTTAAGCAATATCAAAACAAAGACGACCGTTTCCGGCGTAATTTGACGCGCTGAATGCGATGAAACAAGTTTTAGGTCGCTAGCATGTATAGAAAAAAAGTTACCAACCAATATCTGAAAAACAAACAAACGGACTTCGACTTCGTGTTTCGAGCAATATTATAACAACGACGGCCGTTTCCGGCGTAATTTGACGCGCTGAATGCGAGAAAACAAGTTTTAGGTCGCTAGCATGTATAGAAAAAAAGTTACTCACCGATATCCACGAAACAAACAAACGGAATTCGACTCCGTGTTTTGAGCAATATCAGAACAAAGACGACCGTTTCCGGCGTAATTTGACGCGCTGAATGCGATAAAACAAGTTTTAGGTCGCTAGCATGTATAGAAAAAAAGGTACTCACCGATATCCACGAAACAAACAAACGGAATTCGACTTCGTGTTTTAAGCAATATCAAAACAAAGACGACCGTTTCCGGCGTAATTTGACGCGCTGAATGCGATAAAACAAGTTTTAGGTCGCTGGCATGTATAGAAAAAAAGTTACCAACCGATATCTGAAAAACGAACAAACGGACTTCGACTTCGTGTTTCGAGCAATATTAAAACAACGACGGCCGTTTCCGGCGTAATTTGACGCGCTGAATGCGATAAAACAAGTTTTAGGTCGCTAGCATGTATAGAAAAAAAGTTACTCACCGATATCCACGAAACAAACAAACGGAATTCGACTTCGTGTTTTAAGCAATATCAAAACAAAGACGACCGTTTCCGGCGTAATTTGACGCGCTGAATGCGATAAAACAAGTTTCAGGTCGCTAGCATGTATAGAAAAAAAGTTACTCACCGATATTCACGAAACAAACAAACGGAATTCGACTTCGTGTTTTAAGCAATATCAAAACAAAGACGACCGTTGCCGGCGTAATTTGACGCGCTGAATGCGATAAAACAAGTTTTAGGTCGCTAGCATGTATAGAAAAAAAGGTACTCACCGATATCCACGAAACAAACAAACGGAATTCGACTTCGTGTTTTAAGCAATATCAAAACAAAGACGACCGTTTCCGGCGTAATTTGACGCGCTGAATGCGATAAAACAAGTTTCAGGTCGCTAGCATGTATAGAAAAAAAGTTACTCACCGATATCCACGAAACAAACAAACGGAATTCGACTTCGTGTTTTAAGCAATATCAAAACAAAGACGACCGTTTCCGGCGTAATTTGACGCGCTGAATGCGATAAAACAAGTTTTAGGTCGCTAGCATGTATAGAAAAAAGGAACTTACCGATATCCACGAAACAAACGAACGGAATTCGACTTCGTGTTTTAAGCAATATCAAAACAAAGACGACCGTTTCCGGCGTAATTTGACGGGCTGAATGCGATGAAACAAGTTTTAGGTCGCTAGCATGTATAGAAAAAAAGTTACCTACCGATATCTGAAAAACAAACAAACGGACTCCGACTTCGTGTTTCGAGCAATATCAAAACAAAGACGGCCGTTTCCGGCGTAATTTGACGCGCTGAATGCGATAAAACAAGTTTTAGGTCGCTAGCATGTATAGAAAAAAAGTTACTCACCGATATCCACGAAACAAACGAACGGAATTCGACTTCGTGTTTTAAGCAATATCAAAACAAAGACGACCGTTTCCGGCGTAATTTGACGCGCTGAATGCAATAAAACAAGTTTTAGGTCGCTAGCATGTATTGAAAAAAAGTTACTCACCGATATCCACGAAACAAACAAACGGAATTCGACTCCGTGTTTTGAGCAATATCAGAACAAAGACGACCGTTTCCGGCGTAATTTGACGCGCTGAATGCGATAAAACAAGTTTGAGGTCGCTAGCATGTATAGAAAAAAAGTTACTCACCGATATCTGAAAAACAAACAAACGGACTTCGACTTCGTGTTTTAAGCAATATCAAAACAAAGACGACCGTTTCCGGCGTAATTTGACGCGCTGAATGCGATAAAACAAGTTTTAGGTCGCTAGCATGTATAGAAAAAAAGTTACTCACCGATATCCACGAAACAAACAAACGGAATTCGACTCCGTGTTTTGAGCAATATCAAAACAAAGACGACCGTTTCCGGCGTAATTTGACGCGCTGAATGCGATAAAACAAGTTTCAGGTCGCTAGCATGTATAGAAAAAAAGTTACTCACCGATATCCACGAAACAAACAAACGGAATTCGACTTCGTGTTTTGAGCAATATCAAAACAAAGACGACCGTTTCCGGCGTAATTTGACGCGCTGAATGCGATAAAACAAGTTTTAGGTCGCTAGCATGTATAGAAAAAAAGTTACCAACCGATATCTGAAAAACAAACAAACGGACTTCGACTTCGTGTTTTAAGCAATATCAAAACAAAGACGACCGTTTCCGGCGTAATTTGACGCGCTGAATGCGATGAAACAAGTTTTAGGTCGCTAGCATGTATAGAAAAAAAGTTACCAACCGATATCTGAAAAACGAACAAACGGACTTCGACTTCGTGTTTCGAGCAATATTAAAACAACGACGGCCGTTTCCGGCGTAATTTGACGCGCTGAATGCGATCAAACAAGTTTTAGGTCGCTAGCATGTATAGAAAAAAAGTTACCAACCGATATCTGAAAAACAAACAAACGGACTTCGACTTCGTGTTTTAAGCAATATTAAAACAAAGACGACCGTTTCCGGCGTAATTTGACGCGCTGAATGCGATGAAACAAGTTTTAGGTCGCTAGCATGTATAGAAAAAAAGTTACCAACCGATATCTGAAAAACAAACAAACGGACTTCGACTTCGTGTTTCGAGCAATATTATAACAACGACGGCCGTTTCCGGCGTAATTTGACGCGCTGAATGCGATAAAACAAGTTTTAGGTCGCTAGCATGTATAGAAAAAAAGTTACTCACCGATATCCACGAAACAAACAAACGGAATTCGACTCCGTGTTTTAAGCAATATCAGAACAAAGACGACCGTTTCCGGCGTAATTTGACGCGCTGAATGCGATGAAACAAGTTTTAGGTCGCTAGCATGTATAGAAAAAAAGGTACTCACCGATATCCACGAAACAAACAAACGGAATTCGACTTCGTGTTTTAAGCAATATCAAAACAAAGACGACCGTTTCCGGCGTAATTTGATGCGCTGAATGCGATAAAACAAGTTTTAGGTCTTTAGCATGTATAGAAAAAAAGGTACTCACCGATATCCACGAAACAAACAAACGGACTTCGACTTCGTGTTTTAAGCAATATCAAAACAAAGACGACCGATTCCAGCGTAATTTGACGCGCTGAATGCGATAAAACAAGTTTTAGGTCGCTAGCATGTATAGAAAAAAAGGAACTTACCGATATCCACGAAACAAACGAACGGAATTCGACTTCGTGTTTTAAGCAATATCAAAACAAAGACGACCGTTTCCGGCGTAATTTGACGCGCTGAATGCGATAAAACAAGTTTTAGGTCGCTAGCATGTATAGAAAAAAAGTTACCAACCGATATCTGAAAAACAAACAAACGGACTTCGACTTCGTGTTTTAAGCAATATTAAAACAAAGACGACCGTTTCCGGCGTAATTTGACGCGCTGAATGCGATGAAACAAGTTTTAGGTCGCTAGCATGTATAGAAAAAAAGTTACTCACCGATATCCACGAAACAAACAAACGGAATTCGAGTCCGTGTTTTGAGCAATATCAGAACAAAGACGACCGTTTCCGGCGTAATTTGACGCGCTGAATGCGATAAAACGAAATTTAGGTCGCTAGCATGTATAGAAAAAAAGTTACCAATCGATATCTGGAAAACAAACAAACGGACTTCGACTTCGTGTTTTAAGCAATATCAAAACAAAGACGACCGTTTCCGGCGTAATTTGACGCGCTGAATGCGATAAAACAAGTTTTAGGTCGCTAGCATGTATAGAAAAAAAGTTACCAACCGATATCTGAAAAACAAACAAACGGACTTCGACTTCGTGTTTTAAGCAATATCAAAACAAAGACGACCGTTTCCGGCGTAATTTGACGCGCTGAATGCGATGAAACAAGTTTTAGGTCGCTAGCATGTATAGAAAAAAAGTTACCAACCGATATCTGAAAAACAAACAAACGGACTTCGACTTCGTGTTTCGAGCAATATTATAACAACGACGGCCGTTTCCGGCGTAATTTGACGCGCTGAATGCGATAAAACAAGTTTTAGGTCGCTAGCATGTATAGAAAAAAAGTTACTCACCGATATCCACGAAACAAACGAACGGAATTCGACTCCGTGTTTTGAGCAATATCAGAACAAAGACGACCGTTTCCGGCGTAATTTGACGCGCTGAATGCGATAAAACAAGTTTTAGGTCGCTAGCATGTATAGAAAAAAAGTTACTCACCGATATCCACGAAACAAACAAACGGAATTCGAGTCCGTGTTTTGAGCAATATCAGAACAAAGACGACCGTTTCCGGCGTAATTTGACGCGCTGAATGCGATAAAACGAAATTTAGGTCGCTAGCATGTATAGAAAAAAAGTTACCAATCGATATCTGGAAAACAAACAAACGGACTTCGACTTCGTGTTTTAAGCAATATCAAAACAAAGACGACCGTTTCCGGCGTAATTTGACGCGCTGAATGCGATAAAACAAGTTTTAGGTCGCTAGCATGTATAGAAAAAAAGTTACCAACCGATATCTGAAAAACAAACAAACGGACTTCGACTTCGTGTTTTAAGCAATATTAAAACAAAGACGACCGTTTCCGGCGTAATTTGACGCGCTGAATGCGATGAAACAAGTTTTAGGTCGCTAGCATGTATAGAAAAAAAGTTACCAACCGATATCTGAAAAACAAACAAACGGACTTCGACTTCGTGTTTCGAGCAATATTATAACAACGACGGCCGTTTCCGGCGTAATTTGACGCGCTGAATGCGATAAAACAAGTTTTAGGTCGCTAGCATGTATAGAAAAAAAGTTACTCACCGATATCCACGAAACAAACAAACGGAATTCGACTCCGTGTTTTAAGCAATATCAGAACAAAGACGACCGTTTCCGGCGTAATTTGACGCGCTGAATGCGATGAAACAAGTTTTAGGTCGCTAGCATGTATAGAAAAAAAGTTAATCACCGATATCCACGAAACAAACGAACGGAATTCGACTTCGTGTTTTAAGCAATATCAAAACAAAGACGACCGTTTCCGGCGTAATTTGACGGGCTGAATGCGATGAAACAAGTTTTAGGTCGCTAGCATGTATAGAAAAAAAGTTACCTACCGATATCTGAAAAACAAACAAACGGACTTCGACTTCGTGTTTCGAGCAATATCAAAACAAAGACGGCCGTTTCCGGCGTAATTTGACGCGCTGAATGCGATAAAACAAGTTTTAGGTCGCTAGCATGTATAGAAAAAAAGTTACTCACCGATATCCACGAAACAAACAAACGGAATTCGACTCCGTGTTTTGAGCAATATCAGAACAAAGACGACCGTTTCCGGCGTAATTTGACGCGCTGAATGCGATAAAACGAAATTTAGGTCGCTAGCATGTATAGAAAAAAAGTTACCAATCGATATCTGGAAAACAAACAAACGGACTTCGACTTCGTGTTTTAAGCAATATCAAAACAAAGACGACCGTTTCCGGCGTAATTTGACGCGCTGAATGCGATAAAACAAGTTTTAGGTCGCTAGCATGTATAGAAAAAAAGTTACCAACCGATATCTGAAAAACAAACAAACGGACTTCGACTTCGTGTTTTAAGCAATATCAAAACAAAGACGACCGTTTCCGGCGTAATTTGACGCGCTGAATGCGATGAAACAAGTTTTAGGTCGCTAGCATGTATAGAAAAAAAGTTACCAACCAATATCTGAAAAACAAACAAACGGACTTCGACTTCGTGTTTTAAGCAATATCAAAACAAAGACGACCGTTTCCGGCGTAATTTGACGCGCTGAATGCGATGAAACAAGTTTTAGGTCGCTAGCATGTATAGAAAAAAAGTTACCAACCAATATCTGAAAAACAAACAAACGGACTTCGACTTCGTGTTTCGAGCAATATTATAACAACGACAACCGTTTCCGGCGTAATTTGACGCGCTGAATGCGAGAAAACAAGTTTTAGGTCGCTAGCATGTATAGAAAAAAAGTTACTCACCGATATCCACGAAACAAACAAACGGAATTCGACTCCGTGTTTTGAGCAATATCAGAACAAAGACGACCGTTTCCGGCGTAATTTGACGCGCTGAATGCGATAAAACAAGTTTTAGGTCGCTAGCATGTATAGAAAAAAAGGTACTCACCGATATCCACGAAACAAACAAACGGAATTCGACTTCGTGTTTTAAGCAATATCAAAACAAAGACGACCGTTTCCGGCGTAATTTGACGCGCTGAATGCGATAAAACAAGTTTTAGGTCGCTGGCATGTATAGAAAAAAAGTTACCAACCGATATCTGAAAAACGAACAAACGGACTTCGACTTCGTGTTTCGAGCAATATTAAAACAACGACGGCCGTTTCCGGCGTAATTTGACGCGCTGAATGCGATAAAACAAGTTTTAGGTCGCTAGCATGTATAGAAAAAAAGTTACTCACCGATATCCACGAAACAAACAAACGGAATTCGACTTCGTGTTTTAAGCAATATCAAAACAAAGACGACCGTTTCCGGCGTAATTTGACGCGCTGAATGCGATAAAACAAGTTTCAGGTCGCTAGCATGTATTGAAAAAAAGTTACTCACCGATATCCACGAAACAAACAAACGGAATTCGACTTCGTGTTTTAAGCAATATCAAAACAAAGACGACCGTTGCCGGCGTAATTTGACGCGCTGAATGCGATAAAACAAGTTTTAGGTCGCTAGCATGTATAGAAAAAAAGGTACTCACCGATATCCACGAAACAAACAAACGGAATTCGACTTCGTGTTTTAAGCAATATCAAAACAAAGACGACCGTTTCCGGCGTAATTTGACGCGCTGAATGCGATAAAATAAGTTTCAGGTCGCTAGCATGTATAGAAAAAAAGTTACTCACCGATATCCACGAAACAAACAAACGGAATTCGACTTCGTGTTTTAAGCAATATCAAAACAAAGACGACCGTTTCCGGCGTAATTTGACGCGCTGAATGCGATAAAACAAGTTTTAGGTCGCTAGCATGTATAGAAAAAAGGAACTTACCGATATCCACGAAACAAACGAACGGAATTCGACTTCGTGTTTTAAGCAATATCAAAACAAAGACGACCGTTTCCGGCGTAATTTGACGGGCTGAATGCGATGAAACAAGTTTTAGGTCGCTAGCATGTATAGAAAAAAAGTTACCTACCGATATCTGAAAAACAAACAAACGGACTCCGACTTCGTGTTTCGAGCAATATCAAAACAAAGACGGCCGTTTCCGGCGTAATTTGACGCGCTGAATGCGATAAGACAAGTTTTAGGTCGCTAGCATGTATAGAAAAAAAGTTACTCACCGATATCCACGAAACAAACGAACGGAATTCGACTTCGTGTTTTAAGCAATATCAAAACAAAGACGACCGTTTCCGGCGTAATTTGACGCGCTGAATGCAATAAAACAAGTTTTAGGTCGCTAGCATGTATTGAAAAAAAG
Organism: Diprion similis; assembly: GCF_021155765.1. NCBI lineage: Eukaryota > Metazoa > Arthropoda > Insecta > Hymenoptera > Diprionidae > Diprion > Diprion similis. The sequence goes on from NC_060115.1 coordinate 14,278,062, forward strand.
TTACTCACCGATATCCACGAAACAAACAAACGGAATTCGACTCCGTGTTTTGAGCAATATCAGAACAAAGACGACCGTTTCCGGCGTAATTTGACGCGCTGAATGCGATAAAACAAGTTTTAGGTCGCTAGCATGTATAGAAAAAAAGTTACTCACCGATATCTGAAAAACAAACAAACGGACTTCGACTTCGTGTTTTAAGCAATATCAAAACAAAGACGACCGTTTCCGGCGTAATTTGACGCGCTGAATGCGATAAAACAAGTTTTAGGTCGCTAGCATGTATAGAAAAAAAGGTACTCACCGATATCCACGAAACAAACAAACGGAATTCGACTCCGTGTTTTGAGCAATATCAAAACAAAGACGACCGTTTCCGGCGTAATTTGACGCGCTGAATGCGATAAAACAAGTTTCAGGTCGCTAGCATGTATAGAAAAAAAGTTACTCACCGATATCCACGAAACAAACAAACGAAATTCGACTTCGTGTTTTGAGCAATATCAAAACAAAGACGACCGTTTCCGGCGTAATTTGACGCGCTGAATGCGATAAAACAAGTTTTAGGTCGCTAGCATGTATAGAAAAAAAGTTACCAACCGATATCTGAAAAACAAACAAACGGACTTCGACTTCGTGTTTTGAGCAATATCAAAACAAAGACGACCGTTTCCGGCGTAATTTGACGCGCTGAATGCGATGAAACAAGTTTTAGGTCGCTAGCATGTATAGAAAAAAAGTTACCAACCGATATCTGAAAAACGAACAAACGGACTTCGACTTCGTGTTTCGAGCAATATTAAAACAACGACGGCCGTTTCCGGCGTAATTTGACGCGCTGAATGCGATCAAACAAGTTTTAGGTCGCTAGCATGTATAGAAAAAAAGTTACCAACCGATATCTGAAAAACAAACAAACGGACTTCGACTTCGTGTTTTAAGCAATATTAAAACAAAGACGACCGTTTCCGGCGTAATTTGACGCGCTGAATGCGATGAAACAAGTTTTAGGTCGCTAGCATGTATAGAAAAAAAGTTACCAACCGATATCTGAAAAACAAACAAACGGACTTCGACTTCGTGTTTCGAGCAATATTATAACAACGACGGCCGTTTCCGGCGTAATTTGACGCGCTGAATGCGATAAAACAAGTTTTAGGTCGCTAGCATGTATAGAAAAAAAGTTACTCACCGATATCCACGAAACAAACAAACGGAATTCGACTCCGTGTTTTAAGCAATATCAGAACAAAGACGACCGTTTCCGGCGTAATTTGACGCGCTGAATGCGATGAAACAAGTTTTAGGTCGCTAGCATGTATAGAAAAAAAGGTACTCACCGATATCCACGAAGCAAACAAACGGAATTCGACTTCGTGTTTTAAGCAATATCAAAACAAAGACGACCGTTTCCGGCGTAATTTGACGCGCTGAATGCGATAAAACAAGTTTTAGGTCGCTAGCATGTATAGAAAAAAAGGTACTCACCGATATCCACGAAACAAACAAACGGACTTCGACTTCGTGTTTTAAGCAATATCAAAACAAAGACGACCGATTCCAGCGTAATTTGACGCGCTGAATGCGATAAAACAAGTTTTAGGTCGCTAGCATGTATAGAAAAAAAGGAACTTACCGATATCCACGAAACAAACGAACGGAATTCGACTTCGTGTTTTAAGCAATATCAAAACAAAGACGACCGTTTCCGGCGTGATTTGACGCGCTGAATGCGATGAAACAAGTTTTAGGTCGCTAGCATGTATAGAAAAAAAGTTACCTACCGATATCTGAAAAACAAACAAACGGACTTCGACTTCGTGTTTCGAGCAATATCAAAACAAAGACGGCCGTTTCCGGCGTAATTCGACGCGCTGAATGCGATAAAACAAGTTTGAGGTCGCTAGCATGTATAGAAAAAAAGTTACTCACCGATATCCACGAAACGAACGAACGGAATTCGACTTCGTGTTTTAAGCAATATCAAAACAAAGACGACCGTTTCCGGCGTAATTTGACGCGCTGAATGCGATGAAACAAGGTTTAGGTCGCTAGCATGTATAGAAAAAAAGTTACCAACCGATATCTGAAAAACAAACAAACGGACTTCGACTTCGTGTTTTAAGCAATATCAAAACAAAGACGACCGTTTCCGGCGTAATTTGACGCGCTGAATGCGATAAAACAAGTTTTAGGTCGCTAGCATGTATTGAAAAAAAGTTACTCACCGATATCCACGAAACAAACAAACGGAATTCGACTCCGTGTTTTGAGCAATATCAGAACAAAGACGACCGTATCCGGCGTAATTTGACGCGCTGAATGCGATAAAACAAGTTTAAGGTCGCTAGCATGTATAGAAAAAAAGTTACTCACCGATATCCACGAAACAAACAAACGGAATTCGAGTCCGTGTTTTGAGCAATATCAGAACAAAGACGACCGTTTCCGGCGTAATTTGACGCGCTGAATGCGATAAAACGAAATTTAGGTCGCTAGCATGTATAGAAAAAAAGTTACCAATCGATATCTGGAAAACAAACAAACGGACTTCGACTTCGTGTTTTAAGCAATATCAAAACAAAGACGACCGTTTCCGGCGTAATTTGACGCGCTGAATGCGATAAAACAAGTTTTAGGTCGCTAGCATGTATAAAAAAAAAGTTACCAACCGATATCTGAAAAACAAACAAACGGACTTCGACTTCGTGTTTTAAGCAATATCAAAACAAAGACGACCGTTTTCGGCGTAATTTGACGCGCTGAATGCGATGAAACAAGTTATTGGTCGCTAGCATGTATAGAAAAAAAGTTACCAACCGATATCTGAAAAACAAACAAACGGACTTCGACTTCGTGTTTCGAGCAATATTATAACAACGACGGCCGTTTCCGGCGTAATTTGACGCGCTGAATGCGATAAAACAAGTTTTAGGTCGCTAGCATGTATAGAAAAAAAGTTACTCACCGATATCCACGAAACAAACGAACGGAATTCGACTCCGTGTTTTGAGCAATATCAGAACAAAGACGACCGTATCCGGCGTAATTTGACACGCTGAATGCGATAAAACAAGTTTTAGGTCGCTAGCATGTATAGAAAAAAAGTTACTCACCGATATCCACGAAACAAACAAACGGAATTCGAGTCCGTGTTTTGAGCAATATCAGAACAAAGACGACCGTTTCCGGCGTAATTTGACGCGCTGAATGCGATAAAACGAAATTTAGGTCGCTAGCATGTATAGAAAAAAAGTTACCAATCGATATCTGGAAAACAAACAAACGGACTTCGACTTCGTGTTTTAAGCAATATTAAAACAAAGACGACCGTTTCCGGCGTAATTTGACGCGCTGAATGCGATAAAACAAGTTTTAGGTCGCTAGCATGTATAGAAAAAAGGAACTTACCGATATCCACGAAACAAACGAACGGAATTCGACTTCGTGTTTTAAGCAATATCAAAACAAAGACGACCGTTTCCGGCGTAATTTGACGGGCTGAATGCGATGAAACAAGTTTTAGGTCGCTAGCATGTATAGAAAAAAAGTTACCTACCGATATCTGAAAAACAAACAAACGGACTTCGACTTCGTGTTTCGAGCAATATCAAAACAAAGACGGCCGTTTCCGGCGTAATTTGACGCGCTGAATGCGATAAAACAAGTTTTAGGTCGCTAGCATGTATAGAAAAAAAGTTACTCACCGATATCCACGAAACAAACGAACGGAATTCGACTTCGTGTTTTAAGCAATATCAAAACAAAGACGACCGTTTCCGGCGTAATTTGACGCGCTGAATGCAATAAAACAAGTTTTAGGTCGCTAGCATGTATAGAAAAAAAGTTACTCACCGATATCTGAAAAACAAACAAACGGACTTCGACTTCGTGTTTTAAGCAATATCAAAACAAAGACGACCGTTTCCGGCGTAATTTGACGCGCTGAATGCGATAAAACAAGTTTTAGGTCGCTAGCATGTATAGAAAAAAAGTTACTCACCGATATCCACGAAACAAACAAACGGAATTCGACTCCGTGTTTTGAGCAATATCAAAACAAAGACGACCGTTTCCGGCGTAATTTGACGCGCTGAATGCGATAAAACAAGTTTCAGGTCGCTAGCATGTATAGAAAAAAAGTTACTCACCGATATCCACGAAACAAACAAACGGAATTCGACTTCGTGTTTTGAGCAATATCAAAACAAAGACGACCGTTTCCGGCGTAATTTGACGCGCTGAATGCGATAAAACAAGTTTTAGGTCGCTAGCATGTATAGAAAAAAAGTTACCAACCGATATCTGAAAAACAAACAAACGGACTTCGACTTCGTGTTTTGAGCAATATCAAAACAAAGACGACCGTTTCCGGCGTAATATGACGCGCTGAATGCGATGAAACAAGTTTTAGGTCGCTAGCATGTATAGAAAAAAAGTTACCAACCGATATCTGAAAAACGAACAAACGGACTTCGACTTCGTGTTTCGAGCAATATTAAAACAACGACGGCCGTTTCCGGCGTAATTTGACGCGCTGAATGCGATCAAACAAGTTTTAGGTCGCTAGCATGTATAGAAAAAAAGTTACCTACCGATATCTGAAAAACAAACAAACGGACTTCGACTTCGTGTTTCGAGCAATATCAAAACAAAGACGGCCGTTTCCGGCGTAATTTGACGCGCTGAATGCGATAAAACAAGTTTTAGGTCGCTAGCATGTATAGAAAAAAAGTTACTCACCGATATCCACGAAACGAACGAACGGAATTCGACTTCGTGTTTTAAGCAATATCAAAACAAAGACGACCGTTTCCGGCGTAATTTGACGCGCTGAATGCGATGAAACAAGGTTTAGGTCGCTAGCATGTATAGAAAAAAAGTTACCAACCGATATCTGAAAAACAAACAAACGGACTTCGACTTCGTGTTTTAAGCAATATCAAAACAAAGACGACCGTTTCCGGCGTAATTTGACGCGCTGAATGCGATAAAACAAGTTTTAGGTCGCTAGCATGTATTGAAAAAAAGTTACTCACCGATATCCACGAAACAAACAAACGGAATTCGACTCCGTGTTTTGAGCAATATCAGAACAAAGACGACCGTATCCGGCGTAATTTGACGCGCTGAATGCGATAAAACAAGTTTAAGGTCGCTAGCATGTATAGAAAAAAAGTTACTCACCGATATCCACGAAACAAACAAACGGAATTCGAGTCCGTGTTTTGAGCAATATCAGAACAAAGACGACCGTTTCCGGCGTAATTTGACGCGCTGAATGCGATAAAACGAAATTTAGGTCGCTAGCATGTATAGAAAAAAAGTTACCAATCGATATCTGGAAAACAAACAAACGGACTTCGACTTCGTGTTTTAAGCAATATCAAAACAAAGACGACCGTTTCCGGCGTAATTTGACGCGCTGAATGCGATAAAACAAGTTTTAGGTCGCTAGCATGTATAAAAAAAAAGTTACCAACCGATATCTGAAAAACAAACAAACGGACTTCGACTTCGTGTTTTAAGCAATATCAAAACAAAGACGACCGTTTTCGGCGTAATTTGACGCGCTGAATGCGATGAAACAAGTTATTGGTCGCTAGCATGTATAGAAAAAAAGTTACCAACCGATATCTGAAAAACAAACAAACGGACTTCGACTTCGTGTTTCGAGCAATATTATAACAACGACGGCCGTTTCCGGCGTAATTTGACGCGCTGAATGCGATAAAACAAGTTTTAGGTCGCTAGCATGTATAGAAAAAAAGTTACTCACCGATATCCACGAAACAAACGAACGGAATTCGACTCCGTGTTTTGAGCAATATCAGAACAAAGACGACCGTATCCGGCGTAATTTGACGCGCTGAATGCGATAAAACAAGTTTTAGGTCGCTAGCATGTATAGAAAAAAAGTTACTCACCGATATCCACGAAACAAACAAACGGAATTCGAGTCCGTGTTTTGAGCAATATCAGAACAAAGACGACCGTTTCCGGCGTAATTTGACGCGCTGAATGCGATAAAACGAAATTTAGGTCGCTAGCATGTATAGAAAAAAAGTTACCAATCGATATCTGGAAAACAAACAAACGGACTTCGACTTCGTGTTTTAAGCAATATTAAAACAAAGACGACCGTTTCCGGCGTAATTTGACGCGCTGAATGCGATAAAACAAGTTTTAGGTCGCTAGCATGTATAGAAAAAAGGAACTTACCGATATCCACGAAACAAACGAACGGAATTCGACTTCGTGTTTTAAGCAATATCAAAACAAAGACGACCGTTTCCGGCGTAATTTGACGGGCTGAATGCGATGAAACAAGTTTTAGGTCGCTAGCATGTATAGAAAAAAAGTTACCTACCGATATCTGAAAAACAAACAAACGGACTTCGACTTCGTGTTTCGAGCAATATCAAAACAAAGACGGCCGTTTCCGGCGTAATTTGACGCGCTGAATGCGATAAAACAAGTTTTAGGTCGCTAGCATGTATAGAAAAAAAGTTACTCACCGATATCCACGAAACAAACGAACGGAATTCGACTTCGTGTTTTAAGCAATATCAAAACAAAGACGACCGTTTCCGGCGTAATTTGACGCGCTGAATGCGATAAAACAAGTTTTAGGTCGCTAGCATGTATAAAAAAAAAGTTACCAACCGATATCTGAAAAACAAACAAACGGACTTCGACTTCGTGTTTTAAGCAATATCAAAACAAAGACGACCGTTTTCGGCGTAATTTGACGCGCTGAATGCGATGAAACAAGTTATTGGTCGCTAGCATGTATAGAAAAAAAGTTACCAACCGATATCTGAAAAACAAACAAACGGACTTCGACTTCGTGTTTCGAGCAATATTATAACAACGACGGCCGTTTCCGGCGTAATTTGACGCGCTGAATGCGATAAAACAAGTTTTAGGTCGCTAGCATGTATAGAAAAAAAGTTACTCACCGATATCCACGAAACAAACGAACGGAATTCGACTCCGTGTTTTGAGCAATATCAGAACAAAGACGACCGTATCCGGCGTAATTTGACGCGCTGAATGCGATAAAACAAGTTTTAGGTCGCTAGCATGTATAGAAAAAAAGTTACTCACCGATATCCACGAAACAAACAAACGGAATTCGAGTCCGTGTTTTGAGCAATATCAGAACAAAGACGACCGTTTCCGGCGTAATTTGACGCGCTGAATGCGATAAAACGAAATTTAGGTCGCTAGCATGTATAGAAAAAAAGTTACCAATCGATATCTGGAAAACAAACAAACGGACTTCGACTTCGTGTTTTAAGCAATATTAAAACAAAGACGACCGTTTCCGGCGTAATTTGACGCGCTGAATGCGATAAAACAAGTTTTAGGTCGCTAGCATGTATAGAAAAAAGGAACTTACCGATATCCACGAAACAAACGAACGGAATTCGACTTCGTGTTTTAAGCAATATCAAAACAAAGACGACCGTTTCCGGCGTAATTTGACGGGCTGAATGCGATGAAACAAGTTTTAGGTCGCTAGCATGTATAGAAAAAAAGTTACCTACCGATATCTGAAAAACAAACAAACGGACTTCGACTTCGTGTTTCGAGCAATATCAAAACAAAGACGGCCGTTTCCGGCGTAATTTGACGCGCTGAATGCGATAAAACAAGTTTTAGGTCGCTAGCATGTATAGAAAAAAAGTTACTCACCGATATCCACGAAACAAACGAACGGAATTCGACTTCGTGTTTTAAGCAATATCAAAACAAAGACGACCGTTTCCGGCGTAATTTGACGCGCTGAATGCGATAAAACAAGTTTTAGGTCGCTAGCATGTATAAAAAAAAAGTTACCAACCGATATCTGAAAAACAAACAAACGGACTTCGACTTCGTGTTTTAAGCAATATCAAAACAAAGACGACCGTTTTCGGCGTAATTTGACGCGCTGAATGCGATGAAACAAGTTATTGGTCGCTAGCATGTATAGAAAAAAAGTTACCAACCGATATCTGAAAAACAAACAAACGGACTTCGACTTCGTGTTTCGAGCAATATTATAACAACGACGGCCGTTTCCGGCGTAATTTGACGCGCTGAATGCGATAAAACAAGTTTTAGGTCGCTAGCATGTATAGAAAAAAAGTTACTCACCGATATCCACGAAACAAACGAACGGAATTCGACTCCGTGTTTTGAGCAATATCAGAACAAAGACGACCGTATCCGGCGTAATTTGACGCGCTGAATGCGATAAAACAAGTTTTAGGTCGCTAGCATGTATAGAAAAAAAGTTACTCACCGATATCCACGAAACAAACAAACGGAATTCGAGTCCGTGTTTTGAGCAATATCAGAACAAAGACGACCGTTTCCGGCGTAATTTGACGCGCTGAATGCGATAAAACGAAATTTAGGTCGCTAGCATGTATAGAAAAAAAGTTACCAATCGATATCTGGAAAACAAACAAACGGACTTCGACTTCGTGTTTTAAGCAATATTAAAACAAAGACGACCGTTTCCGGCGTAATTTGACGCGCTGAATGCGATAAAACAAGTTTTAGGTCGCTAGCATGTATAGAAAAAAGGAACTTACCGATATCCACGAAACAAACGAACGGAATTCGACTTCGTGTTTTAAGCAATATCAAAACAAAGACGACCGTTTCCGGCGTAATTTGACGGGCTGAATGCGATGAAACAAGTTTTAGGTCGCTAGCATGTATAGAAAAAAAGTTACCTACCGATATCTGAAAAACAAACAAACGGACTTCGACTTCGTGTTTCGAGCAATATCAAAACAAAGACGGCCGTTTCCGGCGTAATTTGACGCGCTGAATGCGATAAAACAAGTTTTAGGTCGCTAGCATGTATAGAAAAAAAGTTACTCACCGATATCCACGAAACAAACGAACGGAATTCGACTTCGTGTTTTAAGCAATATCAAAACAAAGACGACCGTTTCCGGCGTAATTTGACGCGCTGAATGCAATAAAACAAGTTTTAGGTCGCTAGCATGTATTGAAAAAAAGTTACTCACCGATATCCACGAAACAAACAAACGGAATTCGACTCCGTGTTTTGAGCAATATCAGAACAAAGACGACCGTTTCCGGCGTAATTTGACGCGCTGAATGCGATAAAACAAGTTTTAGGTCGCTAGCATGTATAGAAAAAAAGTTACTCACCGATATCTGAAAAACAAACAAACGGACTTCGACTTCGTGTTTTAAGCAATATCAAAACAAAGACGACCGTTTCCGGCGTAATTTGACGCGCTGAATGCGATAAAACAAGTTTTAGGTCGCTAGCATGTATAGAAAAAAAGTTACTCACCGATATCCACGAAACAAACAAACGGAATTCGACTCCGTGTTTTGAGCAATATCAAAACAAAGACGACCGTTTCCGGCGTAATTTGACGCGCTGAATGCGATAAAACAAGTTTCAGGTCGCTAGCATGTATAGAAAAAAAGTTACTCACCGATATCCACGAAACAAACAAACGGAATTCGACTTCGTGTTTTGAGCAATATCAAAACAAAGACGACCGTTTCCGGCGTAATTTGACGCGCTGAATGCGATAAAACAAGTTTTAGGTCGCTAGCATGTATAGAAAAAAAGTTACCAACCGATATCTGAAAAACAAACAAACGGACTTCGACTTCGTGTTTTGAGCAATATCAAAACAAAGACGACCGTTTCCGGCGTAATTTGACGCGCTGAATGCGATGAAACAAGTTTTAGGTCGCTAGCATGTATAGAAAAAAAGTTACTCACCGATATCCACGAAACAAACAAACGGAATTCGACTCCGTGTTTTGAGCAATATCAAAACAAAGACGACCGTTTCCGGCGTAATTTGACGCGCTGAATGCGATAAAACAAGTTTCAGGTCGCTAGCATGTATAGAAAAAAAGTTACGCACCGATATCCACGAAACAAACAAACGGAATTCGACTTCGTGTTTTGAGCAATATCAAAACAAAGACGACCGTTTCCGGCGTAATTTGACGCGCTGAATGCGATAAAACAAGTTTTAGGTCGCTAGCATGTATAGAAAAAAAGTTACCAACCGATATCTGAAAAACAAACAAACGGACTTCGACTTCGTGTTTTAAGCAATATCAAAACAAAGACGACCGTTTCCGGCGTAATTTGACGCGCTGAATGCGATGAAACAAGTTTTAGGTCGCTAGCATGTATAGAAAAAAAGTTACCAACCGATATCTGAAAAACAAACAAACGGACTTCGACTTCGTGTTTCGAGCAATATTATAACAACGACGGCCGTTTCCGGCGTAATTTGACGCGCTGAATGCGATAAAACAAGTTTTAGGTCGCTAGCATGTATAGAAAAAAAGGTACTCACCGATATCCACGAAACAAACAAACGGAATTCGACTTCGTGTTTTAAGCAATATCAAAACAAAGACGACCGTTTCCAGCGTAATTTGACGCGCTGAATGCGATAAAACAAGTTTTAGGTCGCTAGCATGTATAGAAAAAAAGTTACCAACCGATATCTGAAAAACGAACAAACGGACTTCGACTTCGTGTTTCGAGCAATATTAAAACAACGACGGCCGTTTCCGGCGTAATTTGACGCGCTGAATGCGATAAAACAAGTTTTAGGTCGCTAGCATGTATAGAAAAAAAGTTACTCACCGATATCCACGAAACAAACAAACGGAATTCGACTCCGTGTTTTGAGCAATATCAGAACAAAGACGACCGTTTCCGGCGTAATTTGACGCGCTGAATGCGATAAAACAAGTTTTAGGTCGCTAGCATGTATAGGAAAAAAGGTACTCACCGATATCCACGAAACAAACAAACGGAATTCGACTCCGTGTTTTAAGCAATATCAAAACAAAGACGACCGTTTCCGGCGTAATTTGACGCGCTGAATGCGATAAAACAAGTTTCAGGTCGCTAGCATGTATAGAAAAAAAGTTACTCACCGATATCCACGAAACAAACAAACGGAATTCGACTTCGTGTTTTAAGCAATATCAAAACAAAGACGACCGTTTCCGGCGTAATTTGACGCGCTGAATGCGATAAAACAAGTTTTAGGTCGCTAGCATGTATAGAAAAAAAGTTACTCACCGATATCCACGAAACAAACAAACGGAATTCGACTCCGTGTTTTGAGCAATATCAGAACAAAGACGACCGTTTCCGGCGTAATTTGACGCGCTGAATGCGATAAAACAAGTTTTAGGTCGCTAGCATGTATAGAAAAAAAGGTACTCACCGATATCCACGAAACAAACAAACGGAATTCGACTTCGTGTTTCAAGCAATATCAAAACAAAGACGACCGTTTCCGGCGTAATTTGACGCGCTGAATGCGATAAAACAAGTTTCAGGTCGCTAGCATGTATAGAAAAAAAGTTACTCACCGATATCCACGAAACAAACAAACGGAATTCGACTTCGTGTTTTAAGCAATATCAAAACAAAGACGACCGTTTCCGGCGTAATTTGACGCGCTGAATGCGATAAAACAAGTTTTAGGTCGCTAGCATGTATAGAAAAAAAGGTACTCACCGATATCCACGAAACAAACAAACGGAATTCGACTTCGTGTTTTAAGCAATATCAAAACAAAGACGACCGTTTCCGGCGTAATTTGACGCGCTGAATGCGATAAAACAAGTTTCAGGTCGCTAGCATGTATAGAAAAAAAGTTACTCACCGATATCCACGAAACAAACAAACGGAATTCGACTTCGTGTTTTAAGCAATATCAAAACAAAGACGACCGTTTCCGGCGTAATTTGACGCGCTGAATGCGATGAAACAAGTTTTAGGTCGCTAGCATGTATAGAAAAAAGGAACTTACCGATATCCACGAAACAAACGAACGGAATTCGACTTCGTGTTTTAAGCAATATCAAAACAAAGACGACCGTTTCCGGCGTAATTTGACGGGCTGAATGCGATGAAACAAGTTTTAGGTCGCTAGCATGTATAGAAAAAAAGTTACCTACCGATATCTGAAAAACAAACAAACGGACTTCGACTTCGTGTTTCGAGCAATATCAAAACAAAGACGGCCGTTTCCGGCGTAATTTGACGCGCTGAATGCGATAAAACAAGTTTTAGGTCGCTAGCATGTATAGAAAAAAAGTTACTCACCGATATCCACGAAACAAACGAACGGAATTCGACTTCGTGTTTTAAGCAATATCAAAACAAAGACGACCGTTTCCGGCGTAATTTGACGCGCTGAATGCGATAAAACAAGTTTTAGGTCGCTAGCATGTATTGAAAAAAAGTTACTCACCGATATCCACGAAACAAACAAACGGAATTCGACTCCGTGTTTTGAGCAATATCAGAACAAAGACGACCGTTTCCGGCGTAATTTGACGCGCTGAATGCGATAAAACAAGTTTTAGGTCGCTAGCATGTATAGAAAAAAAGTTCCTCACCGATATCTGAAAAACAAACAAACGGACTTCGACTTCGTGTTTTAAGCAATATCAAAACAAAGACGACCGTTTCCGGCGTAATTTGACGCGCTGAATGCGATAAAACAAGTTTTAGGTCGCTAGCATGTATAGAAAAAAAGTTACTCACCGATATCCACGAAACAAACAAACGGAATTCGACTCCGTGTTTTGAGCAATATCAAAACAAAGACGACCGTTTCCGGCGTAATTTGACGCGCTGAATGCGATAAAACAAGTTTTAGGTCGCTAGCATGTATAGAAAAAAAGTTACCAACCGATATCTGAAAAACAAACAAACGGTCTTCGATTTCGTGTTTTAAGCAATATCGAAACAAAGACGACCGTTTCCGGCGTAATTTGACGCGCTGAATGCGATAAATTAAGTTTTAGGTCGCTAGCATGTATAGAAAAAAAGTTACTCACCGATATCCACGAAACAAACGAACGGAATTCGACTCCGTGTTTTAAGCAATCTCAAAACAAAGACGACCGTTTCCGGCGTAGTTTGACGCGCTGAATGCGATAAAACAAGTTTTAGGTCGCTAGCATGTATAGAAAAAAAGTTACTCACCGATATCCACGAAACAAACAAACGGAATTCGACTCCGTGTTTTGAGCAATATCAGAACAAAGACGACCGTTTCCGGCGTAATTTGACGCGCTGAATGCGATAAAACAAGTTTCAGGTCGCTAGCATGTATTGAAAAAAAGTTACTCACCGATATCCACGAAACAAACAAACGGAATTCGACTCCGTGTTTTGAGCAATATCAGAACAAAGACGACCGTTTCCGGCGTAATTTGACGCGCTGAATGCGATAAAACAAGTTTTAGGTCGCTAGCATGTATAGAAAAAAGGAAATTACCGATATCCACGAAACAAACGAACGGAATTCGACTTCGTGTTTTAAGCAATATCAAAACAAAGACGACCGTTTCCGGCGTAATTTGACGGGCTGAATGCGATGAAACAAGTTTTAGGTCGTTAGCATGTATAGAAAAAAAGTTACCTACCGATATCTGAAAAACAAACAAACGGACTTCGACTTCGTGTTTCGAGCAATATCAAAACAAAGACGGCCGTTTCCGGCGTAATTTGACGCGCTGAATGCGATAAAACAAGTTTTAGGTCGCTAGCATGTATAGAAAAAAAGTTACTCACCGATATCCACGAAACAAACGAACGGAATTCGACTTCGTGTTTTGAGCAATATCAAAACAAAGACGACCGTTTCCGGCGTAATTTGACGCGCTGAATGCGATAAAACAAGTTTTAGGTCGCTAGCATGTATTGAAAAAAAGTTACTCACCGATATCCACGAAACAAACAAACGGAATTCGACTCCGTGTTTTGAGCAATATCAGAACAAAGACGACCGTTTCCGGCGTAATTTGACGCGCTGAATGCGATAAAACAAGTTTTAGGTCGCTAGCATGTATAGAAAAAAAGTTACTCACCGATATCTGAAAAACAAACAAACGGACTTCGACTTCGTGTTTTAAGCAATATCAAAACAAAGACGACCGTTTCCGGCGTAATTTGACGCGCTGAATGCGATAAAACAAGTTTTAGGTCGCTAGCATGTATAGAAAAAAAGTTACTCACCGATATCCACGAAACAAACAAACGGAATTCGACTCCGTGTTTTGAGCAATATCAAAACAAAGACGACCGTTTCCGGCGTAATTTGACGCGCTGAATGCGATAAAACAAGTTTTAGGTCGCTAGCATGTATAGAAAAAAAGTTACCAACCGATATCTGAAAAACAAACAAACGGTCTTCGATTTCGTGTTTTAAGCAATATCGAAACAAAGACGACCGTTTCCGGCGTAATTTGACGCGCTGAATGCGATAAAACAAGTTTTAGGTCGCTAGCATGTATAGAAAAAAAGTTACTCACCGATATCCACGAAACAAACGAACGGAATTCGACTCCGTGTTTTAAGCAATCTCAAAACAAAGACGACCGTTTCCGGCGTAGTTTGACGCGCTGAATGCGATAAAACAAGTTTTAGGTCGCTAGCATGTATAGAAAAAAAGTTACTCACCGATATCCACGAAACAAACAAACGGAATTCGACTCCGTGTTTTGAGCAATATCAGAACAAAGACGACCGTTTCCGGCGTAATTTGACGCGCTGAATGCGATAAAACAAGTTTCAGGTCGCTAGCATGTATTGAAAAAAAGTTACTCACCGATATCCACGAAACAAACAAACGGAATTCGACTCCGTGTTTTGAGCAATATCAGAACAAAGACGACCGTTTCCGGCGTAATTTGACGCGCTGAATGCGATAAAACAAGTTTTAGGTCGCTAGCATGTATAGAAAAAAAGTTACTCACCGATATCTGAAAAACAAACAAACGGACTTCGACTTCGTGTTTTAAGCAATATCAAAACGAAGACGACCGTTTCCGGCGTAATTTGACGCGCTGAATGCGATAAAACAAGTTTGAGGTCGCTAGTATGTATAGAAAAAAAGTTACTCACCGATCTCCACGAAACAAACAAACGGAATTCGACTCCGTGTTTCGAGCAATATCAGAACAAAGACGACCGTTTCCGGCGTAATTTGACGCGCTGAATGCGATAAAACAAGTTTTAGGTCGCTAGCATGTATAGAAAAAAAGTTACCAACCGATATCTGAAAAACGAACAAACGGACTTCGACTTCGTGTTTCGAGCAATATTAAAACAAAGACGACCGTTTCCGGCGTAATTTGACGCGCTGAATGCGATAAAACAAGTTTTAGGTCGCTAGCATGTATAGAAAAAAAGTTACTCGCCGATATCCACGAAACAAACAAACGGAATTCGACTTCGTGTTTTAAGCAATATCAAAACAAAGACGACCGTTTCCGGCGTAATTTGACGCGCTGAATGCGATAAAACAAGTTTTAGGTCGCTAGCATGTATAGAAAAAAAGTTACTCACCGATATCCACGAAACAAACAAACGGAATTCGACTCCGTGTTTTGAGCAATATCAGAACAAAGACGACCGTTTCCGGCGTAATTTGACGCGCTGAATGCGATAAAACAAGTTTTAGGTCGCTAGCATGTATAGAAAAAAAGGTACTCACCGATATCCACGAAACAAACAAACGGAATTCGACTTCGTGTTTCAAGCAATATCAAAACAAAGACGACCGTTTCCGGCGTAATTTGACGCGCTGAATGCGATAAAACAAGTTTCAGGTCGCTAGCATGTATAGAAAAAAAGTTACTCACCGATATCCACGAAACAAACAAACGGAATTCGACTTCGTGTTTTAAGCAATATCAAAACAAAGACGACCGTTTCCGGCGTAATTTGACGCGCTGAATGCGATAAAACAAGTTTTAGGTCGCTAGCATGTATAGAAAAAAAGGTACTCACCGATATCCACGAAACAAACAAACGGAATTCGACTTCGTTTTTTAAGCAATATCAAAACAAAGACGACCGTTTCCGGCGTAATTTGACGCGCTGAATGCGATAAAACAAGTTTCAGGTCGCTAGCATGTATAGAAAAAAAGTTACCAACCGATATCTGAAAAACAAACAAACGGTCTTCGATTTCGTGTTTTAAGCAATATCGAAACAAAGACGACCGTTTCCGGCGTAATTTGACGCGCTGAATGCGATAAATTAAGTTTTAGGTCGCTAGCATGTATAGAAAAAAAGTTACTCACCGATTTCCACGAAACAAACGAACGGAATTCGACTCCGTGTTTTAAGCAATCTCAAAACAAAGACGACCGTTTCCGGCGTAGTTTGACGCGCTGAATGCGATAAAACAAGTTTTAGGTCGCTAGCATGTATAGAAAAAAAGTTACTCACCGATATCCACGAAACAAACAAACGGAATTCGACTCCGTGTTTTGAGCAATATCAGAACAAAGACGACCGTTTCCGGCGTAATTTGACGCGCTGAATGCGATAAAACAAGTTTCAGGTCGCTAGCATGTATTGAAAAAAAGTTACTCACCGATATCCACGAAACAAACAAACGGAATTCGACTCCGTGTTTTGAGCAATATCAGAACAAAGACGACCGTTTCCGGCGTAATTTGACGCGCTGAATGCGATAAAACAAGTTTTAGGTCGCTAGCATGTATAGAAAAAAGGAAATTACCGATATCCACGAAACAAACGAACGGAATTCGACTTCGTGTTTTAAGCAATATCAAAACAAAGACGACCGTTTCCGGCGTAATTTGACGGGCTGAATGCGATGAAACAAGTTTTAGGTCGTTAGCATGTATAGAAAAAAAGTTACCTACCGATATCTGAAAAACAAACAAACGGACTTCGACTTCGTGTTTCGAGCAATATCAAAACAAAGACGGCCGTTTCCGGCGTGATTTGACGCGCTGAATGCGATAAAACAAGTTTTAGGTCGCTAGCATGTATAGAAAAAAAGTTACTCACCGATATCCACGAAACAAACGAACGGAATTCGACTTCGTGTTTTGAGCAATATCAAAACAAAGACGACCGTTTCCGGCGTAATTTGACGCGCTGAATGCGATAAAACAAGTTTTAGGTCGCTAGCATGTATTGAAAAAAAGTTACTCACCGATATCCACGAAACAAACAAACGGAATTCGACTCCGTGTTTTGAGCAATATCAGAACAAAGACGACCGTTTCCGGCGTAATTTGACGCGCTGAATGCGATAAAACAAGTTTTAGGTCGCTAGCATGTATAGAAAAAAAGTTACTCACCGATATCTGAAAAACAAACAAACGGACTTCGACTTCGTGTTTTAAGCAATATCAAAACAAAGACGACCGTTTCCGGCGTAATTTGACGCGCTGAATGCGATAAAACAAGTTTTAGGTCGCTAGCATGTATAGAAAAAAAGTTACTCACCGATATCCACGAAACAAACAAACGGAATTCGACTCCGTGTTTTGAGCAATATCAAAACAAAGACGACCGTTTCCGGCGTAATTTGACGCGCTGAATGCGATAAAACAAGTTTTAGGTCGCTAGCATGTATAGAAAAAAAGTTACCAACCGATATCTGAAAAACAAACAAACGGTCTTCGATTTCGTGTTTTAAGCAATATCGAAACAAAGACGACCGTTTCCGGCGTAATTTGACGCGCTGAATGCGATAAAACAAGTTTTAGGTCGCTAGCATGTATAGAAAAAAAGTTACTCACCGATATCCACGAAACAAACGAACGGAATTCGACTCCGTGTTTTAAGCAATCTCAAAACAAAGACGACCGTTTCCGGCGTAGTTTGACGCGCTGAATGCGATAAAACAAGTTTTAGGTCGCTAGCATGTATAGAAAAAAAGTTACTCACCGATATCCACGAAACAAACAAACGGAATTCGACTCCGTGTTTTGAGCAATATCAGAACAAAGACGACCGTTTCCGGCGTAATTTGACGCGCTGAATGCGATAAAACAAGTTTCAGGTCGCTAGCATGTATTGAAAAAAAGTTACTCACCGATATCCACGAAACAAACAAACGGAATTCGACTCCGTGTTTTGAGCAATATCAGAACAAAGACGACCGTTTCCGGCGTAATTTGACGCGCTGAATGCGATAAAACAAGTTTTAGGTCGCTAGCATGTATAGAAAAAAAGTTACTCACCGATATCTGAAAAACAAACAAACGGACTTCGACTTCGTGTTTTAAGCAATATCAAAACAAAGACGACCGTTTCCGGCGTAATTTGACGCGCTGAATGCGATGAAACAAGTTTTAGGTCGCTAGCATGTATAGAAAAAAAGTTACTCATCGATATCCACGAAACAAACAAACGGAATTCGACTCCGTGTTTTGAGCAATATCAAAACAAAGACGACCGTTTCCGGCGTAATTTGACGCGCTGAATGCGATAAAACAAGTTTTAGGTCGCTAGCATGTATAGAAAAAAAGTTACCAACCGATATCTGAAAAACAAACAAACGGTCTTCGACTTCGTGTTTTAAGCAATATCAAAACAAAGACGACCGTTTCCGGCGTAATTTGACGCGCTGAATGCGATGAAACAAGTTTTAGGTCGCTAGCATGTATAGAAAAAAAGTTACTCACCGATATCCACGAAACAAACAAACGGACTCCGACTTCGTGTTTCGAGCAATATCAAAACAAAGACGGCCGTTTCCGGCGTAATTTGACGCGCTGAATGCGATAAAACAAGTTTTAGGTCGCTAGCATGTATAGAAAAAAAGTTACTCACCGATATCCACGAAACAAACGAACGGAATTCGACTTCGTGTTTTAAGCAATATCAAAACAAAGACGACCGTTTCCGGCGTAATTTGACGCGCTGAATGCAATAAAACAAGTTTTAGGTCGCTAGCATGTATTGAAAAAAAGTTACTCACCGATATCCACGAAACAAACAAACGGAATTCGACTCCGTGTTTTGAGCAATATCAGAACAAAGACGACCGTTTCCGGCGTAATTTGACGCGCTGAATGCGATAAAACAAGTTTTAGGTCGCTAGCATGTATAGAAAAAAAGTTACTCACCGATATCTGAAAAACAAACAAACGGACTTCGACTTCGTGTTTTAAGCAATATCAAAACAAAGACGACCGTTTCCGGCGTAATTTGACGCGCTGAATGCGATAAAACAAGTTTTAGGTCGCTAGCATGTATAGAAAAAAAGTTACTCACCGATATCCACGAAACAAACAAACGGAATTCGACTCCGTGTTTTGAGCAATATCAAAACAAAGACGACCGTTTCCGGCGTAATTTGACGCGCTGAATGCGATAAAACAAGTTTCAGGTCGCTAGCATGTATAGAAAAAAAGTTACTCACCGATATCCACGAAACAAACAAACGGAATTCGACTTCGTGTTTTGAGCAATATCAAAACAAAGACGACCGTTTCCGGCGTAATTTGACGCGCTGAATGCGATAAAACAAGTTTTAGGTCGCTAGCATGTATAGAAAAAAAGTTACCAACCGATATCTGAAAAACAAACAAACGGACTTCGACTTCGTGTTTTGAGCAATATCAAAACAAAGACGACCGTTTCCGGCGTAATTTGACGCGCTGAATGCGATGAAACAAGTTTTAGGTCGCTAGCATGTATAGAAAAAAAGTTACCAACCGATATCTGAAAAACGAACAAACGGACTTCGACTTCGTGTTTCGAGCAATATTAAAACAACGACGGCCGTTTCCGGCGTAATTTGACGCGCTGAATGCGATCAAACAAGTTTTAGGTCGCTAGCATGTATAGAAAAAAAGTTACCAACCGATATCTGAAAAACAAACAAACGGACTTCGACTTCGTGTTTTAAGCAATATTAAAACAAAGACGACCGTTTCCGGCGTAATTTGACGCGCTGAATGCGATGAAACAAGTTTTAGGTCGCTAGCATGTATAGAAAAAAAGTTACCAACCGATATCTGAAAAACAAACAAACGGACTTCGACTTCGTGTTTCGAGCAATATTATAACAACGACGGCCGTTTCCGGCGTAATTTGACGCGCTGAATGCGATAAAACAAGTTTTAGGTCGCTAGCATGTATAGAAAAAAAGTTACTCACCGATATCCACGAAACAAACAAACGGAATTCGACTCCGTGTTTTAAGCAATATCAGAACAAAGACGACCGTTTCCGGCGTAATTTGACGCGCTGAATGCGATGAAACAAGTTTTAGGTCGCTAGCATGTATAGAAAAAAAGGTACTCACCGATATCCACGAAACAAACAAACGGAATTCGACTTCGTGTTTCGAGCAATATTAAAACAACGACGGCCGTTTCCGGCGTAATTTGACGCGCTGAATGCGATCAAACAAGTTTTAGGTCGCTAGCATGTATAGAAAAAAAGTTACCAACCGATATCTGAAAAACAAACAAACGGACTTCGACTTCGTGTTTTAAGCAATATTAAAACAAAGACGACCGTTTCCGGCGTAATTTGACGCGCTGAATGCGATGAAACAAGTTTTAGGTCGCTAGCATGTATAGAAAAAAAGTTACCAACCGATATCTGAAAAACAAACAAACGGACTTCGACTTCGTGTTTCGAGCAATATTATAACAACGACGGCCGTTTCCGGCGTAATTTGACGCGCTGAATGCGATAAAACAAGTTTTAGGTCGCTAGCATGTATAGAAAAAAAGTTACTCACCGATATCCACGAAACAAACAAACGGAATTCGACTCCGTGTTTTAAGCAATATCAGAACAAAGACGACCGTTTCCGGCGTAATTTGACGCGCTGAATGCGATGAAACAAGTTTTAGGTCGCTAGCATGTATAGAAAAAAAGGTACTCACCGATATCCACGAAACAAACAAACGGAATTCGACTTCGTGTTTTAAGCAATATCAAAACAAAGACGACCGTTTCCGGCGTAATTTGACGCGCTGAATGCGATAAAACAAGTTTTAGGTCGCTAGCATGTATAGAAAAAAAGGTACTCACCGATATCCACGAAACAAACAAACGGACTTCGACTTCGTGTTTTAAGCAATATCAAAACAAAGACGACCGATTCCAGCGTAATTTGACGCGCTGAATGCGATAAAACAAGTTTTAGGTCGCTAGCATGTATAGAAAAAAAGGAACTTACCGATATCCACGAAACAAACGAACGGAATTCGACTTCGTGTTTTAAGCAATATCAAAACAAAGACGACCGTTTCCGGCGTGATTTGACGCGCTGAATGCGATGAAACAAGTTTTAGGTCGCTAGCATGTATAGAAAAAAAGTTACCTACCGATATCTGAAAAACAAACAAACGGAATTCGACTTCGTGTTTTAAGCAATATCAAAACAAAGACGACCGTTGCCGGCGTAATTTGACGCGCTGAATGCGATAAAACAAGTTTTAGGTCGCTAGCATGTATAGAAAAAAAGGTACTCACCGATATCCACGAAACAAACAAACGGAATTCGACTTCGTGTTTTAAGCAATATCAAAACAAAGACGACCGTTTCCGGCGTAATTTGACGCGCTGAATGCGATAAAACAAGTTTCAGGTCGCTAGCATGTATAGAAAAAAAGTTACTCACCGATATCCACGAAACAAACAAACGGAATTCGACTTCGTGTTTTAAGCAATATCAAAACAAAGACGACCGTTTCCGGCGTAATTTGACGCGCTGAATGCGATAAAACAAGTTTTAGGTCGCTAGCATGTATAGAAAAAAGGAACTTACCGATATCCACGAAACAAACGAACGGAATTCGACTTCGTGTTTTAAGCAATATCAGAACAAAGACGACCGTTTCCGGCGTAATTTGACGGGCGGAATGCGATGAAACAAGTTTGAGGTCGCTAGCATGTATAGAAAAAAAGTTACCTACCGATATCTGAAAAACAAACAAACGGACTTCGACTTCGTGTTTCGAGCAATATCAAAACAAAGACGGCCGTTTCCGGCGTAATTTGACGCGCTGAATGCGATAAAACAAGTTTTAGGTCGCTAGCATGTATAGAAAAAAAGTTACTCACCGATATCCACGAAACAAACGAACGGAATTCGACTTCGTGTTTTAAGCAATATCAAAACAAAGACGACCGTTTCCGGCGTAATTTGACGCGCTGAATGCGATAAAACAAGTTTTAGGTCGCTAGCATGTATTGAAAAAAAGTTACTCACCGATATCCACGAAACAAACAAACGGAATTCGACTCCGTGTTTTGAGCAATATCAGAACAAAGACGACCGTTTTCGGCGTAATTTGACGCGCTGAATGCGATAAAACAAGTTTTAGGTTGCTAGCATGTATAGAAAAAAAGTTACTCACCGATATCTGAAAAACAAACAAACGGACTTCGACTTCGTGTTTTAAGCAATATCAAAACAAAGACGACCGTTTCCGGCGTAATTTGACGCGTTGAATGCGATAAAACAAGTTTTAGGTCGCTAGCATGTATAGAAAAAAAGTTACCAACCGATATCTGAAAAACAAACGAACGGAATTCGACTCCGTGTTTTGAGCAATATCAAAACAAAGACGACCGTTTCCGGCGTAATTTGACGCGCTGAATGCGATAAAACAAGTTTTAGGTCGCTAGCATGTATAGAAAAAAAGTTACTCACCGATATCCACGAAACAAACAAACGGAATTCGACTCCGTGTTTTGAGCAATATCAGAACAAAGACGACCGTTTCCGGCGTAATTTGACGCGCTGAATGCGATAAAACAAGTTTTAGGTCGCTAGCATGTATAGAAAAAAAGGTACTCACCGATATCCACGAAACAAACAAACGGAATTCGACTTCGTGTTTTAAGCAATATCAAAACAAAGACGACCGTTTCCGGCGTAATTTGACGCGCTGAATGCGATAAAACAAGTTTTAGGTCGCTAGCATGTATAGAAAAAAAGTTACCTACCGATATCTGAAAAACAAACAAACGGACTTCGACTTCGTGTTTTAAGCAATATCAAAACAAAGACGACCGTTTCCGGCGTAATTTGACGCGCTGAATGCGATAAAACAAGTTTTAGGTCGCTAGCATGTATAGAAAAAAAGTTACTCACCGATATCCACGAAACAAACAAACGGAATTCGACTCCGTGTTTTGAGCAATATCACAACAAAGACGACCGTTTCCGGCGTAATTTGACGCGCTGAATGCGATAAAACAAGTTTTAGGTCGCTAGCATGTATAGAAAAAAAGGAACTTACCGATATCCACGAAACAAACGAACGGAATTCGACTTCGTGTTTTAAGCAATATCAAAACAAAGACGACCGTTTCCGGCGTAATTTGACGCGCTGAATGCGATGAAACAAGTTTTAGGTCGCTAGCATGTATAGAAAAAAAGTTACCTACCGATATCTGAAAAACAAACAAACGGACTTCGACTTCGTGTTTCGAGCAATATCAAAACAAAGACGGCCGTTTGCGGCGTAATTTGACGCGCTGAATGCGATAAAACAAGTTTTAGGTCGCTAGCATGTATAGAAAAAAAGTTACTCACCGATATCCACGAAACAAACGAACGGAATTCGACTTCGTGTTTTAAGCAATATCAAAACAAAGACGACCGTTTCCGGCGTAATTTGACGCGCTGAATGCGATAAAACAAGTTTTAGGTCGCTAGCATGTATAGAAAAAAAGTTACTCACCGATATCCACGAAACAAACAAACGGAATTCGACTTCGTGTTTTAAGCAATATCAAAACAAAGACGACCGTTTCCGGCGTAATTTGACGCGCTGAATGCGATAAAACAAGTTTTAGGTCGCTAGCATGTATAGAAAAAAGGAACTTACCGATATCCACGAAACAAACGAACGGAATTCGACTTCGTGTTTTAAGCAATATCAAAACAAAGACGACCGTTTCCGGCGTAATTTGACGCGCTGAATGCGATGAAACAAGTTTTAGGTCGCTAGCATGTATAGAAAAAAAGTTACTCACCGATATCCACGAAACAAACAAACGGAATTCGACTCCGTGTTTTGAGCAATATCACAACAAAGACGACCGTTTCCGGCGTAATTTGACGCGCTGAATGCGATAAAACAAGTTTTAGGTCGCTAGCATGTATAGAAAAAAAGGAACTTACCGATATCCACGAAACAAACGAACGGAATTCGACTCCGTGTTTTAAGCAATCTCAAAACAAAGACGACCGTTTCCGGCGTAATTTGACGCGCTGAATGCGATAAAACAAGTTTGAGGTCGCTAGTATGTATAGAAAAAAAGTTACTCACCGATCTCCACGAAACAAACAAACGGAATTCGACTCCGTGTTTTGAGCAATATCAGAACAAAGACGACCGTTTCCGGCGTAATTTGACGCGCTGAATGCGATAAAACAAGTTTTAGGTCGCTAGCATGTATAGAAAAAAAGTTACCAACCGATATCTGAAAAACAAACAAACGGACTTCGACTTCGTGTTTTAAGCAATATCAAAACAAAGACGACCGTTTCCAGCGTAATTTGACGCGCTGAATGCAATAAAACAAGTTTTAGGTCGCTAGCATGTATAGAAAAAAAGTTACTCACCGATATCCACGAAACAAACAAACGGAATTCGACTCCGTGTTTTGAGCAATATCAGAACAAAGACGACCGTTTCCGGCGTAATTTGACGCGCTGAATGCGATAAAACAAGTTTTAGGTCGCTAGCATGTATAGAAAAAAAGGTACTCACCGATATCCACGAAACAAACAAACGGAATTCGACTTCGTGTTTTAAGCAATATCAAAACAAAGACGACCGTTTCCGGCGTAATTTGACGCGCTGAATGCGATAAAACAAGTTTTAGGTCGCTAGCATGTATAGAAAAAAAGTTACTCACCGATATCCACGAAACAAACAAACGGAATTCGACTTCGTGTTTGAAGCAATATCAAAACAAAGACGACCGTTTCCGGCGTAATTTGACGCGCTGAATGCGATAAAACAAGTTTTAGGTCGCTAGCATGTATAGAAAAAAGGAACTTACCGATATCCACGAAACAAACGAACGGAATTCGACTTCGTGTTTTAAGCAATATCAAAACAAAGACGACCGTTTCCGGCGTAATTTGACGCGCTGAATGCGATGAAACAAGTTTTAGGTCGCTAGCATGTATAGAAAAAAAGTTACCTACCGATATCTGAAAAACAAACAAACGGACTTCGACTTCGTGTTTTAAGCAATATCAAAACAAAGACGACCGTTTCCGGCGTAATTTGACGCGCTGAATGCGATAAAACAAGTTTTAGGTCGCTAGCATGTATAGAAAAAAAGTTACTCACCGATATCCACGAAACAAACAAACGGAATTCGACCCCGTGTTTTGAGCAATATCACAACAAAGACGACCGTTTCCGGCGTAATTTGACGCGCTGAATGCGATAAAACAAGTTTTAGGTCGCTAGCATGTATAGAAAAAAAGGAACTTACCGATATCCACGAAACAAACGAACGGAATTCGACTTCGTGTTTTAAGCAATATCAAAACAAAGACGACCGTTTCCGGCGTAATTTGACGCGCTGAATGCGATGAAACAAGTTTTAGGTCGCTAGCATGTATAGAAAAAAAGTTACCTACCGATATCTGAAAAACAAACAAACGGACTTCGACTTCGTGTTTCGAGCAATATCAAAACAAAGACGGCCGTTTGCGGCGTAATTTGACGCGCTGAATGCGATAAAACAAGTTTTAGGTCGCTAGCATGTATAGAAAAAAAGTTACTCACCGATATCCACGAAACAAACGAACGGAATTCGACTTCGTGTTTTAAGCAATATCAAAACAAAGACGACCGTTTCCGGCGTAATTTGACGCGCTGAATGCGATAAAACAAGTTTTAGGTCGCTAGCATGTATAGAAAAAAAGTTACTCACCGATATCCACGAAACAAACAAACGGAATTCGACTTCGTGTTTTAAGCAATATTAAAACAAAGACGACCGTTTCCGGCGTAATTTGACGCGCTGAATGCGATAAAACAAGTTTTAGGTCGCTAGCATGTATAGAAAAAAGGAACTTACCGATATCCACGAAACAAACGAACGGAATTCGACTTCGTGTTTTAAGCAATATCAAAACAAAGACGACCGTTTCCGGCGTAATTTGACGCGCTGAATGCGATGAAACAAGTTTTAGGTCGCTAGCATGTATAGAAAAAAAGTTACTCACCGATATCCACGAAACAAACAAACGGAATTCGACTCCGTGTTTTGAGCAATATCACAACAAAGACGACCGTTTCCGGCGTAATTTGACGCGCTGAATGCGATAAAACAAGTTTTAGGTCGCTAGCATGTATAGAAAAAAAGGAACTTACCGATATCCACGAAACAAACGAACGGAATTCGACTTCGTGTTTTAAGCAATATCAGAACAAAGACGACCGTTTCCGGCGTAATTTGACGCGCTGAATGCGATGAAACAAGTTTTAGGTCGCTAGCATGTATAGAAAAAAAGTTACCTACCGATATCTGAAAAACAAACAAACGGACTTCGACTTCGTGTTTCGAGCAATATCAAAACAAAGACGGCCGTTTCCGGCGTAATTTGACGCGCTGAATGCGATAAAACAAGTTTTAGGTCGCTAGCATGTATAGAAAAAAAGTTACTCACCGATATCCACGAAACAAACGAACGGAATTCGACTTCGTGTTTTAAGCAATATCAAAACAAAGACGACCGTTTCCGGCGTAATTTGACGCGCTGAATGCGATAAAACAAGTTTTAGGTCGCTAGCATGTATAGAAAAAAAGTTACTCACCGATATCCACGAAACAAACAAACGGAATTCGACTTCGTGTTTTAAGCAATATCAAAACAAAGACGACCGTTTCCGGCGTAATTTGACGCGCTGATACGATTAAACAAGTTTTAGGTCGCTAGCATGTATAGAAAAACGGAACTTACCGATATCCACGAAACAAACGAACGGAATTCGACTTCGTGTTTTAAGCAATATCAAAACAAAGACGACCGTTTCCGGCGTAATTTGACGCGCTGAATGCGATGGAACAAGTTTTAGGTCGCTAGCATGTATAGAAAAAAAGTTACCTACCGATATCTGAAAAACAAACAAACGGACTTCGACTTCGTGTTTTAAGCAATATCAAAACAAAGACGACCGTTTCCGGCGTAATTTGACGCGCTGAATGCGATAAAACAAGTTTTAGGTCGCTAGCATGTATAGAAAAAAAGTTACTCGCCGATATCCACGAAACAAACGAACGGAATTCGACTCCGTGTTTTAAGCAATCTCAAAACAAAGACGACCGTTTCCGGCGTAGTTTGACGCGCTGAATGCGATAAAACAAGTTTTAGGTCGCTAGCATGTATAGAAAAAAAGTTACTCACCGATATCCACGAAACAAACAAACGGAATTCGACTCCGTGTTTTAAGCAATATCAGAACAAAGACGACCGTTTCCGGCGTAATTTGACGCGCTGAATGCGATAAAACAAGTTTTAGGTCGCTAGCATGTATAGAAAAAAAGTTATCAACCGATATCTGAAAAACAAACAAACGGACTTCGACTTCGTGTTTTAAGCAATATCAAAACAAAGACGACCGTTTCCAGCGTAATTTGACGCGCTGAATGCGATAAAACAAGTTTTAGGTCGCTAGCATGTATAGAAAAAAAGAAACTTACCGATATCCACGAAACAAACGAACGGAATTCGACTTCGTGTTTTAAGCAATATCAAAACAAAGACGACCGTTTCCGGCGTAATTTGACGCGCTGAATGCGATGAAACAAGTTTTAGGTCGCTAGCATGTATAGAAAAGAAGTTACCTACCGATATCTGAAAAACAAACAAACGGACTTCGACTTCGTGTTTCGAGCAATATCAAAACAAAGACGGCCGTTTCCGGCGTAATTTGACGCGCTGAATGCGATAAAACAAGTTTTAGGTCGCTAGCATGTATAGAAAAAAAGTTACTCACCGATATCCACGAAACAAACGAACGGAATTCGACTTCGTGTTTTAAGCAATATCAAAACAAAGACGACCGTTTCCGGCGTAATTTGACGCGCTGAATGCGATGAAACAAGTTTTAGGTCGCTAGCATGTATAGAAAAAAAGTTACCAACCGATATCTTAAAAACAAACAAACGGACTTCGACTTCGTGTTTCGAGCAATATTATAACAACGACGGCCGTTTCCGGCGTAATTTGACGCGCTGAATGCGATAAAACAAGTTTTAGGTCGCTAGCATGTATAGAAAAAAAGTTACTCACCGATATCCACGAAACAAACAAACGGAATTCGACTCCGTGTTTTGAGCAATATCAGAACAAAGACGACCGTTTCCGGCGTAATTTGACGCGCTGAATGCGATAAAACAAGTTTTAGGTCGCTAGCATGTATAGAAAAAAAGGTACTCACCGATATCCACGAAACAAACAAACGGAATTCGACTTCGTGTTTTGAGCAATATCACAACAAAGACGACCGTTTCCGGCGTAATTTGACGCGCTGAATGCGATAAAACAAGTTTTAGGTCGCTAGCATGTATAGAAAAAAAGGAACTTACCGATATCCACGAAACAAACGAACGGAATTCGACTTCGTGTTTTAAGCAATATCAGAACAAAGACGACCGTTTCCGGCGTAATTTGACGCGCTGAATGCGATGAAACAAGTTTTAGGTCGCTAGCATGTATAGAAAAAAAGTTACCTACCGATATCTGAAAAACAAACAAACGGACTTCGACTTCGTGTTTCGAGCAATATCAAAACAAAGACGGCCGTTTCCGGCGTAATTTGACGCGCTGAATGCGATAAAACAAGTTTTAGGTCGCTAGCATGTATAGAAAAAAAGTTACTCACCGATATCCACGAAACAAACGAACGGAATTCGACTTCGTGTTTTAAGCAATATCAAAACAAAGACGACCGTTTCCGGCGTAATTTGACGCGCTGAATGCGATAAAACAAGTTTTAGGTCGCTAGCATGTATAGAAAAAAAGTTACTCACCGATATCCACGAAACAAACAAACGGAATTCGACTTCGTGTTTTAAGCAATATCAAAACAAAGACGACCGTTTCCGGCGTAATTTGACGCGCTGATACGATTAAACAAGTTTTAGGTCGCTAGCATGTATAGAAAAACGGAACTTACCGATATCCACGAAACAAACGAACGGAATTCGACTTCGTGTTTTAAGCAATATCAAAACAAAGACGACCGTTTCCGGCGTAATTTGACGCGCTGAATGCGATGGAACAAGTTTTAGGTCGCTAGCATGTATAGAAAAAAAGTTACCTACCGATATCTGAAAAACAAACAAACGGACTTCGACTTCGTGTTTTAAGCAATATCAAAACAAAGACGACCGTTTCCGGCGTAATTTGACGCGCTGAATGCGATAAAACAAGTTTTAGGTCGCTAGCATGTATAGAAAAAAAGTTACTCGCCGATATCCACGAAACAAACGAACGGAATTCGACTCCGTGTTTTAAGCAATCTCAAAACAAAGACGACCGTTTCCGGCGTAGTTTGACGCGCTGAATGCGATAAAACAAGTTTTAGGTCGCTAGCATGTATAGAAAAAAAGTTACTCACCGATATCCACGAAACAAACAAACGGAATTCGACTCCGTGTTTTAAGCAATATCAGAACAAAGACGACCGTTTCCGGCGTAATTTGACGCGCTGAATGCGATAAAACAAGTTTTAGGTCGCTAGCATGTATAGAAAAAAAGTTATCAACCGATATCTGAAAAACAAACAAACGGACTTCGACTTCGTGTTTTAAGCAATATCAAAACAAAGACGACCGTTTCCAGCGTAATTTGACGCGCTGAATGCGATAAAACAAGTTTTAGGTCGCTAGCATGTATAGAAAAAAAGAAACTTACCGATATCCACGAAACAAACGAACGGAATTCGACTTCGTGTTTTAAGCAATATCAAAACAAAGACGACCGTTTCCGGCGTAATTTGACGCGCTGAATGCGATGAAACAAGTTTTAGGTCGCTAGCATGTATAGAAAAGAAGTTACCTACCGATATCTGAAAAACAAACAAACGGACTTCGACTTCGTGTTTCGAGCAATATCAAAACAAAGACGGCCGTTTCCGGCGTAATTTGACGCGCTGAATGCGATAAAACAAGTTTTAGGTCGCTAGCATGTATAGAAAAAAAGTTACTCACCGATATCCACGAAACAAACGAACGGAATTCGACTTCGTGTTTTAAGCAATATCAAAACAAAGACGACCGTTTCCGGCGTAATTTGACGCGCTGAATGCGATGAAACAAGTTTTAGGTCGCTAGCATGTATAGAAAAAAAGTTACCAACCGATATCTTAAAAACAAACAAACGGACTTCGACTTCGTGTTTCGAGCAATATTATAACAACGACGGCCGTTTCCGGCGTAATTTGACGCGCTGAATGCGATAAAACAAGTTTTAGGTCGCTAGCATGTATAGAAAAAAAGTTACTCACCGATATCCACGAAACAAACAAACGGAATTCGACTCCGTGTTTTGAGCAATATCAGAACAAAGACGACCGTTTCCGGCGTAATTTGACGCGCTGAATGCGATAAAACAAGTTTTAGGTCGCTAGCATGTATAGAAAAAAAGGTACTCACCGATATCCACGAAACAAACAAACGGAATTCGACTTCGTGTTTTAAGCAATATCAAAACAAAGACGACCGTTTCCGGCGTAATTTGACGCGCTGAATGCGATGAAACAAGTTTTAGGTCGCTAGCATGTATAGAAAAAAAGTTACTCACCGATATCCACGAAACAAACAAACGGAATTCGACTTCGTGTTTTAAGCAATATCAAAACAAAGACGACCGTTTCCGGCGTAATTTGACGCGCTGAATGCGATAAAACAAGTTTTAGGTCGCTAGCATGTATAGAAAAAAAGTTACTCACCGATATCCACGAAACAAACGAACGGAATTCGACTTCGTGTTTTAAGCAATATCAAAACAAAGACGACCGTTTCCGGCGTAATTTGACGCGCTGAATGCGATGAAACAAGTTTGAGGTCGCTAGCATGTATAGAAAAAAAGTTACCAACCGATATCTTAAAAACAAACAAACGGACTTCGACTTCGTGTTTCGAGCAATATTATAACAACGACGGCCGTTTCCGGCGTAATTTGACGCGCTGAATGCGATAAAACAAGTTTTAGGTCGCTAGCATGTATAGAAAAAAAGTTACTCACCGATATCCACGAAACAAACAAACGGAATTCGACTCCGTGTTTTGAGCAATATCAGAACAAAGACGACCGTTTCCGGCGTAATTTGACGCGCTGAATGCGATAAAACAAGTTTTAGGTCGCTAGCATGTATAGAAAAAAAGGTACTCACCGATATCCACGAAACAAACAAACGGAATTCGACTTCGTGTTTTAAGCAATATCAAAACAAAGACGACCGTTTCCGGCGTAATTTGACGCGCTGAATGCGATAAAACAAGTTTTAGGTCGCTAGCATGTATAGAAAAAAAGTTACTCACCGATATCCACGAAACAAACAAACGGAATTCGACTTCGTGTTTTAAGCAATATCAAAACAAAGACGACCGTTTCCGGCGTAATTTGACGCGCTGAATGCGATAAAACAAGTTTTAGGTCGCTAGCATGTATAGAAAAAAGGAACTTACCGATATCCACGAAACAAACGAACGGAATTCGACTTCGTGTTTTAAGCAATATCAAAACAAAGACGACCGTTTCCGGCGTAATTTGACGCGCTGAATGCGATGAAACAAGTTTTAGGTCGCTAGCATGTATAGAAAAAAAGTTACCTACCGATATCTGAAAAACAAACAAACGGACTTCGACTTCGTGTTTTAAGCAATATCAAAACAAAGACGACCGTTTCCGGCGTAATTTGACGCGCTGAATGCGATAAAACAAG
This sequence comes from Diprion similis, assembly GCF_021155765.1. Lineage (NCBI taxonomy): Eukaryota > Metazoa > Arthropoda > Insecta > Hymenoptera > Diprionidae > Diprion > Diprion similis. The sequence continues at coordinate 14,309,835 of NC_060115.1, forward strand.
TTTTAGGTCGCTAGCATGTATAGAAAAAAAGTTACTCACCGATATCCACGAAACAAACAAACGGAATTCGACTCCGTGTTTTGAGCAATATCACAACAAAGACGACCGTTTCCGGCGTAATTTGACGCGCTGAATGCGATAAAACAAGTTTTAGGTCGCTAGCATGTATAGAAAAAAAGGAACTTACCGATATCCACGAAACAAAGAACGGAATTCGACTTCGTGTTTTAAGCAATATCAAAACAAAGACGACCGTTTCCGGCGTAATTTGACGCGCTGAATGCGATGAAACAAGTTTTAGGTCGCTAGCATGTATAGAAAAAAAGTTACCTACCGATATCTGAAAAACAAACAAACGGACTTCGACTTCGTGTTTCGAGCAATATCAAAACAAAGACGGCCGTTTGCGGCGTAATTTGACGCGCTGAATGCGATAAAACAAGTTTTAGGTCGCTAGCATGTATAGAAAAAAAGTTACTCACCGATATCCACGAAACAAACGAACGCAATTCGACTTCGTGTTTTAAGCAATATCAAAACAAAGACGACCGTTTCCGGCGTAATTTGACGCGCTGAATGCGATAAAACAAGTTTTAGGTCGCTAGCATGTATAGAAAAAAAGTTACTCACCGATATCCACGAAACAAACGAACGGAATTCGACTTCGTGTTTTAAGCAATATCAAAACAAAGACGACCGTTTCCGGCGTAATTTGACGCGCTGAATGCGATGAAACAAGTTTGAGGTCGCTAGCATGTATAGAAAAAAAGTTACCAACCGATATCTTAAAAACAAACAAACGGACTTCGACTTCGTGTTTCGAGCAATATTATAACAACGACGGCCGTTTCCGGCGTAATTTGACGCGCTGAATGCGATAAAACAAGTTTTAGGTCGCTAGCATGTATAGAAAAAAAGTTACTCACCGATATCCACGAAACAAACAAACGGAATTCGACTCCGTGTTTTGAGCAATATCAGAACAAAGACGACCGTTTCCGGCGTAATTTGACGCGCTGAATGCGATAAAACAAGTTTTAGGTCGCTAGCATGTATAGAAAAAAAGGTACTCACCGATATCCACGAAACAAACAAACGGAATTCGACTTCGTGTTTTAAGCAATATCAAAACAAAGACGACCGTTTCCGGCGTAATTTGACGCGCTGAATGCGATAAAACAAGTTTTAGGTCGCTAGCATGTATAGAAAAAAAGTTACTCACCGATATCCACGAAACAAACAAACGGAATTCGACTTCGTGTTTTAAGCAATATCAAAACAAAGACGACCGTTTCCGGCGTAATTTGACGCGCTGAATGCGATAAAACAAGTTTTAGGTCGCTAGCATGTATAGAAAAAAGGAACTTACCGATATCCACGAAACAAACGAACGGAATTCGACTTCGTGTTTTAAGCAATATCAAAACAAAGACGACCGTTTCCGGCGTAATTTGACGCGCTGAATGCGATGAAACAAGTTTTAGGTCGCTAGCATGTATAGAAAAAAAGTTACCTACCGATATCTGAAAAACAAACAAACGGACTTCGACTTCGTGTTTTAAGCAATATCAAAACAAAGACGACCGTTTCCGGCGTAATTTGACGCGCTGAATGCGATAAAACAAGTTTTAGGTCGCTAGCATGTATAGAAAAAAAGTTACTCACCGATATCCACGAAACAAACAAACGGAATTCGACTCCGTGTTTTGAGCAATATCACAACAAAGACGACCGTTTCCGGCGTAATTTGACGCGCTGAATGCGATAAAACAAGTTTTAGGTCGCTAGCATGTATAGAAAAAAAGGAACTTACCGATATCCACGAAACAAAGAACGGAATTCGACTTCGTGTTTTAAGCAATATCAAAACAAAGACGACCGTTTCCGGCGTAATTTGACGCGCTGAATGCGATGAAACAAGTTTTAGGTCGCTAGCATGTATAGAAAAAAAGTTACCTACCGATATCTGAAAAACAAACAAACGGACTTCGACTTCGTGTTTCGAGCAATATCAAAACAAAGACGGCCGTTTGCGGCGTAATTTGACGCGCTGAATGCGATAAAACAAGTTTTAGGTCGCTAGCATGTATAGAAAAAAAGTTACTCACCGATATCCACGAAACAAACGAACGGAATTCGACTTCGTGTTTTAAGCAATATCAAAACAAAGACGACCGTTTCCGGCGTAATTTGACGCGCTGAATGCGATAAAACAAGTTTTAGGTCGCTAGCATGTATAGAAAAAAAGTTACTCACCGATATCCACGAAACAAACGAACGGAATTCGACTTCGTGTTTTAAGCAATATCAAAACAAAGACGACCGTTTCCGGCGTAATTTGACGCGCTGAATGCGATAAAACAAGTTTTAGGTCGCTAGCATGTATAGAAAAAAAGTTACTCACCGATATCCACGAAACAAACAAACGGAATTCGACTTCGTGTTTTAAGCAATATCAAAACAAAGACGACCGTTTCCGGCGTAATTTGACGCGCTGAATGCGATAAAACAAGTTTTAGGTCGCTAGCATGTATAGAAAAAAGGAACTTACCGATATCCACGAAACAAACGAACGGAATTCGACTTCGTGTTTTAAGCAATATCAAAACAAAGACGACCGTTTCCGGCGTAATTTGACGCGCTGAATGCGATAAAACAAGTTTTAGGTCGCTAGCATGTATAGAAAAAAGGAACTTACCGATATCCACGAAACAAACGAACGGAATTCGACTTCGTGTTTTAAGCAATATCAAAACAAAGACGACCGTTTCCGGCGTAATTTGACGCGCTGAATGCGATGAAACAAGTTTTAGGTCGCTAGCATGTATAGAAAAAAAGTTACCTACCGATATCTGAAAAACAAACAAACGGACTTCGACTTCGTGTTTTAAGCAATATCAAAACAAAGACGACCGTTTCCGGCGTAATTTGACGCGCTGAATGCGATGAAACAAGTTTTAGGTCGCTAGCATGTATAAAAAAAAAAGTTACTCACCGATATCCACGAAACAAACAAACGGAATTCGACTCCGTGTTTTGAGCAATATCACAACAAAGACGACCGTTTCCGGCGTAATTTGACGCGCTGAATGCGATAAAACAAGTTTTAGGTCGCTAGCATGTATAGAAAAAAAGGAACTTACCGATATCCACGAAACAAACGAACGGAATTCGACTTCGTGTTTTAAGCAATATCAAAACAAAGACGACCGTTTCCGGCGTAATTTGACGCGCTGAATGCGATGAAACAAGTTTCAGGTCGCTAGCATGTATAGAAAAAAAGTTACCTACCGATATCCACGAAACAAACAAACGGAATTCGACTCCGTGTTTTGAGCAATATCAGAACAAAGACGACCGTTTCCGGCGTAATTTGACGCGCTGAATGCGATAAAACAAGTTTTAGGTCGCTAGCATGTATAGAAAAAAAGGTACTCACCGATATCCACGAAACAAACAAACGGAATTCGACTTCGTGTTTTAAGCAATATCAAAACAAAGACGACCGTTTCCGGCGTAATTTGACGCGCTGAATGCGATGAAACAAGTTTTAGGTCGCTAGCATGTATAGAAAAAAAGTTACTCACCGATATCCACGAAACAAACAAACGGAATTCGACTTCGTGTTTTAAGCAATATCAAAACAAAGACGACCGTTTCCGGCGTAATTTGACGCGCTGAATGCGATAAAACAAGTTTTAGGTCGCTAGCATGTATAGAAAAAAGGAACTTACCGATATCCACGAAACAAACGAACGGAATTCGACTTCGTGTTTTAAGCAATATCAGAACAAAGACGACCGTTTCCGGCGTAATTTGACGCGCTGAATGCGATGAAACAAGTTTTAGGTCGCTAGCATGTATAGAAAAAAAGTTACCTACCGATATCTGAAAAACAAACAAACGGACTTCGACTTCGTGTTTTAAGCAATATCAAAACAAAGACGACCGTTTCCGGCGTAATTTGACGCGCTGAATGCGATAAAACAAGTTTTAGGTCGCTAGCATGTATAGAAAAAAAGTGACTCACCGATATCCACGAAACAAACAAACGGAATTCGACTCCGTGTTTTGAGCAATATCACAACAAAGACGACCGCTTCCGGCGTAATTTGACGCGCTGAATGCGATAAAACAAGTTTTAGGTCGCTAGCATGTATAGAAAAAAAGGAACTTACCGATATCCACGAAACAAACGAACGGAATTCGACTTCGTGTTTTAAGCAATATCAAAACAAAGACGACCGTTTCCGGCGTAATTTGACGCGCTGAATGCGATGAAACAAGTTTTAGGTCGCTAGCATGTATAGAAAAAAAGTTACCTACCGATATCTGAAAAACAAACAAACGGACTTCGACTTCGTGTTTTAAGCAATATCAAAACAAAGACGACCGTTTCCGGCGTAATTTGACGCGCTGAATGCGATAAAACAAGTTTTAGGTCGCTAGCATGTATAGAAAAAAAGTTACTCACCGATATCCACGAAACAAACAAACGGAATTCGACTCCGTGTTTTGAGCAATATCAGAACAAAGACGACCGTTTCCGGCGTAATTTGACGCGCTGAATGCGATAAAACAAGTTTTAGGTCGCTAGCATGTATAGAAAAAAAGGTACTCACCGATATCCACGAAACAAACAAACGGAATTCGACTTCGTGTTTTAAGCAATATCAAAACAAAGACGACCGTTTCCGGCGTAATTTGACGCGCTGAATGCGATAAAACAAGTTTTAGGTCGCTAGCATGTATAGAAAAAAAGTGACTCACCGATATCCACGAAACAAACAAACGGAATTCGACTTCGTGTTTTAAGCAATATCAAAACAAAGACGACCGTTTCCGGCGTAATTTGACGAGCTGAATGCGATAAAACAAGTTTTAGGTCGCTAGCATGTATAGAAAAAAGGAACTTACCGATATCCACGAAACAAACGAACGGAATTCGACTTCGTGTTTTAAGCAATATCAAAACAAAGACGACCGTTTCCGGCGTAATTTGACGCGCTGAATGCGATGAAACAAGTTTTAGGTCGCTAGCATGTATAGAAAAAAAGTTACCTACCGATATCTGAAAAACAAACAAACGGACTTCGACTTCGTGTTTTAAGCAATATCAAAACAAAGACGACCGTTTCCGGCGTAATTTGACGCGCTGAATGCGATCAAACAAGTTTTAGGTCGCTAGCATGTATAGAAAAAAAGTTACTCACCGATATCCACGAAACAAACAAACGGAATTCGACTCCGTGTTTTGAGCAATATCACAACAAAGACGACCGTTTCCGGCGTAATTTGACGCGCTGAATGCGATAAAACAAGTTTTAGGTCGCTAGCATGTATAGAAAAAAAGGAACTTACCGATATCCACGAAACAAACGAACGGAATTCGACTTCGTGTTTTAAGCAATATCAAAACAAAGACGACCGTTTCCGGCGTAATTTGACGCGCTGAATGCGATGAAACAAGTTTTAGGTCGCTAGCATGTATAGAAAAAAAGTTACCTACCGATATCTGAAAAACAAACAAACGGACTTCGACTTCGTGTTTCGAGCAATATCAAAACAAAGACGGCCGTTTGCGGCGTAATTTGACGCGCTGAATGCGATAAAACAAGTTTTAGGTCGCTAGCATGTATAGAAAAAAAGTTACTCACCGATATCCACGAAACAAACGAACGGAATTCGACTTCGTGTTTTAAGCAATATCAAAACAAAGACGACCGTTTCCGGCGTAATTTGACGCGCTGAATGCGATAAAACAAGTTTTAGGTCGCTAGCATGTATAGAAAAAAGGAACTTACCGATATCCACGAAACAAACGAACGGAATTCGACTTCGTGTTTTAAGCAATATCAAAACAAAGACGACCGTTTCCGGCGTAATTTGACGCGCTGAATGCGATGAAACAAGTTTTAGGTCGCTAGCATGTATAGAAAAAAAGTTACCTACCGATATCTGAAAAACAAACAAACGGACTTCGACTTCGTGTTTTAAGCAATATCAAAACAAAGACGACCGTTTCCGGCGTAATTTGACGCGCTGAATGCGATGAAACAAGTTTTAGGTCGCTAGCATGTATAAAAAAAAAAGTTACTCACCGATATCCACGAAACAAACAAACGGAATTCGACTCCGTGTTTTGAGCAATATCACAACAAAGACGACCGTTTCCGGCGTAATTTGACGCGCTGAATGCGATAAAACAAGTTTTAGGTCGCTAGCATGTATAGAAAAAAAGGAACTTACCGATATCCACGAAACAAACGAACGGAATTCGACTTCGTGTTTTAAGCAATATCAAAACAAAGACGACCGTTTCCGGCGTAATTTGACGCGCTGAATGCGATGAAACAAGTTTCAGGTCGCTAGCATGTATAGAAAAAAAGTTACCTACCGATATCCACGAAACAAACAAACGGAATTCGACTCCGTGTTTTGAGCAATATCAGAACAAAGACGACCGTTTCCGGCGTAATTTGACGCGCTGAATGCGATAAAACAAGTTTTAGGTCGCTAGCATGTATAGAAAAAAAGGTACTCACCGATATCCACGAAACAAACAAACGGAATTCGACTTCGTGTTTTAAGCAATATCAAAACAAAGACGACCGTTTCCGGCGTAATTTGACGCGCTGAATGCGATGAAACAAGTTTTAGGTCGCTAGCATGTATAGAAAAAAAGTTACTCACCGATATCCACGAAACAAACAAACGGAATTCGACTTCGTGTTTTAAGCAATATCAAAACAAAGACGACCGTTTCCGGCGTAATTTGACGCGCTGAATGCGATGAAACAAGTTTTAGGTCGCTAGCATGTATAGAAAAAAAGTTACCTACCGATATCTGAAAAACAAACAAACGGACTTCGACTTCGTGTTTTAAGCAATATCAAAACAAAGACGACCGTTTCCGGCGTAATTTGACGCGCTGAATGCGATAAAACAAGTTTTAGGTCGCTAGCATGTATAGAAAAAAAGTGACTCACCGATATCCACGAAACAAACAAACGGAATTCGACTCCGTGTTTTGAGCAATATCACAACAAAGACGACCGCTTCCGGCGTAATTTGACGCGCTGAATGCGATAAAACAAGTTTTAGGTCGCTAGCATGTATAGAAAAAAAGGAACTTACCGATATCCACGAAACAAACGAACGGAATTCGACTTCGTGTTTTAAGCAATATCAAAACAAAGACGACCGTTTCCGGCGTAATTTGACGCGCTGAATGCGATGAAACAAGTTTTAGGTCGCTAGCATGTATAGAAAAAAAGTTACCTACCGATATCTGAAAAACAAACAAACGGACTTCGACTTCGTGTTTTAAGCAATATCAAAACAAAGACGACCGTTTCCGGCGTAATTTGACGCGCTGAATGCGATAAAACAAGTTTTAGGTCGCTAGCATGTATAGAAAAAAAGTTACTCACCGATATCCACGAAACAAACAAACGGAATTCGACTCCGTGTTTTGAGCAATATCAGAACAAAGACGACCGTTTCCGGCGTAATTTGACGCGCTGAATGCGATAAAACAAGTTTTAGGTCGCTAGCATGTATAGAAAAAAAGGTACTCACCGATATCCACGAAACAAACAAACGGAATTCGACTTCGTGTTTTAAGCAATATCAAAACAAAGACGACCGTTTCCGGCGTAATTTGACGCGCTGAATGCGATAAAACAAGTTTTAGGTCGCTAGCATGTATAGAAAAAAAGTGACTCACCGATATCCACGAAACAAACAAACGGAATTCGACTTCGTGTTTTAAGCAATATCAAAACAAAGACGACCGTTTCCGGCGTAATTTGACGCGCTGAATGCGATAAAACAAGTTTTAGGTCGCTAGCATGTATAGAAAAAAGGAACTTACCGATATCCACGAAACAAACGAACGGAATTCGACTTCGTGTTTTAAGCAATATCAAAACAAAGACGACCGTTTCCGGCGTAATTTGACGCGCTGAATGCGATGAAACAAGTTTTAGGTCGCTAGCATGTATAGAAAAAAAGTTACCTACCGATATCTGAAAAACAAACAAACGGACTTCGACTTCGTGTTTTAAGCAATATCAAAACAAAGACGACCGTTTCCGGCGTAATTTGACGCGCTGAATGCGATCAAACAAGTTTTAGGTCGCTAGCATGTATAGAAAAAAAGTTACTCACCGATATCCACGAAACAAACAAACGGAATTCGACTCCGTGTTTTGAGCAATATCACAACAAAGACGACCGTTTCCGGCGTAATTTGACGCGCTGAATGCGATAAAACAAGTTTTAGGTCGCTAGCATGTATAGAAAAAAAGGAACTTACCGATATCCACGAAACAAACGAACGGAATTCGACTTCGTGTTTTAAGCAATATCAAAACAAAGACGACCGTTTCCGGCGTAATTTGACGCGCTGAATGCGATGAAACAAGTTTTAGGTCGCTAGCATGTATAGAAAAAAAGTTACCTACCGATATCTGAAAAACAAACAAACGGACTTCGACTTCGTGTTTCGAGCAATATCAAAACAAAGACGGCCGTTTGCGGCGTAATTTGACGCGCTGAATGCGATAAAACAAGTTTTAGGTCGCTAGCATGTATAGAAAAAAAGTTACTCACCGATATCCACGAAACAAACGAACGGAATTCGACTTCGTGTTTTAAGCAATATCAAAACAAAGACGACCGTTTCCGGCGTAATTTGACGCGCTGAATGCGATAAAACAAGTTTTAGGTCGCTAGCATGTATAGAAAAAAGGAACTTACCGATATCCACGAAACAAACGAACGGAATTCGACTTCGTGTTTTAAGCAATATCAAAACAAAGACGACCGTTTCCGGCGTAATTTGACGCGCTGAATGCGATGAAACAAGTTTTAGGTCGCTAGCATGTATAGAAAAAAAGTTACCTACCGATATCTGAAAAACAAACAAACGGACTTCGACTTCGTGTTTTAAGCAATATCAAAACAAAGACGACCGTTTCCGGCGTAATTTGACGCGCTGAATGCGATGAAACAAGTTTTAGGTCGCTAGCATGTATAAAAAAAAAAGTTACTCACCGATATCCACGAAACAAACAAACGGAATTCGACTCCGTGTTTTGAGCAATATCACAACAAAGACGACCGTTTCCGGCGTAATTTGACGCGCTGAATGCGATAAAACAAGTTTTAGGTCGCTAGCATGTATAGAAAAAAAGGAACTTACCGATATCCACGAAACAAACGAACGGAATTCGACTTCGTGTTTTAAGCAATATCAAAACAAAGACGACCGTTTCCGGCGTAATTTGACGCGCTGAATGCGATGAAACAAGTTTCAGGTCGCTAGCATGTATAGAAAAAAAGTTACCTACCGATATCCACGAAACAAACAAACGGAATTCGACTCCGTGTTTTGAGCAATATCAGAACAAAGACGACCGTTTCCGGCGTAATTTGACGCGCTGAATGCGATAAAACAAGTTTTAGGTCGCTAGCATGTATAGAAAAAAAGGTACTCACCGATATCCACGAAACAAACAAACGGAATTCGACTTCGTGTTTTAAGCAATATCAAAACAAAGACGACCGTTTCCGGCGTAATTTGACGCGCTGAATGCGATGAAACAAGTTTTAGGTCGCTAGCATGTATAGAAAAAAAGTTACTCACCGATATCCACGAAACAAACAAACGGAATTCGACTTCGTGTTTTAAGCAATATCAAAACAAAGACGACCGTTTCCGGCGTAATTTGACGCGCTGAATGCGATAAAACAAGTTTTAGGTCGCTAGCATGTATAGAAAAAAGGAACTTACCGATATCCACGAAACAAACGAACGGAATTCGACTTCGTGTTTTAAGCAATATCAGAACAAAGACGACCGTTTCCGGCGTAATTTGACGCGCTGAATGCGATGAAACAAGTTTTAGGTCGCTAGCATGTATAGAAAAAAAGTTACCTACCGATATCTGAAAAACAAACAAACGGACTTCGACTTCGTGTTTTAAGCAATATCAAAACAAAGACGACCGTTTCCGGCGTAATTTGACGCGCTGAATGCGATAAAACAAGTTTTAGGTCGCTAGCATGTATAGAAAAAAAGTGACTCACCGATATCCACGAAACAAACAAACGGAATTCGACTCCGTGTTTTGAGCAATATCACAACAAAGACGACCGCTTCCGGCGTAATTTGACGCGCTGAATGCGATAAAACAAGTTTTAGGTCGCTAGCATGTATAGAAAAAAAGGAACTTACCGATATCCACGAAACAAACGAACGGAATTCGACTTCGTGTTTTAAGCAATATCAAAACAAAGACGACCGTTTCCGGCGTAATTTGACGCGCTGAATGCGATGAAACAAGTTTTAGGTCGCTAGCATGTATAGAAAAAAAGTTACCTACCGATATCTGAAAAACAAACAAACGGACTTCGACTTCGTGTTTTAAGCAATATCAAAACAAAGACGACCGTTTCCGGCGTAATTTGACGCGCTGAATGCGATAAAACAAGTTTTAGGTCGCTAGCATGTATAGAAAAAAAGTTACTCACCGATATCCACGAAACAAACAAACGGAATTCGACTCCGTGTTTTGAGCAATATCAGAACAAAGACGACCGTTTCCGGCGTAATTTGACGCGCTGAATGCGATAAAACAAGTTTTAGGTCGCTAGCATGTATAGAAAAAAAGGTACTCACCGATATCCACGAAACAAACAAACGGAATTCGACTTCGTGTTTTAAGCAATATCAAAACAAAGACGACCGTTTCCGGCGTAATTTGACGCGCTGAATGCGATAAAACAAGTTTTAGGTCGCTAGCATGTATAGAAAAAAAGTGACTCACCGATATCCACGAAACAAACAAACGGAATTCGACTTCGTGTTTTAAGCAATATCAAAACAAAGACGACCGTTTCCGGCGTAATTTGACGCGCTGAATGCGATAAAACAAGTTTTAGGTCGCTAGCATGTATAGAAAAAAGGAACTTACCGATATCCACGAAACAAACGAACGGAATTCGACTTCGTGTTTTAAGCAATATCAAAACAAAGACGACCGTTTCCGGCGTAATTTGACGCGCTGAATGCGATGAAACAAGTTTTAGGTCGCTAGCATGTATAGAAAAAAAGTTACCTACCGATATCTGAAAAACAAACAAACGGACTTCGACTTCGTGTTTTAAGCAATATCAAAACAAAGACGACCGTTTCCGGCGTAATTTGACGCGCTGAATGCGATCAAACAAGTTTTAGGTCGCTAGCATGTATAGAAAAAAAGTTACTCACCGATATCCACGAAACAAACAAACGGAATTCGACTCCGTGTTTTGAGCAATATCACAACAAAGACGACCGTTTCCGGCGTAATTTGACGCGCTGAATGCGATAAAACAAGTTTTAGGTCGCTAGCATGTATAGAAAAAAAGGAACTTACCGATATCCACGAAACAAACGAACGGAATTCGACTTCGTGTTTTAAGCAATATCAAAACAAAGACGACCGTTTCCGGCGTAATTTGACGCGCTGAATGCGATGAAACAAGTTTTAGGTCGCTAGCATGTATAGAAAAAAAGTTACCTACCGATATCTGAAAAACAAACAAACGGACTTCGACTTCGTGTTTCGAGCAATATCAAAACAAAGACGGCCGTTTGCGGCGTAATTTGACGCGCTGAATGCGATAAAACAAGTTTTAGGTCGCTAGCATGTATAGAAAAAAAGTTACTCACCGATATCCACGAAACAAACGAACGGAATTCGACTTCGTGTTTTAAGCAATATCAAAACAAAGACGACCGTTTCCGGCGTAATTTGACGCGCTGAATGCGATAAAACAAGTTTTAGGTCGCTAGCATGTATAGAAAAAAGGAACTTACCGATATCCACGAAACAAACGAACGGAATTCGACTTCGTGTTTTAAGCAATATCAAAACAAAGACGACCGTTTCCGGCGTAATTTGACGCGCTGAATGCGATGAAACAAGTTTTAGGTCGCTAGCATGTATAGAAAAAAAGTTACCTACCGATATCTGAAAAACAAACAAACGGACTTCGACTTCGTGTTTTAAGCAATATCAAAACAAAGACGACCGTTTCCGGCGTAATTTGACGCGCTGAATGCGATGAAACAAGTTTTAGGTCGCTAGCATGTATAAAAAAAAAAGTTACTCACCGATATCCACGAAACAAACAAACGGAATTCGACTCCGTGTTTTGAGCAATATCACAACAAAGACGACCGTTTCCGGCGTGATTTGACGCGCTGAATGCGATAAAACAAGTTTTAGGTCGCTAGCATGTATAGAAAAAAAGGAACTTACCGATATCCACGAAACAAACGAACGGAATTCGACTTCGTGTTTTAAGCAATATCAAAACAAAGACGACCGTTTCCGGCGTAATTTGACGCGCTGAATGCGATGAAACAAGTTTCAGGTCGCTAGCATGTATAGAAAAAAAGTTACCTACCGATATCCACGAAACAAACAAACGGAATTCGACTCCGTGTTTTGAGCAATATCAGAACAAAGACGACCGTTTCCGGCGTAATTTGACGCGCTGAATGCGATAAAACAAGTTTTAGGTCGCTAGCATGTATAGAAAAAAAGGTACTCACCGATATCCACGAAACAAACAAACGGAATTCGACTTCGTGTTTTAAGCAATATCAAAACAAAGACGACCGTTTCCGGCGTAATTTGACGCGCTGAATGCGATGAAACAAGTTTTAGGTCGCTAGCATGTATAGAAAAAAAGTTACTCACCGATATCCACGAAACAAACAAACGGAATTCGACTTCGTGTTTTAAGCAATATCAAAACAAAGACGACCGTTTCCGGCGTAATTTGACGCGCTGAATGCGATAAAACAAGTTTTAGGTCGCTAGCATGTATAGAAAAAAGGAACTTACCGATATCCACGAAACAAACGAACGGAATTCGACTTCGTGTTTTAAGCAATATCAGAACAAAGACGACCGTTTCCGGCGTAATTTGACGCGCTGAATGCGATGAAACAAGTTTTAGGTCGCTAGCATGTATAGAAAAAAAGTTACCTACCGATATCTGAAAAACAAACAAACGGACTTCGACTTCGTGTTTTAAGCAATATCAAAACAAAGACGACCGTTTCCGGCGTAATTTGACGCGCTGAATGCGATAAAACAAGTTTTAGGTCGCTAGCATGTATAGAAAAAAAGTGACTCACCGATATCCACGAAACAAACAAACGGAATTCGACTCCGTGTTTTGAGCAATATCACAACAAAGACGACCGCTTCCGGCGTAATTTGACGCGCTGAATGCGATAAAACAAGTTTTAGGTCGCTAGCATGTATAGAAAAAAAGGAACTTACCGATATCCACGAAACAAACGAACGGAATTCGACTTCGTGTTTTAAGCAATATCAAAACAAAGACGACCGTTTCCGGCGTAATTTGACGCGCTGAATGCGATGAAACAAGTTTTAGGTCGCTAGCATGTATAGAAAAAAAGTTACCTACCGATATCTGAAAAACAAACAAACGGACTTCGACTTCGTGTTTTAAGCAATATCAAAACAAAGACGACCGTTTCCGGCGTAATTTGACGCGCTGAATGCGATAAAACAAGTTTTAGGTCGCTAGCATGTATAGAAAAAAAGTTACTCACCGATATCCACGAAACAAACAAACGGAATTCGACTCCGTGTTTTGAGCAATATCAGAACAAAGACGACCGTTTCCGGCGTAATTTGACGCGCTGAATGCGATAAAACAAGTTTTAGGTCGCTAGCATGTATAGAAAAAAAGGTACTCACCGATATCCACGAAACAAACAAACGGAATTCGACTTCGTGTTTTAAGCAATATCAAAACAAAGACGACCGTTTCCGGCGTAATTTGACGCGCTGAATGCGATAAAACAAGTTTTAGGTCGCTAGCATGTATAGAAAAAAAGTGACTCACCGATATCCACGAAACAAACAAACGGAATTCGACTTCGTGTTTTAAGCAATATCAAAACAAAGACGACCGTTTCCGGCGTAATTTGACGCGCTGAATGCGATAAAACAAGTTTTAGGTCGCTAGCATGTATAGAAAAAAGGAACTTACCGATATCCACGAAACAAACGAACGGAATTCGACTTCGTGTTTTAAGCAATATCAAAACAAAGACGACCGTTTCCGGCGTAATTTGACGCGCTGAATGCGATGAAACAAGTTTTAGGTCGCTAGCATGTATAGAAAAAAAGTTACCTACCGATATCTGAAAAACAAACAAACGGACTTCGACTTCGTGTTTTAAGCAATATCAAAACAAAGACGACCGTTTCCGGCGTAATTTGACGCGCTGAATGCGATCAAACAAGTTTTAGGTCGCTAGCATGTATAGAAAAAAAGTTACTCACCGATATCCACGAAACAAACAAACGGAATTCGACTCCGTGTTTTGAGCAATATCACAACAAAGAGGACCGTTTCCGGCGTAATTTGACGCGCTGAATGCGATAAAACAAGTTTTAGGTCGCTAGCATGTATAGAAAAAAAGGAACTTACCGATATCCACGAAACAAACGAACGGAATTCGACTTCGTGTTTTAAGCAATATCAAAACAAAGACGACCGTTTCCGGCGTAATTTGACGCGCTGAATGCGATGAAACAAGTTTTAGGTCGCTAGCATGTATAGAAAAAAAGTTACCTACCGATATCTGAAAAACAAACAAACGGACTTCGACTTCGTGTTTCGAGCAATATCAAAACAAAGACGGCCGTTTGCGGCGTAATTTGACGCGCTGAATGCGATAAAACAAGTTTTAGGTCGCTAGCATGTATAGAAAAAAAGTTACTCACCGATATCCACGAAACAAACGAACGGAATTCGACTTCGTGTTTTAAGCAATATCAAAACAAAGACGACCGTTTCCGGCGTAATTTGACGCGCTGAATGCGATAAAACAAGTTTTAGGTCGCTAGCATGTATAGAAAAAAGGAACTTACCGATATCCACGAAACAAACGAACGGAATTCGACTTCGTGTTTTAAGCAATATCAAAACAAAGACGACCGTTTCCGGCGTAATTTGACGCGCTGAATGCGATGAAACAAGTTTTAGGTCGCTAGCATGTATAGAAAAAAAGTTACCTACCGATATCTGAAAAACAAACAAACGGACTTCGACTTCGTGTTTTAAGCAATATCAAAACAAAGACGACCGTTTCCGGCGTAATTTGACGCGCTGAATGCGATGAAACAAGTTTTAGGTCGCTAGCATGTATAAAAAAAAAAGTTACTCACCGATATCCACGAAACAAACAAACGGAATTCGACTCCGTGTTTTGAGCAATATCACAACAAAGACGACCGTTTCCGGCGTAATTTGACGCGCTGAATGCGATAAAACAAGTTTTAGGTCACTAGCATGTATAGAAAAAAAGGAACTTACCGATATCCACGAAACAAACGAACGGAATTCGACTTCGTGTTTTAAGCAATATCAAAACAAAGACGACCGTTTCCGGCGTAATTTGACGCGCTGAATGCGATGAAACAAGTTTCAGGTCGCTAGCATGTATAGAAAAAAAGTTACCTACCGATATCTGAAAAACAAACAAACGGACTTCGACTTCGTGTTTCGAGCAATATCAAAACAAAGACGGCCGTTTCCGGCGTAATTTGACGCGCTGAATGCGATAAAACAAGTTTTAGGTCGCTAGCATGTATAGAAAAAAAGTTACTTACCGATATCCACGAAACAAACGAACGGAATTCGACTTCGTGTTTTAAGCAATATCAAAACAAAGACGACCGTTTCCGGCGTAATTTGACGCGCTGAATGCGATAAAACAAGTTTTAGGTCGCTAGCATGTATAGAAAAAAAGTTACTCACCGATATCCACGAAACAAACAAACGGAATTCGACTTCGTGTTTTAAGCAATATCAAAACAAAGACGACCGTTTCCGGCGTAATTTGACGCGCTGAATGCGATAAAACAAGTTTTAGGTCGCTAGCATGTATAGAAAAAAGGAACTTACCGATATCCACGAAACAAACGAACGGAATTCGACTTCGTGTTTTAAGCAATATCAAAACAAAGACGACCGTTTCCGGCGTAATTTGACGCGCTGAATGCGATGGAACAAGTTTTAGGTCGCTAGTATGTATAGAAAAAAAGTTACCTACCGATATCTGAAAAACAAACAAACGGACTTCGACTTCGTGTTTTAAGCAATATCAAAACAAAGACGACCGTTTCCGGCGTAATTTGACGCGCTGAATGCGATAAAACAAGTTTTAGGTCGCTAGCATGTATAAAAAAAAAAGTTACTCACCGATATCCACGAAACAAACAAACGGAATTCGACTCCGTGTTTTGAGCAATATCACAACAAAGACGACCGTTTCCGGCGTAATTTGACGCGCTGAATGCGATAAAACAAGTTTTAGGTCGCTAGCATGTATAGGAAAAAAGGAACTTACCGATATCCACGAAACAAACGAACGGAATTCGACTTCGTGTTTTAAGCAATATCAAAACAAAGACGACCGTTTCCGGCGTAATTTGACGCGCTGAATGCGATGAAACAAGTTTTAGGTCGCTAGCATGTATAGAAAAAAAGTTACCTACCGATATCTGAAAAACAAACAAACGGACTTCGACTTCGTGTTTCGAGCAATATCAAAACAAAGACGGCCGTTTCCGGCGTAATTTGACGCGCTGAATGCGATAAAACAAGTTTTAGGTCGCTAGCATGTATAGAAAAAAAGTTACTCACCGATATCCACGAAACAAACGAACGGAATTCGACTTCGTGTTTTAAGCAATATCAAAACAAAGACGACCGTTTCCGGCGTAATTTGACGCGCTGAATGCGATAAAACAAGTTTTAGGTCGCTAGCATGTATAGAAAAAAAGTTACTCACCGATATCCACGAAACAAACAAACGGAATTCGACTTCGTGTTTTAAGCAATATCAAAACAAAGACGACCGTTTCCGGCGTAATTTGACGCGCTGATACGATTAAACAAGTTTTAGGTCGCTAGCATGTATAGAAAAACGGAACTTACCGATATCCACGAAACAAACGAACGGAATTCGACTTCGTGTTTTAAGCAATATCAAAACAAAGACGACCGTTTCCGGCGTAATTTGACGCGCTGAATGCGATGGAACAAGTTTTAGGTCGCTAGCATGTATAGAAAAAAAGTTACCTACCGATATCTGAAAAACAAACAAACGGACTTCGACTTCGTGTTTCGAGCAATATCAAAACAAAGACGGCCGTTTGCGGCGTAATTTGACGCGCTGAATGCGATAAAACAAGTTTTAGGTCGCTAGCATGTATAGAAAAAAAGTTACTCACCGATATCCACGAAACAAACGAACGGAATTCGACTTCGTGTTTTAAGCAATATCAAAACAAAGACGACCGTATCCGGCGTAATTTGACGCGCTGAATGCGATAAAACAAGTTTTAGGTCGCTAGCATGTATAGAAAAAAAGTTACTCACCGATATCCACGAAACAAACAAACGGAATTCGACTTCGTGTTTTAAGCAATATCAAAACAAAGACGACCGTTTCCGGCGTAATTTGACGCGCTGAATGCGATAAAACAAGTTTTAGGTCGCTAGCATGTATAGAAAAAAGGAACTTACCGATATCCACGAAACAAACGAACGGAATTCGACTTCGTGTTTTAAGCAATATCAAAACAAAGACGACCGTTTCCGGCGTAATTTGACGCGCTGAATGCGATGAAACAAGTTTTAGGTCGCTAGCATGTATAGAAAAAAAGTTACCTACCGATATCTGAAAAACAAACAAACGGACTTCGACTTCGTGTTTTAAGCAATATCAAAACAAAGACGACCGTTTCCGGCGTAATTTGACGCGCTGAATGCGATCAAACAAGTTTTAGGTCGCTAGCATGTATAGAAAAAAAGTTACTCACCGATATCCACGAAACAAACAAACGGAATTCGACTCCGTGTTTTGAGCAATATCACAACAAAGAGGACCGTTTCCGGCGTAATTTGACGCGCTGAATGCGATAAAACAAGTTTTAGGTCGCTAGCATGTATAGAAAAAAAGGAACTTACCGATATCCACGAAACAAACGAACGGAATTCGACTTCGTGTTTTAAGCAATATCAAAACAAAGACGACCGTTTCCGGCGTAATTTGACGCGCTGAATGCGATGAAACAAGTTTTAGGTCGCTAGCATGTATAGAAAAAAAGTTACCTACCGATATCTGAAAAACAAACAAACGGACTTCGACTTCGTGTTTCGAGCAATATCAAAACAAAGACGGCCGTTTGCGGCGTAATTTGACGCGCTGAATGCGATAAAACAAGTTTTAGGTCGCTAGCATGTATAGAAAAAAAGTTACTCACCGATATCCACGAAACAAACGAACGGAATTCGACTTCGTGTTTTAAGCAATATCAAAACAAAGACGACCGTTTCCGGCGTAATTTGACGCGCTGAATGCGATAAAACAAGTTTTAGGTCGCTAGCATGTATAGAAAAAAGGAACTTACCGATATCCACGAAACAAACGAACGGAATTCGACTTCGTGTTTTAAGCAATATCAAAACAAAGACGACCGTTTCCGGCGTAATTTGACGCGCTGAATGCGATGAAACAAGTTTTAGGTCGCTAGCATGTATAGAAAAAAAGTTACCTACCGATATCTGAAAAACAAACAAACGGACTTCGACTTCGTGTTTTAAGCAATATCAAAACAAAGACGACCGTTTCCGGCGTAATTTGACGCGCTGAATGCGATGAAACAAGTTTTAGGTCGCTAGCATGTATAAAAAAAAAAGTTACTCACCGATATCCACGAAACAAACAAACGGAATTCGACTCCGTGTTTTGAGCAATATCACAACAAAGACGACCGTTTCCGGCGTAATTTGACGCGCTGAATGCGATAAAACAAGTTTTAGGTCACTAGCATGTATAGAAAAAAAGGAACTTACCGATATCCACGAAACAAACGAACGGAATTCGACTTCGTGTTTTAAGCAATATCAAAACAAAGACGACCGTTTCCGGCGTAATTTGACGCGCTGAATGCGATGAAACAAGTTTCAGGTCGCTAGCATGTATAGAAAAAAAGTTACCTACCGATATCTGAAAAACAAACAAACGGACTTCGACTTCGTGTTTCGAGCAATATCAAAACAAAGACGGCCGTTTCCGGCGTAATTTGACGCGCTGAATGCGATAAAACAAGTTTTAGGTCGCTAGCATGTATAGAAAAAAAGTTACTTACCGATATCCACGAAACAAACGAACGGAATTCGACTTCGTGTTTTAAGCAATATCAAAACAAAGACGACCGTTTCCGGCGTAATTTGACGCGCTGAATGCGATAAAACAAGTTTTAGGTCGCTAGCATGTATAGAAAAAAAGTTACTCACCGATATCCACGAAACAAACAAACGGAATTCGACTTCGTGTTTTAAGCAATATCAAAACAAAGACGACCGTTTCCGGCGTAATTTGACGCGCTGAATGCGATAAAACAAGTTTTAGGTCGCTAGCATGTATAGAAAAAAGGAACTTACCGATATCCACGAAACAAACGAACGGAATTCGACTTCGTGTTTTAAGCAATATCAAAACAAAGACGACCGTTTCCGGCGTAATTTGACGCGCTGAATGCGATGGAACAAGTTTTAGGTCGCTAGTATGTATAGAAAAAAAGTTACCTACCGATATCTGAAAAACAAACAAACGGACTTCGACTTCGTGTTTTAAGCAATATCAAAACAAAGACGACCGTTTCCGGCGTAATTTGACGCGCTGAATGCGATAAAACAAGTTTTAGGTCGCTAGCATGTATAAAAAAAAAAGTTACTCACCGATATCCACGAAACAAACAAACGGAATTCGACTCCGTGTTTTGAGCAATATCACAACAAAGACGACCGTTTCCGGCGTAATTTGACGCGCTGAATGCGATAAAACAAGTTTTAGGTCGCTAGCATGTATAGGAAAAAAGGAACTTACCGATATCCACGAAACAAACGAACGGAATTCGACTTCGTGTTTTAAGCAATATCAAAACAAAGACGACCGTTTCCGGCGTAATTTGACGCGCTGAATGCGATGAAACAAGTTTTAGGTCGCTAGCATGTATAGAAAAAAAGTTACCTACCGATATCTGAAAAACAAACAAACGGACTTCGACTTCGTGTTTCGAGCAATATCAAAACAAAGACGGCCGTTTCCGGCGTAATTTGACGCGCTGAATGCGATAAAACAAGTTTTAGGTCGCTAGCATGTATAGAAAAAAAGTTACTCACCGATATCCACGAAACAAACGAACGGAATTCGACTTCGTGTTTTAAGCAATATCAAAACAAAGACGACCGTTTCCGGCGTAATTTGACGCGCTGAATGCGATAAAACAAGTTTTAGGTCGCTAGCATGTATAGAAAAAAAGTTACTCACCGATATCCACGAAACAAACAAACGGAATTCGACTTCGTGTTTTAAGCAATATCAAAACAAAGACGACCGTTTCCGGCGTAATTTGACGCGCTGATACGATTAAACAAGTTTTAGGTCGCTAGCATGTATAGAAAAACGGAACTTACCGATATCCACGAAACAAACGAACGGAATTCGACTTCGTGTTTTAAGCAATATCAAAACAAAGACGACCGTTTCCGGCGTAATTTGACGCGCTGAATGCGATGGAACAAGTTTTAGGTCGCTAGCATGTATAGAAAAAAAGTTACCTACCGATATCTGAAAAACAAACAAACGGACTTCGACTTCGTGTTTCGAGCAATATCAAAACAAAGACGGCCGTTTGCGGCGTAATTTGACGCGCTGAATGCGATAAAACAAGTTTTAGGTCGCTAGCATGTATAGAAAAAAAGTTACTCACCGATATCCACGAAACAAACGAACGGAATTCGACTTCGTGTTTTAAGCAATATCAAAACAAAGACGACCGTATCCGGCGTAATTTGACGCGCTGAATGCGATAAAACAAGTTTTAGGTCGCTAGCATGTATAGAAAAAAAGTTACTCACCGATATCCACGAAACAAACAAACGGAATTCGACTTCGTGTTTTAAGCAATATCAAAACAAAGACGACCGTTTCCGGCGTAATTTGACGCGCTGAATGCGATAAAACAAGTTTTAGGTCGCTAGCATGTATAGAAAAAAGGAACTTACCGATATCCACGAAACAAACGAACGGAATTCGACTTCGTGTTTTAAGCAATATCAAAACAAAGACGACCGTTTCCGGCGTAATTTGACGCGCTGAATGCGATGAAACAAGTTTTAGGTCGCTAGCATGTATAGAAAAAAAGTTACCTACCGATATCTGAAAAACAAACAAACGGACTTCGACTTCGTGTTTTAAGCAATATCAAAACAAAGACGACCGTTTCCGGCGTAATTTGACGCGCTGAATGCGATGAAACAAGTTTTAGGTCGCTAGCATGTATAGAAAAAAAGTTACCTACCGATATCTGAAAAACAAACAAACGGACTTCGACTTCGTGTTTTAAGCAATATCAAAACAAAGACGACCGTTTCCGGCGTAATTTGACGCGCTGAATGCGATAAAACAAGTTTTAGGTCGCTAGCATGTATAAAAAAAAAAGTTACTCACCGATATCCACGAAACAAACAAACGGAATTCGACTCCGTGTTTTGAGCAATATCACAACAAAGACGACCGTTTCCGGCGTAATTTGACGCGCTGAATGCGATAAAACAAGTTTTAGGTCGCTAGCATGTATAGAAAAAAAGGAACTTACCGATATCCACGAAACAAACGAACGGAATTCGACTCCGTGTTTTAAGCAATCTCAAAACAAAGACGACCGTTTCCGGCGTAATTTGACGCGCTGAATGCGATAAAACAAGTTTGAGGTCGCTAGTATGTATAGAAAAAAAGTTACTCACCGATCTCCACGAAACAAACAAACGGAATTCGACTCCGTGTTTTGAGCAATATCAGAACAAAGACGACCGTTTCCGGCGTAATTTGACGCGCTGAATGCGATAAAACAAGTTTTAGGTCGCTAGCATGTATAGAAAAAAAGTTACCAACCGATATCTGAAAAACAAACAAACGGACTTCGACTTCGTGTTTTAAGCAATATCAAAACAAAGACGACCGTTTCCAGCGTAATTTGACGCGCTGAATGCAATAAAACAAGTTTTAGGTCGCTAGCATGTATAGAAAAAAAGTTACTCACCGATATCCACGAAACAAACAAACGGAATTCGACTCCGTGTTTTGAGCAATATCAGAACAAAGACGACCGTTTCCGGCGTAATTTGACGCGCTGAATGCGATAAAACAAGTTTTAGGTCGCTAGCATGTATAGAAAAAAAGGTACTCACCGATATCCACGAAACAAACAAACGGAATTCGACTTCGTGTTTTAAGCAATATCAAAACAAAGACGACCGTTTCCGGCGTAATTTGACGCGCTGAATGCGATAAAACAAGTTTTAGGTCGCTAGCATGTATAGAAAAAAAGTTACTCACCGATATCCACGAAACAAACAAACGGAATTCGACTTCGTGTTTGAAGCAATATCAAAACAAAGACGACCGTTTCCGGCGTAATTTGACGCGCTGAATGCGATAAAACAAGTTTTAGGTCGCTAGCATGTATAGAAAAAAGGAACTTACCGATATCCACGAAACAAACGAACGGAATTCGACTTCGTGTTTTAAGCAATATCAAAACAAAGACGACCGTTTCCGGCGTAATTTGACGCGCTGAATGCGATGAAACAGGTTTTAGGTCGCTAGCATGTATAGAAAAAAAGTTACCTACCGATATCTGAAAAACAAACAAACGGACTTCGACTTCGTGTTTTAAGCAATATCAAAACAAAGACGACCGTTTCCGGCGTAATTTGACGCGCTGAATGCGATAAAACAAGTTTTAGGTCGCTAGCATGTATAGAAAAAAAGTTACTCACCGATATCCACGAAACAAACAAACGGAATTCGACCCCGTGTTTTGAGCAATATCACAACAAAGACGACCGTTTCCGGCGTAATTTGACGCGCTGAATGCGATAAAACAAGTTTTAGGTCGCTAGCATGTATAGGAAAAAAGGAACTTACCGATATCCACGAAACAAACGAACGGAATTCGACTTCGTGTTTTAAGCAATATCAAAACAAAGACGACCGTTTCCGGCGTAATTTGACGCGCTGAATGCGATGAAACAAGTTTTAGGTCGCTAGCATGTATAGAAAAAAAGTTACCTACCGATATCTGAAAAACAAACAAACGGACTTCGACTTCGTGTTTCGAGCAATATCAAAACAAAGACGGCCGTTTCCGGCGTAATTTGACGCGCTGAATGCGATAAAACAAGTTTTAGGTCGCTAGCATGTATAGAAAAAAAGTTACTCACCGATATCCACGAAACAAACGAACGGAATTCGACTTCGTGTTTTAAGCAATATCAAAACAAAGACGACCGTTTCCGGCGTAATTTGACGCGCTGAATGCGATAAAACAAGTTTTAGGTCGCTAGCATGTATAGAAAAAAAGTTACTCACCGATATCCACGAAACAAACAAACGGAATTCGACTTCGTGTTTTAAGCAATATCAAAACAAAGACGACCGTTTCCGGCGTAATTTGACGCGCTGATACGATTAAACAAGTTTTAGGTCGCTAGCATGTATAGAAAAACGGAACTTACCGATATCCACGAAACAAACGAACGGAATTCGACTTCGTGTTTTAAGCAATATCAAAACAAAGACGACCGTTTCCGGCGTAATTTGACGCGCTGAATGCGATGGAACAAGTTTTAGGTCGCTAGCATGTATAGAAAAAAAGTTACCTACCGATATCTGAAAAACAAACAAACGGACTTCGACTTCGTGTTTCGAGCAATATCAAAACAAAGACGGCCGTTTGCGGCGTAATTTGACGCGCTGAATGCGATAAAACAAGTTTTAGGTCGCTAGCATGTATAGAAAAAAAGTTACTCACCGATATCCACGAAACAAACGAACGGAATTCGACTTCGTGTTTTAAGCAATATCAAAACAAAGACGACCGTATCCGGCGTAATTTGACGCGCTGAATGCGATAAAACAAGTTTTAGGTCGCTAGCATGTATAGAAAAAAAGTTACTCACCGATATCCACGAAACAAACAAACGGAATTCGACTTCGTGTTTTAAGCAATATCAAAACAAAGACGACCGTTTCCGGCGTAATTTGACGCGCTGAATGCGATAAAACAAGTTTTAGGTCGCTAGCATGTATAGAAAAAAGGAACTTACCGATATCCACGAAACAAACGAACGGAATTCGACTTCGTGTTTTAAGCAATATCAAAACAAAGACGACCGTTTCCGGCGTAATTTGACGCGCTGAATGCGATGAAACAAGTTTTAGGTCGCTAGCATGTATAGAAAAAAAGTTACCTACCGATATCTGAAAAACAAACAAACGGACTTCGACTTCGTGTTTTAAGCAATATCAAAACAAAGACGACCGTTTCCGGCGTAATTTGACGCGCTGAATGCGATGAAACAAGTTTTAGGTCGCTAGCATGTATAGAAAAAAAGTTACCTACCGATATCTGAAAAACAAACAAACGGACTTCGACTTCGTGTTTTAAGCAATATCAAAACAAAGACGACCGTTTCCGGCGTAATTTGACGCGCTGAATGCGATAAAACAAGTTTTAGGTCGCTAGCATGTATAAAAAAAAAAGTTACTCACCGATATCCACGAAACAAACAAACGGAATTCGACTCCGTGTTTTGAGCAATATCACAACAAAGACGACCGTTTCCGGCGTAATTTGACGCGCTGAATGCGATAAAACAAGTTTTAGGTCGCTAGCATGTATAGAAAAAAAGGAACTTACCGATATCCACGAAACAAACGAACGGAATTCGACTCCGTGTTTTAAGCAATCTCAAAACAAAGACGACCGTTTCCGGCGTAATTTGACGCGCTGAATGCGATAAAACAAGTTTGAGGTCGCTAGTATGTATAGAAAAAAAGTTACTCACCGATCTCCACGAAACAAACAAACGGAATTCGACTCCGTGTTTTGAGCAATATCAGAACAAAGACGACCGTTTCCGGCGTAATTTGACGCGCTGAATGCGATAAAACAAGTTTTAGGTCGCTAGCATGTATAGAAAAAAAGTTACCAACCGATATCTGAAAAACAAACAAACGGACTTCGACTTCGTGTTTTAAGCAATATCAAAACAAAGACGACCGTTTCCAGCGTAATTTGACGCGCTGAATGCAATAAAACAAGTTTTAGGTCGCTAGCATGTATAGAAAAAAAGTTACTCACCGATATCCACGAAACAAACAAACGGAATTCGACTCCGTGTTTTGAGCAATATCAGAACAAAGACGACCGTTTCCGGCGTAATTTGACGCGCTGAATGCGATAAAACAAGTTTTAGGTCGCTAGCATGTATAGAAAAAAAGGTACTCACCGATATCCACGAAACAAACAAACGGAATTCGACTTCGTGTTTTAAGCAATATCAAAACAAAGACGACCGTTTCCGGCGTAATTTGACGCGCTGAATGCGATAAAACAAGTTTTAGGTCGCTAGCATGTATAGAAAAAAAGTTACTCACCGATATCCACGAAACAAACAAACGGAATTCGACTTCGTGTTTGAAGCAATATCAAAACAAAGACGACCGTTTCCGGCGTAATTTGACGCGCTGAATGCGATAAAACAAGTTTTAGGTCGCTAGCATGTATAGAAAAAAGGAACTTACCGATATCCACGAAACAAACGAACGGAATTCGACTTCGTGTTTTAAGCAATATCAAAACAAAGACGACCGTTTCCGGCGTAATTTGACGCGCTGAATGCGATGAAACAAGTTTTAGGTCGCTAGCATGTATAGAAAAAAAGTTACCTACCGATATCTGAAAAACAAACAAACGGACTTCGACTTCGTGTTTTAAGCAATATCAAAACAAAGACGACCGTTTCCGGCGTAATTTGACGCGCTGAATGCGATAAAACAAGTTTTGGGTCGCTAGCATGTATAGAAAAAAAGTTACTCACCGATATCCACGAAACAAACAAACGGAATTCGACCCCGTGTTTTGAGCAATATCACAACAAAGACGACCGTTTCCGGCGTAATTTGACGCGCTGAATGCGATAAAACAAGTTTTAGGTCGCTAGCATGTATAGAAAAAAAGGAACTTACCGATATCCACGAAACAAACGAACGGAATTCGACTTCGTGTTTTAAGCAATATCAAAACAAAGACGACCGTTTCCGGCGTAATTTGACGCGCTGAATGCGATGAAACAAGTTTTAGGTCGCTAGCATGTATAGAAAAAAGGAACTTACCGATATCCACGAAACAAACGAACGGAATTCGACTTCGTGTTTTAAGCAATATCAAAACAAAGACGACCGTTTCCGGCGTAATTTGACGCGCTGAATGCGATGAAACAAGTTTTAGGTCGCTAGCATGTATAGAAAAAAAGTTACCTACCGATATCTGAAAAACAAACAAACGGACTTCGACTTCGTGTTTTAAGCAATATCAAAACAAAGACGACCGTTTCCGGCGTAATTTGACGCGCTGAATGCGATAAAACAAGTTTTAGGTCGCTAGCATGTATGGAAAAAAAGTTACTCACCGATATCCACGAAACAAACAAACGGAATTCGACCCCGTGTTTTGAGCAATATCACAACAAAGACGACCGTTTCCGGCGTAATTTGACGCGCTGAATGCGATAAAACAAGTTTTAGGTCGCTAGCATGTATAGAAAAAAAGGAACTTACCGATATCCACGAAACAAACGAACGGAATTCGACTTCGTGTTTTAAGCAATATCAAAACAAAGACGACCGTTTCCGGCGTAATTTGACGCGCTGAATGCGATGAAACAAGTTTTAGGTCGCTAGCATGTATAGAAAAAAAGTTACCTACCGATATCTGAAAAACAAACAAACGGACTTCGACTTCGTGTTTCGAGCAATATCAAAACAAAGACGGCCGTTTGCGGCGTAATTTGACGCGCTGAATGCGATAAAACAAGTTTTAGGTCGCTAGCATGTATAGAAAAAAAGTTACTCACCGATATCCACGAAACAAACGAACGGAATTCGACTTCGTGTTTTAAGCAATATCAAAACAAAGACGACCGTTTCCGGCGTAATTTGACGCGCTGAATGCGATAAAACAAGTTTTAGGTCGCTAGCATGTATAGAAAAAAAGTTACTCACCGATATCCACGAAACAAACAAACGGAATTCGACTTCGTGTTTTAAGCAATATCAAAACAAAGACGACCGTTTCCGGCGTAATTTGACGCGCTGAATGCGATAAAACAAGTTTTAGGTCGCTAGCATGTATAGAAAAAAGGAACTTACCGATATCCACGAAACAAACGAACGGAATTCGACTTCGTGTTTTAAGCAATATCGAAACAAAGACGACCGTTTCCGGCGTAATTTGACGCGCTGAATGCGATGAAACAAGTTTTAGGTCGCTAGCATGTATAGAAAAAAAGTTACTCACCGATATCCACGAAACAAACAAACGGAATTCGACTCCGTGTTTTGAGCAATATCACAACAAAGACGACCGTTTCCGGCGTAATTTGACGCGCTGAATGCGATAAAACAAGTTTTAGGTCGCTAGCATGTATAGAAAAAAAGGAACTTACCGATATCCACGAAACAAACGAACGGAATTCGACTTCGTGTTTTAAGCAATATCAGAACAAAGACGACCGTTTCCGGCGTAATTTGACGCGCTGAATGCGATGAAACAAGTTTTAGGTCGCTAGCATGTATAGAAAAAAAGTTACCTACCGATATCTGAAAAACAAACAAACGGACTTCGACTTCGTGTTTCGAGCAATATCAAAACAAAGACGGCCGTTTCCGGCGTAATTTGACGCGCTGAATGCGATAAAACAAGTTTTAGGTCGCTAGCATGTATAGAAAAAAAGTTACTCACCGATATCCACGAAACAAACGAACGGAATTCGACTTCGTGTTTTAAGCAATATCAAAACAAAGACGACCGTTTCCGGCGTAATTTGACGCGCTGAATGCGATAAAACAAGTTTTAGGTCGCTAGCATGTATAGAAAAAAAGTTACTCACCGATATCCACGGAACAAACAAACGGAATTCGACTTCGTGTTTTAAGCAATATCAAAACAAAGACGACCGTTTCCGGCGTAATTTGACGCGCTGATACGATTAAACAAGTTTTAGGTCGCTAGCATGTATAGAAAAACGGAACTTACCGATATCCACGAAACAAACGAACGGAATTCGACTTCGTGTTTTAAGCAATATCAAAACAAAGACGACCGTTTCCGGCGTAATTTGACGCGCTGAATGCGATGGAACAAGTTTTAGGTCGCTAGCATGTATAGAAAAAAAGTTACCTACCGATATCTGAAAAACAAACAAACGGACTTCGACTTCGTGTTTTAAGCAATATCAAAACAAAGACGACCGTTTCCGGCGTAATTTGACGCGCTGAATGCGATAAAACAAGTTTTAGGTCGCTAGCATGTATAGAAAAAAAGTTACTCGCCGATATCCACGAAACAAACGAACGGAATTCGACTCCGTGTTTTAAGCAATCTCAAAACAAAGACGACCGTTTCCGGCGTAGTTTGACGCGCTGAATGCGATAAAACAAGTTTTAGGTCGCTAGCATGTATAGAAAAAAAGTTACTCACCGATATCCACGAAACAAACAAACGGAATTCGACTCCGTGTTTTAAGCAATATCAGAACAAAGACGACCGTTTCCGGCGTAATTTGACGCGCTGAATGCGATAAAACAAGTTTTAGGTCGCTAGCATGTATAGAAAAAAAGTTATCAACCGATATCTGAAAAACAAACAAACGGACTTCGACTTCGTGTTTTAAGCAATATCAAAACAAAGACGACCGTTTCCAGCGTAATTTGACGCGCTGAATGCGATAAAACAAGTTTTAGGTCGCTAGCATGTATAGAAAAAAAGAAACTTACCGATATCCACGAAACAAACGAACGGAATTCGACTTCGTGTTTTAAGCAATATCAAAACAAAGACGACCGTTTCCGGCGTAATTTGACGCGCTGAATGCGATGAAACAAGTTTTAGGTCGCTAGCATGTATAGAAAAGAAGTTACCTACCGATATCTGAAAAACAAACAAACGGACTTCGACTTCGTGTTTCGAGCAATATCAAAACAAAGACGGCCGTTTCCGGCGTAATTTGACGCGCTGAATGCGATAAAACAAGTTTTAGGTCGCTAGCATGTATAGAAAAAAAGTTACTCACCGATATCCACGAAACAAACGAACGGAATTCGACTTCGTGTTTTAAGCAATATCAAAACAAAGACGACCGTTTCCGGCGTAATTTGACGCGCTGAATGCGATGAAACAAGTTTTAGGTCGCTAGCATGTATAGAAAAAAAGTTACCAACCGATATCTTAAAAACAAACAAACGGACTTCGACTTCGTGTTTCGAGCAATATTA
Organism: Diprion similis; assembly: GCF_021155765.1. Classification (NCBI taxonomy): domain Eukaryota; kingdom Metazoa; phylum Arthropoda; class Insecta; order Hymenoptera; family Diprionidae; genus Diprion; species Diprion similis. Next base: position 14,339,356 of record NC_060115.1, read on the forward strand.
TAACAACGACGGCCGTTTCCGGCGTAATTTGACGCGCTGAATGCGATAAAACAAGTTTTAGGTCGCTAGCATGTATAGAAAAAAAGTTACTCACCGATATCCACGAAACAAACAAACGGAATTCGACTCCGTGTTTTGAGCAATATCAGAACAAAGACGACCGTTTCCGGCGTAATTTGACGCGCTGAATGCGATAAAACAAGTTTTAGGTCGCTAGCATGTATAGAAAAAAAGTTACCAACCGATATCTTAAAAACAAACAAACGGACTTCGACTTCGTGTTTCGAGCAATATTATAACAACGACGGCCGTTTCCGGCGTAATTTGACGCGCTGAATGCGATAAAACAAGTTTTAGGTCGCTAGCATGTATAGAAAAAAAGTTACTCACCGATATCCACGAAACAAACAAACGGAATTCGACTCCGTGTTTTGAGCAATATCAGAACAAAGACGACCGTTTCCGGCGTAATTTGACGCGCTGAATGCGATAAAACAAGTTTTAGGTCGCTAGCATGTATAGAAAAAAAGGTACTCACCGATATCCACGAAACAAACAAACGGAATTCGACTTCGTGTTTTAAGCAATATCAAAACAAAGACGACCGTTTCCGGCGTAATTTGACGCGCTGAATGCGATGAAACAAGTTTTAGGTCGCTAGCATGTATAGAAAAAAAGAAACTTACCGATATCCACGAAACAAACGAACGGAATTCGACTTCGTGTTTTAAGCAATATCAAAACAAAGACGACCGTTTCCGGCGTAATTTGACGCGCTGAATGCGATGAAACAAGTTTTAGGTCGCTAGCATGTATAGAAAAGAAGTTACCTACCGATATCTGAAAAACAAACAAACGGACTTCGACTTCGTGTTTCGAGCAATATCAAAACAAAGACGGCCGTTTCCGGCGTAATTTGACGCGCTGAATGCGATAAAACAAGTTTCAGGTCGCTAGCATGTATAGAAAAAAAGTTACTCACCGATATCCACGAAACAAACGAACGGAATTCGACTTCGTGTTTTAAGCAATATCAAAACAAAGACGACCGTTTCCGGCGTAATTTGACGCGCTGAATGCGATGAAACAAGTTTTAGGTCGCTAGCATGTATAGAAAAAAAGTTACCAACCGATATCTTAAAAACAAACAAACGGACTTCGACTTCGTGTTTCGAGCAATATTATAACAACGACGGCCGTTTCCGGCGTAATTTGACGCGCTGAATGCGATAAAACAAGTTTTAGGTCGCTAGCATGTATAGAAAAAAAGTTACTCACCGATATCCACGAAACAAACAAACGGAATTCGACTCCGTGTTTTGAGCAATATCAGAACAAAGACGACCGTTTCCGGCGTAATTTGACGCGCTGAATGCGATAAAACAAGTTTTAGGTCGCTAGCATGTATAGAAAAAAAGGTACTCACCGATATCCACGAAACAAACAAACGGAATTCGACTTCGTGTTTTAAGCAATATCAAAACAAAGACGACCGTTTCCGGCGTAATTTGACGCGCTGAATGCGATGAAACAAGTTTTAGGTCGCTAGCATGTATAGAAAAGAAGTTACCTACCGATATCTGAAAAACAAACAAACGGACTTCGACTTCGTGTTTCGAGCAATATCAAAACAAAGACGGCCGTTTCCGGCGTAATTTGACGCGCTGAATGCGATAAAACAAGTTTTAGGTCGCTAGCATGTATAGAAAAAAAGTTACTCACCGATATCCACGAAACAAACGAACGGAATTCGACTTCGTGTTTTAAGCAATATCAAAACAAAGACGACCGTTTCCGGCGTAATTTGACGCGCTGAATGCGATGAAACAAGTTTTAGGTCGCTAGCATGTATAGAAAAAAAGTTACCAACCGATATCTTAAAAACAAACAAACGGACTTCGACTTCGTGTTTCGAGCAATATTATAACAACGACGGCCGTTTCCGGCGTAATTTGACGCGCTGAATGCGATAAAACAAGTTTTAGGTCGCTAGCATGTATAGAAAAAAAGTTACTCACCGATATCCACGAAACAAACAAACGGAATTCGACTCCGTGTTTTGAGCAATATCAGAACAAAGACGACCGTTTCCGGCGTAATTTGACGCGCTGAATGCGATAAAACAAGTTTTAGGTCGCTAGCATGTATAGAAAAAAAGGTACTCACCGATATCCACGAAACAAACAAACGGAATTCGACTTCGTGTTTTAAGCAATATCAAAACAAAGACGACCGTTTCCGGCGTAATTTGACGCGCTGAATGCGATGAAACAAGTTTTAGGTCGCTAGCATGTATAGAAAAAAAGTTACTCACCGATATCCACGAAACAAACAAACGGAATTCGACTTCGTGTTTTAAGCAATATCAAAACAAAGACGACCGTTTCCGGCGTAATTTGACGCGCTGAATGCGATAAAACAAGTTTTAGGTCGCTAGCATGTATAGAAAAAAAGTTACTCACCGATATCCACGAAACAAACGAACGGAATTCGACTTCGTGTTTTAAGCAATATCAAAACAAAGACGACCGTTTCCGGCGTAATTTGACGCGCTGAATGCGATGAAACAAGTTTTAGGTCGCTAGCATGTATAGAAAAAAAGTTACCAACCGATATCTTAAAAACAAACAAACGGACTTCGACTTCGTGTTTCGAGCAATATTATAACAACGACGGCCGTTTCCGGCGTAATTTGACGCGCTGAATGCGATAAAACAAGTTTTAGGTCGCTAGCATGTATAGAAAAAAAGTTACTCACCGATATCCACGAAACAAACAAACGGAATTCGACTCCGTGTTTTGAGCAATATCAGAACAAAGACGACCGTTTCCGGCGTAATTTGACGCGCTGAATGCGATAAAACAAGTTTTAGGTCGCTAGCATGTATAGAAAAAAAGGTACTCACCGATATCCACGAAACAAACAAACGGAATTCGACTTCGTGTTTTAAGCAATATCAAAACAAAGACGACCGTTTCCGGCGTAATTTGACGCGCTGAATGCGATGAAACAAGTTTTAGGTCGCTAGCATGTATAGAAAAAAAGTTACTCACCGATATCCACGAAACAAACAAACGGAATTCGACTTCGTGTTTTAAGCAATATCAAAACAAAGACGACCGTTTCCGGCGTAATTTGACGCGCTGAATGCGATAAAACAAGTTTTAGGTCGCTAGCATGTATAGAAAAAAGGAACTTACCGATATCCACGAAACAAACGAACGGAATTCGACTTCGTGTTTTAAGCAATATCAAAACAAAGACGACCGTTTCCGGCGTAATTTGACGCGCTGAATGCGATGAAACAAGTTTTAGGTCGCTAGCATGTATAGAAAAAAAGTTACCTACCGATATCTGAAAAACAAACAAACGGACTTCGACTTCGTGTTTTAAGCAATATCAAAACAAAGACGACCGTTTCCGGCGTAATTTGACGCGCTGAATGCGATAAAACAAGTTTTAGGTCGCTAGCATGTATAGAAAAAAAGTTACTCACCGATATCCACGAAACAAACAAACGGAATTCGACTCCGTGTTTTGAGCAATATCACAACAAAGACGACCGTTTCCGGCGTAATTTGACGCGCTGAATGCGATAAAACAAGTTTTAGGTCGCTAGCATGTATAGAAAAAAAGGAACTTACCGATATCCACGAAACAAACGAACGGAATTCGACTTCGTGTTTTAAGCAATATCAAAACAAAGACGACCGTTTCCGGCGTAATTTGACGCGCTGAATGCGATGAAACAAGTTTTAGGTCGCTAGCATGTATAGAAAAAAAGTTACCTACCGATATCTGAAAAACAAACAAACGGAATTCGACTTCGTGTTTCGAGCAATATCAAAACAAAGACGGCCGTTTGCGGCGTAATTTGACGCGCTGAATGCGATAAAACAAGTTTTAGGTCGCTAGCATGTATAGAAAAAAAGTTACTCACCGATATCCACGAAACAAACGAACGGAATTCGACTTCGTGTTTTAAGCAATATCAAAACAAAGACGACCGTTTCCGGCGTAATTTGACGCGCTGAATGCGATAAAACAAGTTTTAGGTCGCTAGCATGTATAGAAAAAAAGTTACTCACCGATATCCACGAAACAAACGTACGGAATTCGACTTCGTGTTTTAAGCAATATCAAAACAAAGACGACCGTTTCCGGCGTAATTTGACGCGCTGAATGCGATAAAACAAGTTTTAGGTCGCTAGCATGTATAGAAAAAAAGTTACTCACCGATATCCACGAAACAAACAAACGGAATTCGACTTCGTGTTTTAAGCAATATCAAAACAAAGACGACCGTTTCCGGCGTAATTTGACGCGCTGAATGCGATAAAACAAGTTTTAGGTCGCTAGCATGTATAGAAAAAAGGAACTTACCGATATCCACGAAACAAACGAACGGAATTCGACTTCGTGTTTTAAGCAATATCAAAACAAAGACGACCGTTTCCGGCGTAATTTGACGCGCTGAATGCGATGAAACAAGTTTTAGGTCGCTAGCATGTATAGAAAAAAAGTTACCTACCGATATCTGAAAAACAAACAAACGGACTTCGACTTCGTGTTTTAAGCAATATCAAAACAAAGACGACCGTTTCCGGCGTAATTTGACGCGCTGAATGCGATAAAACAAGTTTTAGGTCGCTAGCATGTATAAAAAAAAAAGTTACTCACCGATATCCACGAAACAAACAAACGGAATTCGACTCCGTGTTTTGAGCAATATCACAACAAAGACGACCGTTTCCGGCGTAATTTGACGCGCTGAATGCGATAAAACAAGTTTTAGGTCGCTAGCATGTATAGAAAAAAAGGAACTTACCGATATCCACGAAACAAACGAACGGAATTCGACTTCGTGTTTTAAGCAATATCAAAACAAAGACGACCGTTTCCGGCGTAATTTGACGCGCTGAATGCGATGAAACAAGTTTTAGGTCGCTAGCATGTATAGAAAAAAAGTTACCTACCGATATCTGAAAAACAAACAAACGGACTTCGACTTCGTGTTTTAAGCAATATCAAAACAAAGACGACCGTTTCCGGCGTAATTTGACGCGCTGAATGCGATAAAACAAGTTTTAGGTCGCTAGCATGTATAGAAAAAAAGTTACTCACCGATATCCACGAAACAAACAAACGGAATTCGACTCCGTGTTTTGAGCAATATCACAACAAAAACGACCGTTTCCGGCGTAATTTGACGCGCTGAATGCGATAAAACAAGTTTTAGGTCGCTAGCATGTATAGAAAAAAAGGAACTTACCGATATCCACGAAACAAACGAACGGAATTCGACTTCGTGTTTTAAGCAATATCAAAACAAAGACGACCGTTTCCGGCGTAATTTGACGCGCTGAATGCGATGAAACAAGTTTTAGGTCGCTAGCATGTATAGAAAAAAAGTTACCTACCGATATCTGAAAAACAAACAAACGGACTTCGACTTCGTGTTTCGAGCAATATCAAAACAAAGACGGCCGTTTGCGGCGTAATTTGACGCGCTGAATGCGATAAAACAAGTTTTAGGTCGCTAGCATGTATAGAAAAAAAGTTACTCACCGATATCCACGAAACAAACGAACGGAATTCGACTTCGTGTTTTAAGCAATATCAAAACAAAGACGACCGTTTCCGGCGTAATTTGACGCGCTGAATGCGATAAAACAAGTTTTAGGTCGCTAGCATGTATAGAAAAAAAGTTACTCACCGATATCCACGAAACAAACGAACGGAATTCGACTTCGTGTTTTAAGCAATATCAAAACAAAGACGACCGTTTCCGGCGTAATTTGACGCGCTGAATGCGATAAAACAAGTTTTAGGTCGCTAGCATGTATAGAAAAAAAGTTACTCACCGATATCCACGAAACAAACAAACGGAATTCGACTTCGTGTTTTAAGCAATATCAAAACAAAGACGACCGTTTCCGGCGTAATTTGACGCGCTGAATGCGATAAAACAAGTTTTAGGTCGCTAGCATGTATAGAAAAAAGGAACTTACCGATATCCACGAAACAAACGAACGGAATTCGACTTCGTGTTTTAAGCAATATCAAAACAAAGACGACCGTTTCCGGCGTAATTTGACGCGCTGAATGCGATGAAACAAGTTTTAGGTCGCTAGCATGTATAGAAAAAAAGTTACCTACCGATATCTGAAAAACAAACAAACGGACTTCGACTTCGTGTTTTAAGCAATATCAAAACAAAGACGACCGTTTCCGGCGTAATTTGACGCGCTGAATGCGATAAAACAAGTTTTAGGTCGCTAGCATGTATAGAAAAAAAGTTACTCACCGATATCCACGAAACAAACGAACGGAATTCGACTTCGTGTTTTAAGCAATATCAAAACAAAGACGACCGTTTCCGGCGTAATTTGACGCGCTGAATGCGATGAAACAAGTTTTAGGTCGCTAGCATGTATAGAAAAAAAGTTACCAACCGATATCTTAAAAACAAACAAACGGACTTCGACTTCGTGTTTCGAGCAATATTATAACAACGACGGCCGTTTCCGGCGTAATTTGACGCGCTGAATGCGATAAAACAAGTTTTAGGTCGCTAGCATGTATAGAAAAAAAGTTACTCACCGATATCCACGAAACAAACAAACGGAATTCGACTCCGTGTTTTGAGCAATATCAGAACAAAGACGACCGTTTCCGGCGTAATTTGACGCGCTGAATGCGATAAAACAAGTTTTAGGTCGCTAGCATGTATAGAAAAAAAGGTACTCACCGATATCCACGAAACAAACAAACGGAATTCGACTTCGTGTTTTAAGCAATATCAAAACAAAGACGACCGTTTCCGGCGTAATTTGACGCGCTGAATGCGATGAAACAAGTTTTAGGTCGCTAGCATGTATAGAAAAAAAGAAACTTACCGATATCCACGAAACAAACGAACGGAATTCGACTTCGTGTTTTAAGCAATATCAAAACAAAGACGACCGTTTCCGGCGTAATTTGACGCGCTGAATGCGATGAAACAAGTTTTAGGTCGCTAGCATGTATAGAAAAGAAGTTACCTACCGATATCTGAAAAACAAACAAACGGACTTCGACTTCGTGTTTCGAGCAATATCAAAACAAAGACGGCCGTTTCCGGCGTAATTTGACGCGCTGAATGCGATAAAACAAGTTTTAGGTCGCTAGCATGTATAGAAAAAAAGTTACTCACCGATATCCACGAAACAAACGAACGGAATTCGACTTCGTGTTTTAAGCAATATCAAAACAAAGACGACCGTTTCCGGCGTAATTTGACGCGCTGAATGCGATGAAACAAGTTTTAGGTCGCTAGCATGTATAGAAAAAAAGTTACCAACCGATATCTTAAAAACAAACAAACGGACTTCGACTTCGTGTTTCGAGCAATATTATAACAACGACGGCCGTTTCCGGCGTAATTTGACGCGCTGAATGCGATAAAACAAGTTTTAGGTCGCTAGCATGTATAGAAAAAAAGTTACTCACCGATATCCACGAAACAAACAAACGGAATTCGACTCCGTGTTTTGAGCAATATCAGAACAAAGACGACCGTTTCCGGCGTAATTTGACGCGCTGAATGCGATAAAACAAGTTTTAGGTCGCTAGCATGTATAGAAAAAAAGGTACTCACCGATATCCACGAAACAAACAAACGGAATTCGACTTCGTGTTTTAAGCAATATCAAAACAAAGACGACCGTTTCCGGCGTAATTTGACGCGCTGAATGCGATGAAACAAGTTTTAGGTCGCTAGCATGTATAGAAAAGAAGTTACCTACCGATATCTGAAAAACAAACAAACGGACTTCGACTTCGTGTTTCGAGCAATATCAAAACAAAGACGGCCGTTTCCGGCGTAATTTGACGCGCTGAATGCGATAAAACAAGTTTTAGGTCGCTAGCATGTATAGAAAAAAAGTTACTCACCGATATCCACGAAACAAACGAACGGAATTCGACTTCGTGTTTTAAGCAATATCAAAACAAAGACGACCGTTTCCGGCGTAATTTGACGCGCTGAATGCGATGAAACAAGTTTTAGGTCGCTAGCATGTATAGAAAAAAAGTTACCAACCGATATCTTAAAAACAAACAAACGGACTTCGACTTCGTGTTTCGAGCAATATTATAACAACGACGGCCGTTTCCGGCGTAATTTGACGCGCTGAATGCGATAAAACAAGTTTTAGGTCGCTAGCATGTATAGAAAAAAAGTTACTCACCGATATCCACGAAACAAACAAACGGAATTCGACTCCGTGTTTTGAGCAATATCAGAACAAAGACGACCGTTTCCGGCGTAATTTGACGCGCTGAATGCGATAAAACAAGTTTTAGGTCGCTAGCATGTATAGAAAAAAAGGTACTCACCGATATCCACGAAACAAACAAACGGAATTCGACTTCGTGTTTTAAGCAATATCAAAACAAAGACGACCGTTTCCGGCGTAATTTGACGCGCTGAATGCGATGAAACAAGTTTTAGGTCGCTAGCATGTATAGAAAAAAAGTTACTCACCGATATCCACGAAACAAACAAACGGAATTCGACTTCGTGTTTTAAGCAATATCAAAACAAAGACGACCGTTTCCGGCGTAATTTGACGCGCTGAATGCGATAAAACAAGTTTTAGGTCGCTAGCATGTATAGAAAAAAAGTTACTCACCGATATCCACGAAACAAACGAACGGAATTCGACTTCGTGTTTTAAGCAATATCAAAACAAAGACGACCGTTTCCGGCGTAATTTGACGCGCTGAATGCGATGAAACAAGTTTTAGGTCGCTAGCATGTATAGAAAAAAAGTTACCAACCGATATCTTAAAAACAAACAAACGGACTTCGACTTCGTGTTTCGAGCAATATTATAACAACGACGGCCGTTTCCGGCGTAATTTGACGCGCTGAATGCGATAAAACAAGTTTTAGGTCGCTAGCATGTATAGAAAAAAAGTTACTCACCGATATCCACGAAACAAACAAACGGAATTCGACTCCGTGTTTTGAGCAATATCAGAACAAAGACGACCGTTTCCGGCGTAATTTGACGCGCTGAATGCGATAAAACAAGTTTTAGGTCGCTAGCATGTATAGAAAAAAAGGTACTCACCGATATCCACGAAACAAACAAACGGAATTCGACTTCGTGTTTTAAGCAATATCAAAACAAAGACGACCGTTTCCGGCGTAATTTGACGCGCTGAATGCGATGAAACAAGTTTTAGGTCGCTAGCATGTATAGAAAAAAAGTTACTCACCGATATCCACGAAACAAACAAACGGAATTCGACTTCGTGTTTTAAGCAATATCAAAACAAAGACGACCGTTTCCGGCGTAATTTGACGCGCTGAATGCGATAAAACAAGTTTTAGGTCGCTAGCATGTATAGAAAAAAGGAACTTACCGATATCCACGAAACAAACGAACGGAATTCGACTTCGTGTTTTAAGCAATATCAAAACAAAGACGACCGTTTCCGGCGTAATTTGACGCGCTGAATGCGATGAAACAAGTTTTAGGTCGCTAGCATGTATAGAAAAAAAGTTACCTACCGATATCTGAAAAACAAACAAACGGACTTCGACTTCGTGTTTTAAGCAATATCAAAACAAAGACGACCGTTTCCGGCGTAATTTGACGCGCTGAATGCGATAAAACAAGTTTTAGGTCGCTAGCATGTATAGAAAAAAAGTTACTCACCGATATCCACGAAACAAACAAACGGAATTCGACTCCGTGTTTTGAGCAATATCACAACAAAGACGACCGTTTCCGGCGTAATTTGACGCGCTGAATGCGATAAAACAAGTTTTAGGTCGCTAGCATGTATAGAAAAAAAGGAACTTACCGATATCCACGAAACAAACGAACGGAATTCGACTTCGTGTTTTAAGCAATATCAAAACAAAGACGACCGTTTCCGGCGTAATTTGACGCGCTGAATGCGATGAAACAAGTTTTAGGTCGCTAGCATGTATAGAAAAAAAGTTACCTACCGATATCTGAAAAACAAACAAACGGACTTCGACTTCGTGTTTCGAGCAATATCAAAACAAAGACGGCCGTTTGCGGCGTAATTTGACGCGCTGAATGCGATAAAACAAGTTTTAGGTCGCTAGCATGTATAGAAAAAAAGTTACTCACCGATATCCACGAAACAAACGAACGGAATTCGACTTCGTGTTTTAAGCAATATCAAAACAAAGACGACCGTTTCCGGCGTAATTTGACGCGCTGAATGCGATAAAACAAGTTTTAGGTCGCTAGCATGTATAGAAAAAAAGTTACTCACCGATATCCACGAAACAAACAAACGGAATTCGACTTCGTGTTTTAAGCAATATCAAAACAAAGACGACCGTTTCCGGCGTAATTTGACGCGCTGAATGCGATAAAACAAGTTTTAGGTCGCTAGCATGTATAGAAAAAAGGAACTTACCGATATCCACGAAACAAACGAACGGAATTCGACTTCGTGTTTTGAGCAATATCAAAACAAAGACGACCGTTTCCGGCGTAATTTGACGCGCTGAATGCGATGAAACAAGTTTTAGGTCGCTAGCATGTATAGAAAAAAAGTTACCTACCGATATCTGAAAAACAAACAAACGGACTTCGACTTCGTGTTTTAAGCAATATCAAAACAAAGACGACCGTTTCCGGCGTAATTTGACGCGCTGAATGCGATGAAACAAGTTTTAGGTCGCTAGCATGTATAGAAAAAAAGTTACCTACCGATATCTGAAAAACAAACAAACGGACTTCGACTTCGTGTTTTAAGCAATATCAAAACAAAGACGACCGTTTCCGGCGTAATTTGACGCGCTGTATGCGATAAAACAAGTTTTAGGTCGCTAGCATGTATAAAAAAAAAAGTTACTCACCGATATCCACGAAACAAACAAACGGAATTCGACTCCGTGTTTTGAGCAATATCACAACAAAGACGACCGTTTCCGGCGTAATTTGACGCGCTGAATGCGATAAAACAAGTTTTAGGTCACTAGCATGTATAGAAAAAAAGGAACTTACCGATATCCACGAAACAAACGAACGGAATTCGACTTCGTGTTTTAAGCAATATCAAAACAAAGACGACCGTTTCCGGCGTAATTTGACGCGCCGAATGCGATGAAACAAGTTTCAGGTCGCTAGCATGTATAGAAAAAAAGTTACCTACCGATATCTGAAAAACAAACAAACGGACTTCGACTTCGTGTTTCGAGCAATATCAAAACAAAGACGGCCGTTTCCGGCGTAATTTGACGCGCTGAATGCGATAAAACAAGTTTTAGGTCGCTAGCATGTATAGAAAAAAAGTTACTTACCGATATCCACGAAACAAACGAACGGAATTCGACTTCGTGTTTTAAGCAATATCAAAACAAAGACGACCGTTTCCGGCGTAATTTGACGCGCTGAATGCGATAAAACAAGTTTTAGGTCGCTAGCATGTATAGAAAAAAAGTTACTCACCGATATCCACGAAACAAACGAACGGAATTCGACTTCGTGTTTTAAGCAATATCAAAACAAAGACGACCGTTTCCGGCGTAATTTGACGCGCTGAATGCGATAAAACAAGTTTTAGGTCGCTAGCATGTATAGAAAAAAGGAACTTACCGATATCCACGAAACAAACGAACGGAATTCGACTTCGTGTTTTAAGCAATATCAAAACAAAGACGACCGTTTCCGGCGTAATTTGACGCGCTGAATGCGATGGAACAAGTTTTAGGTCGCTAGCATGTATAGAAAAAAAGTTACCTACCGATATCTGAAAAACAAACAAACGGACTTCGACTTCGTGTTTTAAGCAATATCAAAACAAAGACGACCGTTTCCGGCGTAATTTGACGCGCTGAATGCGATAAAACAAGTTTTAGGTCGCTAGCATGTATAAAAAAAAAAGTTACTCACCGATATCCACGAAACAAACAAACGGAATTCGACTCCGTGTTTTGAGCAATATCACAACAAAGACGACCGTTTCCGGCGTAATTTGACGCGCTGAATGCGATAAAACAAGTTTTAGGTCGCTAGCATGTATAGGAAAAAAGGAACTTACCGATATCCACGAAACAAACGAACGGAATTCGACTTCGTGTTTTAAGCAATATCAAAACAAAGACGACCGTTTCCGGCGTAATTTGACGCGCTGAATGCGATGAAACAAGTTTTAGGTCGCTAGCATGTATAGAAAAAAAGTTACCTACCGATATCTGAAAAACAAACAAACGGACTTCGACTTCGTGTTTCGAGCAATATCAAAACAAAGACGGCCGTTTCCGGCGTAATTTGACGCGCTGAATGCGATAAAACAAGTTTTAGGTCGCTAGCATGTATAGAAAAAAGGAACTTACCGATATCCACGAAACAAACGAACGGAATTCGACTTCGTGTTTTAAGCAATATCAAAACAAAGACGACCGTTTCCGGCGTAATTTGACGCGCTGAATGCGATGAAACAAGTTTTAGGTCGCTAGCATGTATAGAAAAAAAGTTACCTACCGATATCTGAAAAACAAACAAACGGACTTCGACTTCGTGTTTTAAGCAATATCAAAACAAAGACGACCGTTTCCGGCGTAATTTGACGCGCTGAATGCGATAAAACAAGTTTTAGGTCGCTAGCATGTATAGAAAAAAAGTTACTCACCGATATCCACGAAACAAACAAACGGAATTCGACTCCGTGTTTTGAGCAATATCACAACAAAGACGACCGTTTCCGGCGTAATTTGACGCGCTGAATGCGATAAAACAAGTTTTAGGTCGCTAGCATGTATAGAAAAAAAGGAACTTACCGATATCCACGAAACAAACGAACGGAATTCGACTTCGTGTTTTAAGCAATATCAAAACAAAGACGACCGTTTCCGGCGTAATTTGACGCGCTGAATGCGATGAAACAAGTTTTAGGTCGCTAGCATGTATAGAAAAAAAGTTACCTACCGATATCTGAAAAACAAACAAACGGACTTCGACTTCGTGTTTCGAGCAATATCAAAACAAAGACGGCCGTTTGCGGCGTAATTTGACGCGCTGAATGCGATAAAACAAGTTTTAGGTCGCTAGCATGTATAGAAAAAAAGTTACTCACCGATATCCACGAAACAAACGAACGGAATTCGACTTCGTGTTTTAAGCAATATCAAAACAAAGACGACCGTTTCCGGCGTAATTTGACGCGCTGAATGCGATAAAACAAGTTTTAGGTCGCTAGCATGTATAGAAAAAAAGTTACTCACCGATATCCACGAAACAAACAAACGGAATTCGACTTCGTGTTTTAAGCAATATCAAAACAAAGACGACCGTTTCCGGCGTAATTTGACGCGCTGAATGCGATAAAACAAGTTTTAGGTCGCTAGCATGTATAGAAAAAAGGAACTTACCGATATCCACGAAACAAACGAACGGAATTCGACTTCGTGTTTTGAGCAATATCAAAACAAAGACGACCGTTTCCGGCGTAATTTGACGCGCTGAATGCGATGAAACAAGTTTTAGGTCGCTAGCATGTATAGAAAAAAAGTTACCTACCGATATCTGAAAAACAAACAAACGGACTTCGACTTCGTGTTTTAAGCAATATCAAAACAAAGACGACCGTTTCCGGCGTAATTTGACGCGCTGAATGCGATGAAACAAGTTTTAGGTCGCTAGCATGTATAGAAAAAAAGTTACCTACCGATATCTGAAAAACAAACAAACGGACTTCGACTTCGTGTTTTAAGCAATATCAAAACAAAGACGACCGTTTCCGGCGTAATTTGACGCGCTGTATGCGATAAAACAAGTTTTAGGTCGCTAGCATGTATAAAAAAAAAAGTTACTCACCGATATCCACGAAACAAACAAACGGAATTCGACTCCGTGTTTTGAGCAATATCACAACAAAGACGACCGTTTCCGGCGTAATTTGACGCGCTGAATGCGATAAAACAAGTTTTAGGTCACTAGCATGTATAGAAAAAAAGGAACTTACCGATATCCACGAAACAAACGAACGGAATTCGACTTCGTGTTTTAAGCAATATCAAAACAAAGACGACCGTTTCCGGCGTAATTTGACGCGCCGAATGCGATGAAACAAGTTTCAGGTCGCTAGCATGTATAGAAAAAAAGTTACCTACCGATATCTGAAAAACAAACAAACGGACTTCGACTTCGTGTTTCGAGCAATATCAAAACAAAGACGGCCGTTTCCGGCGTAATTTGACGCGCTGAATGCGATAAAACAAGTTTTAGGTCGCTAGCATGTATAGAAAAAAAGTTACTTACCGATATCCACGAAACAAACGAACGGAATTCGACTTCGTGTTTTAAGCAATATCAAAACAAAGACGACCGTTTCCGGCGTAATTTGACGCGCTGAATGCGATAAAACAAGTTTTAGGTCGCTAGCATGTATAGAAAAAAAGTTACTCACCGATATCCACGAAACAAACGAACGGAATTCGACTTCGTGTTTTAAGCAATATCAAAACAAAGACGACCGTTTCCGGCGTAATTTGACGCGCTGAATGCGATAAAACAAGTTTTAGGTCGCTAGCATGTATAGAAAAAAGGAACTTACCGATATCCACGAAACAAACGAACGGAATTCGACTTCGTGTTTTAAGCAATATCAAAACAAAGACGACCGTTTCCGGCGTAATTTGACGCGCTGAATGCGATGGAACAAGTTTTAGGTCGCTAGCATGTATAGAAAAAAAGTTACCTACCGATATCTGAAAAACAAACAAACGGACTTCGACTTCGTGTTTTAAGCAATATCAAAACAAAGACGACCGTTTCCGGCGTAATTTGACGCGCTGAATGCGATAAAACAAGTTTTAGGTCGCTAGCATGTATAAAAAAAAAAGTTACTCACCGATATCCACGAAACAAACAAACGGAATTCGACTCCGTGTTTTGAGCAATATCACAACAAAGACGACCGTTTCCGGCGTAATTTGACGCGCTGAATGCGATAAAACAAGTTTTAGGTCGCTAGCATGTATAGGAAAAAAGGAACTTACCGATATCCACGAAACAAACGAACGGAATTCGACTTCGTGTTTTAAGCAATATCAAAACAAAGACGACCGTTTCCGGCGTAATTTGACGCGCTGAATGCGATGAAACAAGTTTTAGGTCGCTAGCATGTATAGAAAAAAAGTTACCTACCGATATCTGAAAAACAAACAAACGGACTTCGACTTCGTGTTTCGAGCAATATCAAAACAAAGACGGCCGTTTCCGGCGTAATTTGACGCGCTGAATGCGATAAAACAAGTTTTAGGTCGCTAGCATGTATAGAAAAAAAGTTACTCACCGATATCCACGAAACAAACGAACGGAATTCGACTTCGTGTTTTAAGCAATATCAAAACAAAGACGACCGTTTCCGTCGTAATTTGACGCGCTGAATGCGATAAAACAAGTTTTAGGTCGCTAGCATGTATAGAAAAAAAGTTACTCACCGATATCCACGAAACAAACAAACGGAATTCGACTTCGTGTTTTAAGCAATATCAAAACAAAGACGACCGTTTCCGGCGTAATTTGACGCGCTGATACGATTAAACAAGTTTTAGGTCGCTAGCATGTATAGAAAAACGGAACTTACCGATATCCACGAAACAAACGAACGGAATTCGACTTCGTGTTTTAAGCAATATCAAAACAAAGACGACCGTTTCCGGCGTAATTTGACGCGCTGAATGCGATGGAACAAGTTTTAGGTCGCTAGCATGTATAGAAAAAAAGTTACCTACCGATATCTGAAAAACAAACAAACGGACTTCGACTTCGTGTTTCGAGCAATATCAAAACAAAGACGGCCGTTTCCGGCGTAATTTGACGCGCTGAATGCGATAAATTAAGTTTTAGGTCGCTAGCATGTATAGGAAAAAAGTTACTCACCGATATCCACGGAACAAACAAACGGAATTCGACTCCGTGTTTTGAGCAATATCACAACAAAGACGACCGTTTCCGGCGTAATTTGACGCGCTGAATGCGATAAAACAAGTTTTAGGTCGCTAGCATGTATAGAAAAAAAGGAACTTACCGATATACACGAAACAAACGAACGGAATTCGACTTCGTGTTTTAAGCAATATCAAAACAAAGACGACCGTTTCCGGCGTAATTTGACGCGCTGAATGCGATAAAACAAGTTTTAGGTCGCTAGCATGTATAGAAAAAAAGTTACTCACCGATATCCACGAAACAAACGAACGGAATTCGACTTCGTGTTTTAAGCAATATCAAAACAAAGACGACCGTTTCCGGCGTAATTTGACGCGCTGAATGCGATAAAACAAGTTTTAGGTCGCTAGCATGTATAGAAAAAAAGTTACTCACCGATATCCACGAAACAAACAAACGGAATTCGACTTCGTGTTTTAAGCAATATCAAAACAAAGACGACCGTTTCCGGCGTAATTTGACGCGCTGATACGATTAAACAAGTTTTAGGTCGCTAGCATGTATAGAAAAACGGAACTTACCGATATCCACGAAACAAACGAACGGAATTCGACTTCGTGTTTTAAGCAATATCAAAACAAAGACGACCGTTTCCGGCGTAATTTGACGCGCTGAATGCGATGGAACAAGTTTTAGGTCGCTAGCATGTATAGAAAAAAAGTTACCTACCGATATCTGAAAAACAAACAAACGGACTTCGACTTCGTGTTTCGAGCAATATCAAAACAAAGACGGCCGTTTCCGGCGTAATTTGACGCGCTGAATGCGATAAAACAAGTTTTAGGTCGCTAGCATGTATAGAAAAAAAGTTACTCACCGATATCCACGAAACAAACGAACGGAATTCGACTTCGTGTTTTAAGCAATATCAAAACAAAGACGACCGTTTCCGGCGTAATTTGACGCGCTGAATGCGATAAAACAAGTTTTAGGTCGCTAGCATGTATTGAAAAAAAGTTACTCACCGATATCCACGAAACAAACAAACGGAATTCGACTCCGTGTTTTGAGCAATATCAGAACAAAGACGACCGTTTCCGGCGTAATTTGACGCGCTGAATGCGATAAAACAAGTTTTAGGTCGCTAGCATGTATAGAAAAAAAGTTACTCACCGATATCTGAAAAACAAACAAACGGACTTCGACTTCGTGTTTTAAGCAATATCAAAACAAAGACGACCGTTTCCGGCGTAATTTGACGCGCTGAATGCGATAAAACAAGTTTTAGGTCGCTAGCATGTATAAAAAAAAAAGTTACTCACCGATATCCACGAAACAAACAAACGGAATTCGACTCCGTGTTTTGAGCAATATCACAACAAAGACGACCGTTTCCGGCGTAATTTGACGCGCTGAATGCGATGAAACAAGTTTTAGGTCGCTAGCATGTATAGAAAAAAAGGAACTTACAGATATCCACGAAACAAACGAACGGAATTCGACTTCGTGTTTTAAGCAATATCAAAACAAAGACGACCGTTTCCGGCGTAATTTGACGCGCTGAATGCGATGAAACAAGTTTTAGGTCGCTAGCATGTATAGAAAAAAAGTTACCTACCGATATCTGAAAAACAAACAAACGGACTTCGACTTCGTGTTTCGAGCAATATCAAAACAAAGACGGCCGTTTCCGGCGTAATTTGACGCGCTGAATGCGATAAAACAAGTTTTAGGTCGCTAGCATGTATAGAAAAAAAGTTACTCACCGATATCCACGAAACAAACGAACGGAATTCGACTTCGTGTTTTAAGCAATATCAAAACAAAGACGACCGTTTCCGGCGTAATATGACGCGCTGAATGCGATAAAACAAGTTTTAGGTCGCTAGCATGTATAGAAAAAAAGTTACTCACCGATATCCACGAAACAAACAAACGGAATTCGACTCCGTGTTTTGAGCAATATCACAACAAAGACGACCGTTTCCGGCGTAATTTGACGCGCTGAATGCGATGAAACAAGTTTTAGGTCGCTAGCATGTATAGAAAAACGGAACTTACCGATATCCACGAAACAAACGAACGGAATTCGACTTCGTGTTTTAAGCAATATCAAAACAAAGACGACCGTTTCCGGCGTAATTTGACGCGCTGAATGCGATGGAACAAGTTTTAGGTCGCTAGCATGTATAGAAAAAAAGTTACCTACCGATATCTGAAAAACAAACAAACGGACTTCGACTTCGTGTTTCGAGCAATATCAAAACAAAGACGGCCGTTTCCGGCGTAATTTGACGCGCTGAATGCGATAAATTAAGTTTTAGGTCGCTAGC
The DNA here is from genome assembly GCF_021155765.1 of Diprion similis. NCBI lineage: Eukaryota > Metazoa > Arthropoda > Insecta > Hymenoptera > Diprionidae > Diprion > Diprion similis. The sequence goes on from NC_060115.1 coordinate 14,357,622, forward strand.
ATGTATAGAAAAAAAGTTACTCACCGATATCCACGGAACAAACAAACGGAATTCGACTCCGTGTTTTGAGCAATATCACAACAAAGACGACCGTTTCCGGCGTAATTTGACGCGCTGAATGCGATAAAACAAGTTTTAGGTCGCTAGCATGTATAGAAAAAAAGGAACTTACCGATATCCACGAAACAAACGAACGGAATTCGACTTCGTGTTTTAAGCAATATCAAAACAAAGACGACCGTTTCCGGCGTAATTTGACGCGCTGAATGCGATAAAACAAGTTTTAGGTCGCTAGCATGTATAGAAAAAAAGTTACTCACCGATATCCACGAAACAAACAAACGGAATTCGACTCCGTGTTTTGAGCAGTATCAAAACAAAGACGACCGTTTCCGGCGTAATTTGACGCGCTGAATGCGATAAAACAAGTTTTAGGTCGCTAGCATGTATAGAAAAAAAGTTACCAACCGATATCTGAAAAACAAACAAACGGTCTTCGACTTCGTGTTTTAAGCAATATCGAAACAAAGACGACCGTTTCCGGCGTAATTTGACGCGCTGAATGCGATAAAACAAGTTTTAGGTCGCTAGCATGTATAGAAAAAAAGTTACTCACCGATATCCACGAAACAAACGAACGGAATTCGACTCCGTGTTTTAAGCAATCTCAAAACAAAGACGACCGTTTCCGGCGTAGTTTGACGCGCTGAATGCGATAAAACAAGTTTTAGGTCGCTAGCATGTATAGAAAAAAAGGAACTTACCGATATCCACGGAACAAACGAACGGAATTCGACTTCGTGTTTTAAGCAATATCAAAACAAAGACGACCGTTTCCGGCGTAATTTGACGCGCTGAATGCGATGAAACAAGTTTTAGGTCGCTAGCATGTATAGAAAAAAAGTTACCTACCGATATCTGAAAAACAAACAAACGGACTTCGACTTCGTGTTTCGAGCAATATCAAAACAAAGACGGCCGTTTCCGGCGTAATTTGACGCGCTGAACGCGATAAAACAAGTTTTAGGTCGCTAGCATGTGTAGAAAAAAAGTTACTCACCGATATCCACGAAACAAACGAACGGAATTCGACTTCGTGTTTTAAGCAATATCAAAACAAATACGACCGTTTCCGGCGTAATTTGACGCGCTGAATGCGATAAAACAAGTTTTAGGTCGCTAGCATGTATAGAAAAAAAGTTACTCACCGATATCCACGAAACAAACAAACGGAATTCGACTCCGTGTTTTGAGCAATATCAGAACAAAGACGACCGTTTCCGGCGTGATTTGACGCGCTGAATGCGATAAAACAAGTTTTAGGTCGCTAGCATGTATAGAAAAAAAGTTACCAACCGATATCTGGAAAACAAACAAACGGACTTCGACTTCGTGTTTTAAGCAATCTCAAAACAAAGACGACCGTTTCCGGCGTAATTTGACGCGCTGAATGCGAAAAAACAAGTTTTAGGTCGCTAGCATGTATAGAAAAAAAGTTACCTACCGATATCTGAAAAACAAACAAACGGACTTCGACTTCGTGTTTTAAGCAATATCAAAACAAAGACGACCGTTTCCGGCGTAATTTGACGCGCTGAATGCGATGAAACAAGTTTTAGGTCGCTAGCATGTATAGAAAAAAAGTTACCTACCGATATCTGAAAAACAAACAAACGGACTTCGACTTCGTGTTTCGAGCAATATCAAAACAAAGACGGCCGTTTGCGGCGTAATTTGACGCGCTGAATGCGATAAAACAAGTTTTAGGTCGCTAGCATGTATAGAAAAAAAGGTACTCACCGATATCCACGAAACAAACAAACGGAATTCGACTTCGTGTTTTAAGCAATATCAAAACAAAGACGACCGTTTCCGGCGTAATTTGACGCGCTGAATGCGATGAAACAAGTTTTAGGTCGCTAGCATGTATAGAAAAAAAGTTACTCACCGATATCCACGAAACAAACAAACGGAATTCGACTTCGTGTTTTAAGCAATATCAAAACAAAGACGACCGTTTCCGGCGTAATTTGACGCGCTGAATGCGATAAAACAAGTTTTAGGTCGCTAGCATGTATAGAAAAAAGGAACTTACCGATATCCACGAAACAAACGAACGGAATTCGACTTCGTGTTTTAAGCAATATCAAAACAAAGACGACCGTTTCCGGCGTAATTTGACGCGCTGAATGCGATGAAACAAGTTTTAGGTCGCTAGCATGTATAGAAAAAAAGTTACCTACCGATATCTGAAAAACAAACAAACGGACTTCGACTTCGTGTTTTAAGCAATATCAAAACAAAGACGACCGTTTCCGGCGTAATTTGACGCGCTGAATGCGATAAAACAAGTTTTAGGTCGCTAGCATGTATAGAAAAAAAGTTACTCACCGATATCCACGAAACAAACAAACGGAATTCGACTCCGTGTTTTGAGCAATATCACAACAAAGACGACCGTTTCCGGCGTAATTTGACGCGCTGAATGCGATAAAACAAGTTTTAGGTCGCTAGCATGTATAGAAAAAAAGGAACTTACCGATATCCACGAAACAAACGAACGGAATTCGACTTCGTGTTTTAAGCAATATCAAAACAAAGACGACCGTTTCCGGCGTAATTTGACGCGCTGAATGCGATGAAACAAGTTTTAGGTCGCTAGCATGTATAGAAAAAAAGTTACCTACCGATATCTGAAAAACAAACAAACGGACTTCGACTTCGTGTTTCGAGCAATATCAAAACAAAGACGGCCGTTTGCGGCGTAATTTGACGCGCTGAATGCGATAAAACAAGTTTTAGGTCGCTAGCATGTATAGAAAAAAAGTTACTCACCGATATCCACGAAACAAACGAACGGAATTCGACTTCGTGTTTTAAGCAATATCAAAACAAAGACGACCGTTTCCGGCGTAATTTGACGCGCTGAATGCGATAAAACAAGTTTTAGGTCGCTAGCATGTATAGAAAAAAAGTTACTCACCGATATCCACGAAACAAACAAACGGAATTCGACTTCGTGTTTTAAGCAATATCAAAACAAAGACGACCGTTTCCGGCGTAATTTGACGCGCTGAATGCGATAAAACAAGTTTTAGGTCGCTAGCATGTATAGAAAAAAGGAACTTACCGATATCCACGAAACAAACGAACGGAATTCGACTTCGTGTTTTGAGCAATATCAAAACAAAGACGACCGTTTCCGGCGTAATTTGACGCGCTGAATGCGATGAAACAAGTTTTAGGTCGCTAGCATGTATAGAAAAAAAGTTACCTACCGATATCTGAAAAACAAACAAACGGACTTCGACTTCGTGTTTTAAGCAATATCAAAACAAAGACGACCGTTTCCGGCGTAATTTGACGCGCTGAATGCGATGAAACAAGTTTTAGGTCGCTAGCATGTATAGAAAAAAAGTTACCTACCGATATCTGAAAAACAAACAAACGGACTTCGACTTCGTGTTTTAAGCAATATCAAAACAAAGACGACCGTTTCCGGCGTAATTTGACGCGCTGTATGCGATAAAACAAGTTTTAGGTCGCTAGCATGTATAAAAAAAAAAGTTACTCACCGATATCCACGAAACAAACAAACGGAATTCGACTCCGTGTTTTGAGCAATATCACAACAAAGACGACCGTTTCCGGCGTAATTTGACGCGCTGAATGCGATAAAACAAGTTTTAGGTCACTAGCATGTATAGAAAAAAAGGAACTTACCGATATCCACGAAACAAACGAACGGAATTCGACTTCGTGTTTTAAGCAATATCAAAACAAAGACGACCGTTTCCGGCGTAATTTGACGCGCCGAATGCGATGAAACAAGTTTCAGGTCGCTAGCATGTATAGAAAAAAAGTTACCTACCGATATCTGAAAAACAAACAAACGGACTTCGACTTCGTGTTTCGAGCAATATCAAAACAAAGACGGCCGTTTCCGGCGTAATTTGACGCGCTGAATGCGATAAAACAAGTTTTAGGTCGCTAGCATGTATAGAAAAAAAGTTACTTACCGATATCCACGAAACAAACGAACGGAATTCGACTTCGTGTTTTAAGCAATATCAAAACAAAGACGACCGTTTCCGGCGTAATTTGACGCGCTGAATGCGATAAAACAAGTTTTAGGTCGCTAGCATGTATAGAAAAAAAGTTACTCACCGATATCCACGAAACAAACGAACGGAATTCGACTTCGTGTTTTAAGCAATATCAAAACAAAGACGACCGTTTCCGGCGTAATTTGACGCGCTGAATGCGATAAAACAAGTTTTAGGTCGCTAGCATGTATAGAAAAAAGGAACTTACCGATATCCACGAAACAAACGAACGGAATTCGACTTCGTGTTTTAAGCAATATCAAAACAAAGACGACCGTTTCCGGCGTAATTTGACGCGCTGAATGCGATGGAACAAGTTTTAGGTCGCTAGCATGTATAGAAAAAAAGTTACCTACCGATATCTGAAAAACAAACAAACGGACTTCGACTTCGTGTTTTAAGCAATATCAAAACAAAGACGACCGTTTCCGGCGTAATTTGACGCGCTGAATGCGATAAAACAAGTTTTAGGTCGCTAGCATGTATAAAAAAAAAAGTTACTCACCGATATCCACGAAACAAACAAACGGAATTCGACTCCGTGTTTTGAGCAATATCACAACAAAGACGACCGTTTCCGGCGTAATTTGACGCGCTGAATGCGATAAAACAAGTTTTAGGTCGCTAGCATGTATAGGAAAAAAGGAACTTACCGATATCCACGAAACAAACGAACGGAATTCGACTTCGTGTTTTAAGCAATATCAAAACAAAGACGACCGTTTCCGGCGTAATTTGACGCGCTGAATGCGATGAAACAAGTTTTAGGTCGCTAGCATGTATAGAAAAAAAGTTACCTACCGATATCTGAAAAACAAACAAACGGACTTCGACTTCGTGTTTCGAGCAATATCAAAACAAAGACGGCCGTTTCCGGCGTAATTTGACGCGCTGAATGCGATAAAACAAGTTTTAGGTCGCTAGCATGTATAGAAAAAAAGTTACTCACCGATATCCACGAAACAAACGAACGGAATTCGACTTCGTGTTTTAAGCAATATCAAAACAAAGACGACCGTTTCCGTCGTAATTTGACGCGCTGAATGCGATAAAACAAGTTTTAGGTCGCTAGCATGTATAGAAAAAAAGTTACTCACCGATATCCACGAAACAAACAAACGGAATTCGACTTCGTGTTTTAAGCAATATCAAAACAAAGACGACCGTTTCCGGCGTAATTTGACGCGCTGATACGATTAAACAAGTTTTAGGTCGCTAGCATGTATAGAAAAACGGAACTTACCGATATCCACGAAACAAACGAACGGAATTCGACTTCGTGTTTTAAGCAATATCAAAACAAAGACGACCGTTTCCGGCGTAATTTGACGCGCTGAATGCGATGGAACAAGTTTTAGGTCGCTAGCATGTATAGAAAAAAAGTTACCTACCGATATCTGAAAAACAAACAAACGGACTTCGACTTCGTGTTTCGAGCAATATCAAAACAAAGACGGCCGTTTCCGGCGTAATTTGACGCGCTGAATGCGATAAATTAAGTTTTAGGTCGCTAGCATGTATAGGAAAAAAGTTACTCACCGATATCCACGGAACAAACAAACGGAATTCGACTCCGTGTTTTGAGCAATATCACAACAAAGACGACCGTTTCCGGCGTAATTTGACGCGCTGAATGCGATAAAACAAGTTTTAGGTCGCTAGCATGTATAGAAAAAAAGGAACTTACCGATATACACGAAACAAACGAACGGAATTCGACTTCGTGTTTTAAGCAATATCAAAACAAAGACGACCGTTTCCGGCGTAATTTGACGCGCTGAATGCGATAAAACAAGTTTTAGGTCGCTAGCATGTATAGAAAAAAAGTTACTCACCGATATCCACGAAACAAACGAACGGAATTCGACTTCGTGTTTTAAGCAATATCAAAACAAAGACGACCGTTTCCGGCGTAATTTGACGCGCTGAATGCGATAAAACAAGTTTTAGGTCGCTAGCATGTATAGAAAAAAAGTTACTCACCGATATCCACGAAACAAACAAACGGAATTCGACTTCGTGTTTTAAGCAATATCAAAACAAAGACGACCGTTTCCGGCGTAATTTGACGCGCTGATACGATTAAACAAGTTTTAGGTCGCTAGCATGTATAGAAAAACGGAACTTACCGATATCCACGAAACAAACGAACGGAATTCGACTTCGTGTTTTAAGCAATATCAAAACAAAGACGACCGTTTCCGGCGTAATTTGACGCGCTGAATGCGATGGAACAAGTTTTAGGTCGCTAGCATGTATAGAAAAAAAGTTACCTACCGATATCTGAAAAACAAACAAACGGACTTCGACTTCGTGTTTCGAGCAATATCAAAACAAAGACGGCCGTTTCCGGCGTAATTTGACGCGCTGAATGCGATAAAACAAGTTTTAGGTCGCTAGCATGTATAGAAAAAAAGTTACTCACCGATATCCACGAAACAAACGAACGGAATTCGACTTCGTGTTTTAAGCAATATCAAAACAAAGACGACCGTTTCCGGCGTAATTTGACGCGCTGAATGCGATAAAACAAGTTTTAGGTCGCTAGCATGTATTGAAAAAAAGTTACTCACCGATATCCACGAAACAAACAAACGGAATTCGACTCCGTGTTTTGAGCAATATCAGAACAAAGACGACCGTTTCCGGCGTAATTTGACGCGCTGAATGCGATAAAACAAGTTTTAGGTCGCTAGCATGTATAGAAAAAAAGTTACTCACCGATATCTGAAAAACAAACAAACGGACTTCGACTTCGTGTTTTAAGCAATATCAAAACAAAGACGACCGTTTCCGGCGTAATTTGACGCGCTGAATGCGATAAAACAAGTTTTAGGTCGCTAGCATGTATAAAAAAAAAAGTTACTCACCGATATCCACGAAACAAACAAACGGAATTCGACTCCGTGTTTTGAGCAATATCACAACAAAGACGACCGTTTCCGGCGTAATTTGACGCGCTGAATGCGATGAAACAAGTTTTAGGTCGCTAGCATGTATAGAAAAAAAGGAACTTACAGATATCCACGAAACAAACGAACGGAATTCGACTTCGTGTTTTAAGCAATATCAAAACAAAGACGACCGTTTCCGGCGTAATTTGACGCGCTGAATGCGATGAAACAAGTTTTAGGTCGCTAGCATGTATAGAAAAAAAGTTACCTACCGATATCTGAAAAACAAACAAACGGACTTCGACTTCGTGTTTCGAGCAATATCAAAACAAAGACGGCCGTTTCCGGCGTAATTTGACGCGCTGAATGCGATAAAACAAGTTTTAGGTCGCTAGCATGTATAGAAAAAAAGTTACTCACCGATATCCACGAAACAAACGAACGGAATTCGACTTCGTGTTTTAAGCAATATCAAAACAAAGACGACCGTTTCCGGCGTAATATGACGCGCTGAATGCGATAAAACAAGTTTTAGGTCGCTAGCATGTATAGAAAAAAAGTTACTCACCGATATCCACGAAACAAACAAACGGAATTCGACTCCGTGTTTTGAGCAATATCACAACAAAGACGACCGTTTCCGGCGTAATTTGACGCGCTGAATGCGATGAAACAAGTTTTAGGTCGCTAGCATGTATAGAAAAACGGAACTTACCGATATCCACGAAACAAACGAACGGAATTCGACTTCGTGTTTTAAGCAATATCAAAACAAAGACGACCGTTTCCGGCGTAATTTGACGCGCTGAATGCGATGGAACAAGTTTTAGGTCGCTAGCATGTATAGAAAAAAAGTTACCTACCGATATCTGAAAAACAAACAAACGGACTTCGACTTCGTGTTTCGAGCAATATCAAAACAAAGACGGCCGTTTCCGGCGTAATTTGACGCGCTGAATGCGATAAATTAAGTTTTAGGTCGCTAGCATGTATAGAAAAAAAGTTACTCACCGATATCCACGGAACAAACAAACGGAATTCGACTCCGTGTTTTGAGCAATATCACAACAAAGACGACCGTTTCCGGCGTAATTTGACGCGCTGAATGCGATAAAACAAGTTTTAGGTCGCTAGCATGTATAGAAAAAAAGGAACTTACCGATATCCACGAAACAAACGAACGGAATTCGACTTCGTGTTTTAAGCAATATCAAAACAAAGACGACCGTTTCCGGCGTAATTTGACGCGCTGAATGCGATAAAACAAGTTTTAGGTCGCTAGCATGTATAGAAAAAAAGTTACTCACCGATATCCACGAAACAAACAAACGGAATTCGACTCCGTGTTTTGAGCAGTATCAAAACAAAGACGACCGTTTCCGGCGTAATTTGACGCGCTGAATGCGATAAAACAAGTTTTAGGTCGCTAGCATGTATAGAAAAAAAGTTACCAACCGATATCTGAAAAACAAACAAACGGTCTTCGACTTCGTGTTTTAAGCAATATCGAAACAAAGACGACCGTTTCCGGCGTAATTTGACGCGCTGAATGCGATAAAACAAGTTTTAGGTCGCTAGCATGTATAGAAAAAAAGGAACTTACCGATATACACGAAACAAACGAACGGAATTCGACTTCGTGTTTTAAGCAATATCAAAACAAAGACGACCGTTTCCGGCGTAATTTGACGCGCTGAATGCGATAAAACAAGTTTTAGGTCGCTAGCATGTATAGAAAAAAAGTTACCTACCGATATCTGAAAAACAAACAAACGGACTTCGACTTCGTGTTTCGAGCAATATCAAAACAAAGACGGCCGTTTCCGGCGTAATTTGACGCGCTGAATGCGATAAAACAAGTTTTAGGTCGCTAGCATGTATAGAAAAAAAGTTACTCACCGATATCCACGAAACAAACGAACGGAATTCGACTTCGTGTTTTAAGCAATATCAAAACAAAGACGACCGTTTCCGGCGTAATTTGACGCGCTGAATGCGATAAAACAAGTTTTAGGTCGCTAGCATGTATTGAAAAAAAGTTACTCACCGATATCCACGAAACAAACAAACGGAATTCGACTCCGTGTTTTGAGCAATATCAGAACAAAGACGACCGTTTCCGGCGTAATTTGACGCGCTGAATGCGATAAAACAAGTTTTAGGTCGCTAGCATGTATAGAAAAAAAGTTACTCACCGATATCTGAAAAACAAACAAACGGACTTCGACTTCGTGTTTTAAGCAATATCAAAACAAAGACGACCGTTTCCGGCGTAATTTGACGCGCTGAATGCGATAAAACAAGTTTTAGGTCGCTAGCATGTATAAAAAAAAAAGTTACTCACCGATATCCACGAAACAAACAAACGGAATTCGACTCCGTGTTTTGAGCAATATCACAACAAAGACGACCGTTTCCGGCGTAATTTGACGCGCTGAATGCGATGAAACAAGTTTTAGGTCGCTAGCATGTATAGAAAAAAAGGAACTTACAGATATCCACGAAACAAACGAACGGAATTCGACTTCGTGTTTTAAGCAATATCAAAACAAAGACGACCGTTTCCGGCGTAATTTGACGCGCTGAATGCGATGAAACAAGTTTTAGGTCGCTAGCATGTATAGAAAAAAAGTTACCTACCGATATCTGAAAAACAAACAAACGGACTTCGACTTCGTGTTTCGAGCAATATCAAAACAAAGACGGCCGTTTCCGGCGTAATTTGACGCGCTGAATGCGATAAAACAAGTTTTAGGTCGCTAGCATGTATAGAAAAAAAGTTACTCACCGATATCCACGAAACAAACGAACGGAATTCGACTTCGTGTTTTAAGCAATATCAAAACAAAGACGACCGTTTCCGGCGTAATATGACGCGCTGAATGCGATAAAACAAGTTTTAGGTCGCTAGCATGTATAGAAAAAAAGTTACTCACCGATATCCACGAAACAAACAAACGGAATTCGACTCCGTGTTTTGAGCAATATCACAACAAAGACGACCGTTTCCGGCGTAATTTGACGCGCTGAATGCGATGAAACAAGTTTTAGGTCGCTAGCATGTATAGAAAAACGGAACTTACCGATATCCACGAAACAAACGAACGGAATTCGACTTCGTGTTTTAAGCAATATCAAAACAAAGACGACCGTTTCCGGCGTAATTTGACGCGCTGAATGCGATGGAACAAGTTTTAGGTCGCTAGCATGTATAGAAAAAAAGTTACCTACCGATATCTGAAAAACAAACAAACGGACTTCGACTTCGTGTTTCGAGCAATATCAAAACAAAGACGGCCGTTTCCGGCGTAATTTGACGCGCTGAATGCGATAAATTAAGTTTTAGGTCGCTAGCATGTATAGAAAAAAAGTTACTCACCGATATCCACGGAACAAACAAACGGAATTCGACTCCGTGTTTTGAGCAATATCACAACAAAGACGACCGTTTCCGGCGTAATTTGACGCGCTGAATGCGATAAAACAAGTTTTAGGTCGCTAGCATGTATAGAAAAAAAGGAACTTACCGATATCCACGAAACAAACGAACGGAATTCGACTTCGTGTTTTAAGCAATATCAAAACAAAGACGACCGTTTCCGGCGTAATTTGACGCGCTGAATGCGATAAAACAAGTTTTAGGTCGCTAGCATGTATAGAAAAAAAGTTACTCACCGATATCCACGAAACAAACAAACGGAATTCGACTCCGTGTTTTGAGCAGTATCAAAACAAAGACGACCGTTTCCGGCGTAATTTGACGCGCTGAATGCGATAAAACAAGTTTTAGGTCGCTAGCATGTATAGAAAAAAAGTTACCAACCGATATCTGAAAAACAAACAAACGGTCTTCGACTTCGTGTTTTAAGCAATATCGAAACAAAGACGACCGTTTCCGGCGTAATTTGACGCGCTGAATGCGATAAAACAAGTTTTAGGTCGCTAGCATGTATAGAAAAAAAGTTACTCACCGATATCCACGAAACAAACGAACGGAATTCGACTCCGTGTTTTAAGCAATCTCAAAACAAAGACGACCGTTTCCGGCGTAGTTTGACGCGCTGAATGCGATAAAACAAGTTTTAGGTCGCTAGCATGTATAGAAAAAAAGGAACTTACCGATATCCACGGAACAAACGAACGGAATTCGACTTCGTGTTTTAAGCAATATCAAAACAAAGACGACCGTTTCCGGCGTAATTTGACGCGCTGAATGCGATGAAACAAGTTTTAGGTCGCTAGCATGTATAGAAAAAAAGTTACCTACCGATATCTGAAAAACAAACAAACGGACTTCGACTTCGTGTTTCGAGCAATATCAAAACAAAGACGGCCGTTTCCGGCGTAATTTGACGCGCTGAACGCGATAAAACAAGTTTTAGGTCGCTAGCATGTGTAGAAAAAAAGTTACTCACCGATATCCACGAAACAAACGAACGGAATTCGACTTCGTGTTTTAAGCAATATCAAAACAAATACGACCGTTTCCGGCGTAATTTGACGCGCTGAATGCGATAAAACAAGTTTTAGGTCGCTAGCATGTATAGAAAAAAAGTTACTCACCGATATCCACGAAACAAACAAACGGAATTCGACTCCGTGTTTTGAGCAATATCAGAACAAAGACGACCGTTTCCGGCGTGATTTGACGCGCTGAATGCGATAAAACAAGTTTTAGGTCGCTAGCATGTATAGAAAAAAAGTTACCAACCGATATCTGGAAAACAAACAAACGGACTTCGACTTCGTGTTTTAAGCAATCTCAAAACAAAGACGACCGTTTCCGGCGTAATTTGACGCGCTGAATGCGAAAAAACAAGTTTTAGGTCGCTAGCATGTATAGAAAAAAAGTTACTCACCGATATCCACGAAACAAACGAACGGAATTCGACTTCGTGTTTTAAGCAATATCAAAACAAAGACGACCGTTTCCGGCGTAATTTGACGCGCTGAATGCGATAAAACAAGTTTTAGGTCGCTAGCATGTATAGAAAAAAAGTTACTCACCGATATCCACGAAACAAACAAACGGAATTCGACTTCGTGTTTTAAGCAATATCAAAACAAAGACGACCGTTTCCGGCGTAATTTGACGCGCTGATACGATTAAACAAGTTTTAGGTCGCTAGCATGTATAGAAAAACGGAACTTACCGATATCCACGAAACAAACGAACGGAATTCGACTTCGTGTTTTGAGCAATATCAAAACAAAGACGACCGTTTCCGGCGTAATTTGACGCGCTGAATGCGATGGAACAAGTTTTAGGTCGCTAGCATGTATAGAAAAAAAGTTACCTACCGATATCTGAAAAACAAACAAACGGACTTCGACTTCGTGTTTCGAGCAATATTAAAACAAAGACGGCCGTTTCCGGCGTAATTTGACGCGCTGAATGCGATAAATTAAGTTTTAGGTCGCTAGCATGTATAGAAAAAAAGTTACTCACCGATATCCACGGAACAAACAAACGGAATTCGACTCCGTGTTTTGAGCAATATCACAACAAAGACGACCGTTTCCGGCGTAATTTGACGCGCTGAATGCGATAAAACAAGTTTTAGGTCGCTAGCATGTATAGAAAAAAAGTTACTCACCGATATCCACGAAACAAACGAACGGAATTCGACTTCGTGTTTTAAGCAATATCAAAACAAAGACGACCGTTTCCGGCGTAATTTGACGCGCTGAATGCGATAAAACAAGTTCTAGGTCGCTAGCATGTATAGAAAAAAAGTTACTCACCGATATCCACGAAACAAACAAACGGAATTCGACTCCGTGTTTTGAGCAATATCAGAACAAAGACGACCGTTTCCGGCGTAATTTGACGCGCTGAATGCGATGAAACAAGTTTTAGGTCGCTAGCATGTATAGAAAAAAAGTTACCAACCGATATCTGAAAAACAAACAAACGGACTTCGACTTCGTGTTTTAAGCAATATCAAAACAAAGACGACCGTTTCCAGCGTAATTTGACGCGCTGAATGCGATAAAACAAGTTTTAGGTCGCTAGCATGTATAGAAAAAAAGGAACTTACCGATATCCACGAAACAAACGAACGGAATTCGACTTCGTGTTTTAAGCAATATCAAAACAAAGACGACCGTTTCCGGCGTAATTTGACGCGCTGAATGCGATGAAACAAGTTTCAGGTCGCTAGCATGTATAGAAAAAAAGTTACCTACCGATATCTGAAAAACAAACAAACGGACTTCGACTTCGTGTTTCGAGCAATATCAAAACAAAGACGGCCGTTTCCGGCGTAATTTGACGCGCTGAATGCGATAAAACAAGTTTTAGGTCGCTAGCATGTATAGAAAAAAAGTTACTCACCGATATCCACGAAACAAACGAACGGAATTCGACTTCGTGTTTCAAGCAATATCAAAACAAAGACGACCGTTTCCGGCGTAATTTGACGCGCTGAATGCGATGAAACAAGTTTTAGGTCGCTAGCATGTATAGAAAAAAAGTTACCTACCGATATCTGAAAAACAAACAAACGGACTTCGACTTCGTGTTTCGAGCAATATCAAAACAAAGACGGCCGTTTCCGGCGTAATTTGACGCGCTGAACGCGATAAAACAAGTTTTAGGTCGCTAGCATGTATAGAAAAAAAGATACTCACCGATATCCACGAAACAAACGAACGGAATTCGACTTCGTGTTTTAAGCAATATCAAAACAAATACGACCGTTTCCGGCGTAATTTGACGCGCTGAATGCGATAAAACAAGTTTTAGGTCGCTAGCATGTATAGAAAAAAAGTTACTCACCGATATCCACGGAACAAACAAACGGAATTCGACTCCGTGTTTTGAGCAATATCAGAACAAAGACGACCGTTTCCGGCGTGATTTGACGCGCTGAATGCGATAAAACAAGTTTTAGGTCGCTAGCATGTATAGAAAAAAAGTTACCAACCGATATCTGAAAAACAAACAAACGGACTTCGACTTCGTGTTTTAAGCAATATCAAAACAAAGACGACCGTTTCCGGCGTAATTTGACGCGCTGAATGCGATAAAACAAGTTTTAGGTCGCTAGCATGTATAGAAAAAAAGTTACTCACCGATATCCACGAAACAAACAAACGGAATTCGACTCCGTGTTTTGAGCAATATCAGAACAAAGACGACCGTTTACGGCGTAATTTGACGCGCTGAATGCGATAAAACAAGTTTCAGGTCGCTAGCATGTGTAGAAAAAAAGTTACCAACCGATATCTGAAAAACAAACAAACGGTCTTCGACTTCGTGTTTTAAGCAATATCAAAACAAAGACGACCGTTTCCGGCGTAATTTGACGCGCTGAATGCGATAAAACAAGTTTTAGGTCGCTAGCATGTATAGAAAAAAAGTTACTCACAGATATCCACGAAACAAACGAACGGAATTCGACTCCGTGTTTTAAGCAATCTCAAAACAAAGACGACCGTTTCCGGCGTAATTTGACGCGCTGAATGCGATAAAACAAGTTTTAGGTCGCTAGCATGTATAGAAAAAAAGTTACTCACCGATATCCACGAAACAAACGAACGGAATTCGACTTCGTGTTTTAAGCAATATCAAAACGAAGACGACCGTTTCCGGCGTAATTTGACGCGCTGAATGCGATAAAACAAGTTTGAGGTCGCTAGTATGTATAGAAAAGAAGTTACTCACCGATCTCCACGAAACAAACAAACGGAATTCGACTCCGTGTTTTGAGCAATATCAGAACAAAGACGACCGTTTCCGGCGTAATTTGACGCGCTGAATGCGATAAAACAAGTTTTAGGTCGCTAGCATGTATAGAAAAAAAGTTACTCACCGATATCCACGAAACAAACGAACGGAATTCGACTTCGTGTTTTAAGCAATATCAAAACGAAGACGACCGTTTCCGGCGTAATTTGACGCGCTGAATGCGATAAAACAAGTTTGAGGTCGCTAGTATGTATAGAAAAGAAGTTACTCACCGATCTCCACGAAACAAACAAACGGAATTCGACTCCGTGTTTTGAGCAAAATCAGAACAAAGACGACCGTTTCCGGCGTAATTTGACGCGCTGAATGCGATAAAACAAGTTTTAGGTCGCTAGCATGTATAGAAAAAAAGTTACTTACCGATATCCACGAAACAAACAAACGGAATTCGACTCCGTGTTTTGAGCAATATCAGAACAAAGACGACCGTCTCCGGCGTAATTTGACGCGCTGAATGCGATAAAACAAGTTTTAGGTCGCTAGCATGTATAGAAAAAAAGTTACTCACCGATATCCACGAAACAAACGAACGGAATTCGACTTCGTGTTTTAAGCAATATCAAAACAAAGACGACCGTTTCCGGCGTAATTTGACGCGCTGAATGCGATAAAACAAGTTCTAGGTCGCTAGCATGTATAGAAAAAAAGTTACTCACCGATATCCACGAAACAAACAAACGGAATTCGACTCCGTGTTTTGAGCAATATCAGAACAAAGACGACCGTTTCCGGCGTAATTTGACGCGCTGAATGCGATAAAACAAGTTTTAGGTCGCTAGCATGTATAGAAAAAAAGTTACCAACCGATATCTGAAAAACAAACAAACGGACTTCGACTTCGTGTTTCGAGCAATATCAAAACAAAGACAGCCGTTTTCGGCGTAATTTGACGCGCTGAATGCGATAAAACAAGTTTTAGGTCGCTAGCATGTATAGAAAAAAAGTTACTCACCGATATCCACGGAACAAACAAACGGAATTCGACTCCGTGTTTTGAGCAATATCACAACAAAGACGACCGTTTCCGGCGTAATTTGACGCGCTGAATGCGATGAAACAAGTTTGAGGTCGCTAGCATGTATAGAAAAAAAGGAACTTACCGATATCCACGAAACAAACGAACGGAATTCGACTTCGTGTTTTGAGCAATATCAAAACGAAGACGACCGTTTCCGGCGTAATTTGACGCGCTGAATGCGATAAAACAAGTTTTAGGTCGCTAGCATGTATAGAAAAAAAGTTACCTACCGATATCTGAAAAACAAACAAACGGACTTCGACTTCGTGTTTCGAGCAATATCAAAACAAAGACGGCCGTTTCCGGCGTAATTTGACGCGCTGAATGCGATAAAACAAGTTTAAGGTCGCTAGCATGTATAGAAAAAAAGTTACTCACCGATATCCACGAAACAAACAAACGGAATTCGACTCCGTGTTTTGAGCAATATCAGAACAAAGACGACCGTTTCCGGCGAGATTTGACGCGCTGAATGCGATGAAACAAGTTTTAGGTCGCTAGCATGTATAGAAAAAAAGTTACCAACCGATATCTGAAAAACAAACAAACGGACTTCGACTTCGTGTTTTAAGCAATATCAAAACAAAGACGACCGTTTCCGGCGTAATTTGACGCGCTGAATGCGATAAAACAAGTTTTAGGTCGCTAGCATGTATAGAAAAAAAGTTACTCACCGATATCCACGAAACAAACAAACGGAATTCGACTCCGTGTTTTGAGCAATATTACAACAAAGACGACCGTTTCCGGCGTAATTTGACGCCCTGAATGCGATAAAACGAGTTTTAGGTCGCTAGCATGTATAGAAAAAAAGGTACTCACCGATATCCACGAAACAAACAAACGGAATTCGACTTCGTGTTTTAAGCAATATCAAAACAAAGACGGCCGTTTCCGGCGTAATTTGACGCGCTGAATGCGATAAAACAAGTTTTAGGTCGCTAGCATGTATAGAAAAAAAGTTACTCACCGATATCCACGGAACAAACAAACGGAATTCGACTCCGTGTTTTGAGCAATATCACAACAAAGACGACCGTTTCCGGCGTAATTTGACGCGCTGAATGCGATAAAACAAGTTTTAGGTCGCTAGCATGTATAGAAAAAAGGAACTTACCGATATCCACGAAACAAACGAACGGAATTCGACTTCGTGTTTTAAGCAATATCAAAACAAAGACGACCGTTTCCGGCGTAATTTGACGCGCTGAATGCGATGAAACAAGTTTTAGGTCGCTAGCATGTATAGAAAAAAAGTAACTCACCGATATCCACGGAACAAACAAACGGAATTCGACTCCGTGTTTTGAGCAATATCACAACAAAGACGACCGTTTCCGGCGTAATTTGACGCGCTGAATGCGATGAAACAAGTTTCAGGTCGCTAGCATGTATAGAAAAAAAGGAACTTACCGATATCCACGTAACAAACGAACGGAATTCGACTTCGTGTTTTAAGCAATATCAAAACAAAGACGACCGTTTCCGGCGTAATTTGACGCGCTGAATGCGATGAAACAAGTTTTAGGTCGCTAGCATGTATAGAAAAAAAGTTACCTACCGATATCTGAAAAACAAACAAACGGACTTCGACTTCGTGTTTCGAGCAATATCAAAACAGAGACGGCCGTTTCCGGCGTAATTTGACGCGCTGAATGCGATAAAACAAGTTTTAGGTCGCTAGCATGTATAGAAAAAAAGTTACTCACCGATATCCACGAAACAAACAAACGGAATTCGACTCCGTGTTTTGAGCAATATCAGAACAAAGACGACCGTTTCCGGCGTGATTTGACGCGCTGAATGCGATAAAACAAGTTTTAGGTCGCTAGCATGTCTAGAAAAAAAGTTACTCACCGATATCCACGAAACAAACAAACGGAATTCGACTCCGTGATTTGAGCAATATCAGAACAAAGACGACCGTTTCCGGCGTAATTTGACGCGCTGAATGCGATAAAACAAGTTTTAGGTCGCTAGCATGTATAGAAAAAAAGTTACTTACCGATATCCACGAAACAAACGAACCGAATTCGACTTCGTGTTTCGAGCAATATTAAAACAAAGACGGCCGTTTCCGGCGTAATTTGACGCGCTGAATGCGATAAAACAAGTTTTAGGTCGCTAGCATGTATAGAAAAAAAGTTACTCACCGATATCTGAAAAACAAACAAACGGACTTCGACTTCGTGTTTTGAGCAATATCAAAACAAAGACGACCGTTTCCGGCGTAATTTGACGCGCTGAATGCGATAAAACAAGTTTTAGGTCGCTAGCATGTATAGAAAAAAAGTTACTCACCGATATCCACGAAACAAACAAACGGAATTCGACTCCGTGTTTTAAGCAATATCAAAACAAAGACGACCGTTTCCGGCGTAATTTGACGCGCTGAATGCGATAAAACAAGTTTTAGGTCGCTAGCATGTATAGAAAAAAAGTTACTCACCGATATCCACAAAACAAACAAACGGAATTCGACTCCGTGTTTTGAGCAATATCAGAACAAAGACGACCGTTTCCGGCGTGATTTGACGCGCTGAATGCGATAAAAAGTTTCAGGTCACTAGCATGTATAGAAAAAAAGTTACTCACCAATATTCACGAAACAAACGAACGGAATTCGACTCCGTGTTTTGAGCAATATCAGAACGAAGACGACCGTTTCCGGCGTAATTTGACGCGCTGAATGCGATAAAACAAGTTTTAGGTCGCTAGCATGTAAAAAAAAAAGTTACTCACCGATATCCACGAAACAAACGAACGGAATTCGACTTCGTGTTTTGAGCAATATCAAAACGAAGACGACCGTTTCCGGCGTAATTTGACGCGCTGAATGCGATAAAACAACTTTTAGGTCGCTAGCATGTATAGAAAAAAAGTTACTCACCGATCTCCACGAAACAAACAAACGGAATTCGACTCCGTGTTTTGAGCAATATCAGAACAAAGACGACCGTTTCCGGCGTAATTTGACGCGCTGAATGCGATAAAACAAGTTTTAGGTCGCTAGCATGTATAGAAAAAAAGTTACTCACCGATATCCACGAAACAAACAAACGGAATTCGACTCCGTGTTTCGAGCAATATCAGAACAAAGACGACCGTTTCCGGCGTAATTTGACGCGCTGAATGCGATAAAACAAGTTTTAGGTCGCTAGCATGTATAGAAAAAAAGTTACCAACCGATATCTGAAAAACAAACAAACGGACTTCGACTTCGTGTTTTGAGCAATATCAAAACAAAGACGACCGTTTCCGGCGTAATTTGACGCGCTGAATGCGATAAAACAAGTTTTAGGTCGCTAGCATGTATAGAAAAAAAGTTACTCACCGATATCCACGAAACAAACAAACGGAATTCGACTCCGTGATTTGAGCAATATCAGAACAAAGACGACCGTTTCCGGCGTAATTTGACGCGCTGAATGCGATAAAACAAGTTTCAGGTCGCTAGCATGTATAGAAAAAAAGTTACTCACCGATATCCACGAAACAAACGAACGGAATTCGACTTCGTGTTTCAAGCAATATCAAAACAAAGACGACCGTTTCCGGCGTAATTTGACGCGCTGAATGCGATAAAACAAGTTTTAGGTCGCTAGCATGTATAGAAAAAAAGTTACTCACCGATATCCACGAAACAAACAAACGGAATTCGACTCCGTGTTTCGAGCAATATCAGAACAAAGACGACCGTTTCCGGCGTAATTTGACGCGCTGAATGCGATAAAACAAGTTTTAGGTCGCTAGCATGTATAGAAAAAAAGTTACCAACCGATATCTGAAAAACAAACAAACGGACTTCGACTTTGTGTTTTGAGCAATATCAAAACAAAGACGACCGTTTCCGGCGTAATTTGACGCGCTGAATGCGATAAAACAAGTTTTAGGTCGCTAGCATGTATAGAAAAAAAGTTACTCACCGATATCCACGAAACAAACAAACGGAATTCGACTCCGTGTTTTGAGCAATATCACAACAAAGACGACTGTTTCCGGCGTAATTTGACGCGCTGAATGCGATAAAACAAGTTTTAGGTCGCTAGCATGTATAGAAAAAAAGTTACTCACCGATATCCACGAAACAAACAAACGGAATTCGACTCCGTGATTTGAGCAATATCAGAACAAAGACGACCGTTTCCGGCGTAATTTGACGCGCTGAATGCGATAAAACAAGTTTCAGGTCGCTAGCATGTATACAAAAAAAGTTACTCACCGATATCCACGAAACAAACGAACGGAATTCGACTTCGTGTTTTAAGCAATATCAAAACAAAGACGACCGTTTCCGGCGTAATTTGACGCGCTGGATGCGATAAAACAAGTTTTAGGTCGCTAGCATGTATAGAAAAAAAGTTACCAACCGATATCTGAAAAACAAACAAACGGACTTCGACTTCGTGTTTTAAGCAATATCAAAACAAAGACGACCGTTTCCGGCGTAATTTGACGCGCTGAATGCGATAAAACAAGTTTTAGGTCGCTAGCATGTATAGAAAAAAAGTTACTCACCGATATCCACGAAACAAACAAACGGAATTCGACTCCGTGTTTCGAGCAATATCAGAACAAAGACGACCGTTTCCGGCGTAATTTGACGCGCTGAATGCGATAAAACAAGTTTTAGGTCGCTAGCATGTATAGAAAAAAAGTTACCAACCGATATCTGAAAAACAAACAAACGGACTTCGACTTCGTGTTTTGAGCAATATCAAAACAAAGACGACCGTTTCCGGCGTAATTTGACGCGCTGAATGCGATAAAACAAGTTTTAGGTCGCTAGCATGTATAGAAAAAAAGTTACTCACCGATATCCACGAAACAAACAAACGGAATTCGACTCCGTGATTTGAGCAATATCAGAACAAAGACGACCGTTTCCGGCGTAATTTGACGCGCTGAATGCGATAAAACAAGTTTTAGGTCGCTAGCATGTATAGAAAAAAAGTTACTCACCGATATCCACGAAACAAACAAACGGAATTCGACTCCGTGATTTGAGCAATATCAGAACAAAGACGACCGTTTCCGGCGTAATTTGACGCGCTGAATGCGATAAAACAAGTTTCAGGTCGCTAGCATGTATAGAAAAAAAGTTACTCACCGATATCCACGAAACAAACGAACGGAATTCGACTTCGTGTTTTAAGCAATATCAAAACAAAGACGACCGTTTCCGGCGTAATTTGACGCGCTGGATGCGATAAAACAAGTTTTAGGTCGCTAGCATGTATAGAAAAAAAGTTACCAACCGATATCTGAAAAACAAACAAACGGACTTCGACTTCGTGTTTTAAGCAATATCAAAACAAAGACGACCGTTTCCGGCGTAATTTGACGCGCTGAATGCGATAAAACAAGTTTTAGGTCGCTAGCATGTATAGAAAAAAAGTTACTCACCGATATCCACGAAACAAACAAACGGAATTCGACTCCGTGTTTCGAGCAATATCAGAACAAAGACGACCGTTTCCGGCGTAATTTGACGCGCTGAATGCGATAAAACAAGTTTTAGGTCGCTAGCATGTATAGAAAAAAAGTTACCAACCGATATCTGAAAAACAAACAAACGGACTTCGACTTCGTGTTTTGAGCAATATCAAAACAAAGACGACCGTTTCCGGCGTAATTTGACGCGCTGAATGCGATAAAACAAGTTTTAGGTCGCTAGCATGTATAGAAAAAAAGTTACTCACCGATATCCACGAAACAAACAAACGGAATTCGACTCCGTGATTTGAGCAATATCAGAACAAAGACGACCGTTTCCGGCGTAATTTGACGCGCTGAATGCGATAAAACAAGTTTCAGGTCGCTAGCATGTATAGAAAAAAAGTTACTCACCGATATCCACGAAACAAACGAACGGAATTCGACTTCGTGTTTTAAGCAATATCAAAACAAAGACGACCGTTTCCGGCGTAATTTGACGCGCTGGATGCGATAAAACAAGTTTTAGGTCGCTAGCATGTATAGAAAAAAAGTGACTCACCGATATCCACGAAACAAACAAACGGAATTCGACTCCGTGTTTCGAGCAATATCAGAACAAAGACGACCGTTTCCGGCGTAATTTGACGCGCTGAATGCGATAAAACAAGTTTTAGGTCGCTAGCATGTATAGAAAAAAAGTTACTCACCGATATCCACGAAACAAACAAACGGAATTCGACTCCGTGTTTCGAGCAATATCAGAACAAAGACGACCGTTTCCGGCGTAATTTGACGCGCTGAATGCGATAAAACAAGTTTTAGGTCGCTAGCATGTATAGAAAAAAAGTTACCAACCGATATCTGAAAAACAAACAAACGGACTTCGACTTCGTGTTTTGAGCAATATCAAAACAAAGACGACCGTTTCCGGCGTAATTTGACGCGCTGAATGCGATAAAACAAGTTTTAGGTCGCTAGCATGTATAGAAAAAAAGTTACTCACCGATATCCACGAAACAAACGAACGGAATTCGACTTCGTGTTTTAAGCAATATCAAAACAAAGACGACCGTTTCCGGCGTAATTTGACGCGCTGGATGCGATAAAACAAGTTTTAGGTCGCTAGCATGTATAGAAAAAAAGTTACTCACCGATATCCACGAAACAAACAAACGGAATTCGACTCCGTGTTTCGAGCAATATCAGAACAAAGACGACCGTTTCCGGCGTAATTTGACGCGCTGAATGCGATAAAACAAGTTTTAGGTCGCTAGCATGTATAGAAAAAAAGTTACCGACCGATATCTGAAAAACAAACAAACGGACTTCGACTTCGTGTTTTGAGCAATATCAAAACAAAGACGACCGTTTCCGGCGTAATTTGACGCGCTGAATGCGATAAAACAAGTTTTAGGTCGCTAGCATGTATAGAAAAAAAGTTACTCACCGATATCCACGAAACAAACGAACGGAATTCGACTTCGTGTTTTAAGCAATATCAAAACAAAGACGACCGTTTCCGGCGTAATTTGACGCGCTGAATGCGATAAAACAAGTTTTAGGTCGCTAGCATGTATAGAAAAAAAGTTACTCACCGATATCCACGAAACAAACAAACGGAATTCGACTCCGTGTTTTGAGCAATATCACAACAAAGACGACTGTTTCCGGCGTAATTTGACGCGCTGAATGCGATAAAACAAGTTTTAGGTCGCTAGCATGTATAGAAAAAAAGTTACTCACCAATATCCACGAAACAAACAAACGGAATTCGACTCCGTGATTTGAGCAATATCAGAACAAAGACGACCGTTTCCGGCGTAATTTGACGCGCTGAATGCGATAAAACAAGTTTCAGGTCGCTAGCATGTATAGAAAAAAAGTTACTCACCGATATCCACGAAACAAACGAACGGAATTCGACTTCGTGTTTTAAGCAATATCAAAACAAAGACGACCGTTTCCGGCGTAATTTGACGCGCTGGATGCGATAAAACAAGTTTTAGGTCGCTAGCATGTATAGAAAAAAAGTTACCAACCGATATCTGAAAAACAAACAAACGGACTTCGACTTCGTGTTTTAAGCAATATCAAAACAAAGACGACCGTTTCCGGCGTAATTTGACGCGCTGAATGCGATAAAACAAGTTTTAGGTCGCTAGCATGTATAGAAAAAAAGTTACTCACCGATATCCACGAAACAAACAAACGGAATTCGACTCCGTGTTTCGAGCAATATCAGAACAAAGACGACCGTTTCCGGCGTAATTTGACGCGCTGAATGCGATAAAACAAGTTTTAGGTCGCTAGCATGTATAGAAAAAAAGTTACCAACCGATATCTGAAAAACAAACAAACGGACTTCGACTTCGTGTTTTGAGCAATATCAAAACAAAGACGACCGTTTCCGGCGTAATTTGACGCGCTGAATGCGATAAAACAAGTTTCAGGTCGCTAGCATGTATAGAAAAAAAGTTACTCACCGATATCCACGAAACAAACGAACGGAATTCGACTTCGTGTTTTAAGCAATATCAAAACAAAGACAACCGTTTCCGGCGTAATTTGACGCGCTGGATGCGATAAAACAAGTTTTAGGTCGCTAGCATGTATAGAAAAAAAGTGACTCACCGATATCCACGAAACAAACAAACGGAATTCGACTCCGTGTTTCGAGCAATATCAGAACAAAGACGACCGTTTCCGGCGTAATTTGACGCGCTGAATGCGATAAAACAAGTTTTAGGTCGCTAGCATGTATAGAAAAAAAGTTACTCACCGATATCCACGAAACAAACAAACGGAATTCGACTCCGTGTTTCGAGCAATATCAGAACAAAGACGACCGTTTCCGGCGTAATTTGACGCGCTGAATGCGATAAAACAAGTTTTAGGTCGCTAGCATGTATAGAAAAAAAGTTACCAACCGATATCTGAAAAACAAACAAACGGACTTCGACTTCGTGTTTTGAGCAATATCAAAACAAAGACGACCGTTTCCGGCGTAATTTGACGCGCTGAATGCGATAAAACAAGTTTTAGGTCGCTAGCATGTATAGAAAAAAAGTTACTCACCGATATCCACGAAACAAACGAACGGAATTCGACTTCGTGTTTTAAGCAATATCAAAACAAAGACGACCGTTTCCGGCGTAATTTGACGCGCTGAATGCGATAAAACAAGTTTTAGGTCGCTAGCATGTATAGAAAAAAAGTTACTCACCGATATCCACGAAACAAACAAACGGAATTCGACTCCGTGTTTTGAGCAATATCACAACAAAGACGACTGTTTCCGGCGTAATTTGACGCGCTGAATGCGATAAAACAAGTTTTAGGTCGCTAGCATGCATAGAAAAAAAGTTACTCACCGATATCCACGAAACAAACAAACGGAATTCGACTCCGTGATTTGAGCAATATCAGAACAAAGACGACCGTTTCCGGCGTAATTTGACGCGCTGAATGCGATAAAACAAGTTTCAGGTCGCTAGCATGTATAGAAAAAAAGTTACTCACCGATATCCACGAAACAAACAAACGGAATTCGACTCCGTGTTTCGAGCAATATCAGAACAAAGACGACCGTTTCCGGCGTAATTTGACGCGCTGGATGCGATAAAACAAGTTTTAGGTCGCTAGCATGTATAGAAAAAAAGTTACCAACCGATATCTGAAAAACAAACAAACGGACTTCGACTTCGTGTTTTGAGCAATATCAAAACAAAGACGACCGTTTCCGGCGTAATTTGACGCGCTGAATGCGATAAAACAAGTTTTAGGTCGCTAGCATGTATAGAAAAAAAGTTACTCACCGATATCCACGAAACAAACGAACGGAATTCGACTTCGTGTTTTAAGCAATATCAAAACAAAGACGACCGTTTCCGGCGTAATTTGACGCGCTGAATGCGATAAAACAAGTTTTAGGTCGCTAGCATGTATAGAAAAAAAGTTACTCACCGATATCCACGAAACAAACGAACGGAATTCGACTTCGTGTTTTAAGCAATATCAAAACAAAGACGACCGTTTCCGGCGTAATTTGACGCGCTGAATGCGATAAAACAAGTTTTAGGTCGCTAGCATGTATAGAAAAAAAGTTACTCACCGATATCCACGAAACAAACAAACGGAATTCGACTCCGTGTTTTGAGCAATATCACAACAAAGACGACTGTTTCCGGCGTAATTTGACGCGCTGAATGCGATAAAACAAGTTTTAGGTCGCTAGCATGTATAGAAAAAAAGTTACTCACCGATATCCACGAAACAAACAAACGGAATTCGACTCCGTGATTTGAGCAATATCAGAACAAAGACGACCGTTTCCGGCGTAATTTGACGCGCTGAATGCGATAAAACAAGTTTCAGGTCGCTAGCATGTATAGAAAAAAAGTTACTCACCGATATCCACGAAACAAACGAACGGAATTCGACTTCGTGTTTTAAGCAATATCAAAACAAAGACGACCGTTTCCGGCGTAATTTGACGCGCTGGATGCGATAAAACAAGTTTTAGGTCGCTAGCATGTATAGAAAAAAAGTTACCAACCGATATCTGAAAAACAAACAAACGGACTTCGACTTCGTGTTTTAAGCAATATCAAAACAAAGACGACCGTTTCCGGCGTAATTTGACGCGCTGAATGCGATAAAACAAGTTTTAGGTCGCTAGCATGTATAGAAAAAAAGTTACTCACCGATATCCACGAAACAAACAAACGGAATTCGACTCCGTGTTTCGAGCAATATCAGAACAAAGACGACCGTTTCCGGCGTAATTTGACGCGCTGAATGCGATAAAACAAGTTTTAGGTCGCTAGCATGTATAGAAAAAAAGTTACCAACCGATATCTGAAAAATAAACAAACGGACTTCGACTTCGTGTTTTGAGCAATATCAAAACAAAGACGACCGTTTCCGGCGTAATTTGACGCGCTGAATGCGATAAAACAAGTTTTAGGTCGCTAGCATGTATAGAAAAAAAGTTACTCACCGATATCCACGAAACAAACAAACGGAATTCGACTCCGTGATTTGAGCAATATCAGAACAAAGACGACCGTTTCCGGCGTAATTTGACGCGCTGAATGCGATAAAACAAGTTTCAGGTCGCTAGCATGTATAGAAAAAAAGTTACTCACCGATATCCACGAAACAAACGAACGGAATTCGACTTCGTGTTTTAAGCAATATCAAAACAAAGACGACCGTTTCCGGCGTAATTTGACGCGCTGGATGCGATAAAACAAGTTTTAGGTCGCTAGCATGTATAGAAAAAAAGTTACTCACCGATATCCACGAAACAAACAAACGGAATTCGACTCCGTGTTTCGAGCAATATCAGAACAAAGACGACCGTTTCCGGCGTAATTTGACGCGCTGAATGCGATAAAACAAGTTTTAGGTCGCTAGCATGTATAGAAAAAAAGTTACTCACCGATATCCACAAAACAAACAAACGGAATTCGACTCCGTGTTTCGAGCAATATCAGAACAAAGACGACCGTTTCCGGCGTAATTTGACGCGCTGAATGCGATAAAACAAGTTTTAGGTCGCTAGCATGTATAGAAAAAAAGTTACCAACCGATATCTGAAAAACAAACAAACGGACTTCGACTTCGTGTTTTGAGCAATATCAGAACAAAGACGACCGTTTCCGGCGTAATTTGACGCGCTGAATGCGATAAAACAAGTTTTAGGTCGCTAGCATGTATAGAAAAAAAGTTACTCACCGATATCCACGAAACAAACGAACGGAATTCGACTTCGTGTTTCAAGCAATATCAAAACAAAGACGACCGTTTCCGGCGTAATTTGACGCGCTGAATGCGATAAAACAAGTTTTAGGTCGCTAGCATGTATAGAAAAAAAGTTACTCACCGATATCCACGAAACAAACAAACGGAATTCGACTCCGTGTTTTGAGCAATATCACAACAAAGACGACTGTTTCCGGCGTAATTTGACGCGCTGAATGCGATAAAACAAGTTTTAGGTCGCTAGCATGTATAGAAAAAAAGTTACTCACCGATATCCACGAAACAAACAAACGGAATTCGACTCCGTGATTTGAGCAATATCAGAACAAAGACGACCGTTTCCGGCGTAATTTGACGCGCTGAATGCGATAAAACAAGTTTCAGGTCGCTAGCATGTATAGAAAAAAAGTTACTCACCGATATCCACGAAACAAACGAACGGAATTCGACTTCGTGTTTTAAGCAATATCAAAACAAAGACGACCGTTTCCGGCGTAATTTGACGCGCTGGATGCGATAAAACAAGTTTTAGGTCGCTAGCATGTATAGAAAAAAAGTTACCAACCGATATCTGAAAAACAAACAAACGGACTTCGACTTCGTGTTTTAAGCAATATCAAAACAAAGACGACCGTTTCCGGCGTAATTTGACGCGCTGAATGCGATAAAACAAGTTTTAGGTCGCTAGCATGTATAGAAAAAAAGTTACTCACCGATATCCACGAAACAAACAAACGGAATTCGACTCCGTGTTTCGAGCAATATCAGAACAAAGACGACCGTTTCCGGCGTAATTTGACGCGCTGAATGCGATAAAACAAGTTTTAGGTCGCTAGCATGTATAGAAAAAAAGTTACTCACCGATATCCACGAAACAAACAAACGGAATTCGACTCCGTGTTTCGAGCAATATCAGAACAAAGACGACCGTTTCCGGCGTAATTTGACGCGCTGAATGCGATAAAACAAGTTTTAGGTCGCTAGCATGTATAGAAAAAAAGTTACCAACCGATATCTGAAAAACAAACAAACGGACTTCGACTTCGTGTTTTGAGCAATATCAAAACAAAGACGACCGTTTCCGGCGTAATTTGACGCGCTGAATGCGATAAAACAAGTTTTAGGTCGCTAGCATGTATAGAAAAAAAGTTACTCACCGATATCCACGAAACAAACAAACGGAATTCGACTCCGTGATTTGAGCAATATCAGAACAAAGACGACCGTTTCCGGCGTAATTTGACGCGCTGAATGCGATAAAACAAGTTTCAGGTCGCTAGCATGTATAGAAAAAAAGTTACTCACCGATATCCACGAAACAAACGAACGGAATTCGACTTCGTGTTTTAAGCAATATCAAAACAAAGACGACCGTTTCCGGCGTAATTTGACGCGCTGAACGCGATAAAACAAGTTTTAGGTCGCTAGCATGTATAGAAAAAAAGTTACTCACCGATATCCACGAAACAAACAAACGGAATTCGACTCCGTGTTTTGAGCAATATCACAACAAAGACGACTGTTTCCGGCGTAATTTGACGCGCTGAACGCGATAAAACAAGTTTTAGGTCGCTAGCATGTATAGAAAAAAAGTTACTCACCGATATCCACGAAACAAACAAACGGAATTCGACTCCGTGATTTGAGCAATATCAGAACAAAGACGACCGTTTTCGGCGTAATTTGACGCGCTGAATGCGATAAAACAAGTTTCAGGTCGCTAGCATGTATAGAAAAAAAGTTACTCACCGATATCCACGAAACAAACGAACGGAATTCGACTTCGTGTTTTAAGCAATATCAAAACAAAGACGACCGTTTCCGGCGTAATTTGACGCGCTGGATGCGATAAAACAAGTTTTAGGTCGCTAGCATGTATAGAAAAAAAGTTACCAACCGATATCTGAAAAACAAACAAACGGACTTCGACTTCGTGTTTTAAGCAATATCAAAACAAAGACGACCGTTTCCGGCGTAATTTGACGCGCTGGATGCGATAAAACAAGTTTTGGGTCGCTAGCATGTATAGAAAAAAAGTTACTCACCGATATCCACGAAACAAACAAACGGAATTCGACTCCGTGTTTCGAGCAATATCAGAACAAAGACGACCGTTTCCGGCGTAATTTGACGCGCTGAATGCGATAAAACAAGTTTCAGGTCGCTAGCATGTATAGAAAAAAAGTTACTCACCGATATCCACGGAACAAACAAACGGAATTCGACTCCGTGTTTCGAGCAATATCAGAACAAAGACGACCGTTTCCGGCGTAATTTGACGCGCTGAATGCGATAAAACAAGTTTTAGGTCGCTAGCATGTATAGAAAAAAAGTTACTCACCGATATCCACGAAACAAACAAACGGAATTCGACTCCGTGTTTCGAGCAATATCAGAACAAAGACGACCGTTTCCGGCGTAATTTGACGCGCTGAATGCGATAAAACAAGTTTTAGGTCGCTAGCATGTATAGAAAAAAAGTTACCAACCGATATCTGAAAAACAAACAAACGGACTTCGACTTCGTGTTTTGAGCAATATCAAAACAAAGACGACCGTTTCCGGCGTAATTTGACGCGCTGAATGCGATAAAACAAGTTTTAGGTCGCTAGCATGTATAGAAAAAAAGTTACTCACCGATATCCACGAAACAAACAAACGGAATTCGACTCCGTGATTTGAGCAATATCAGAACAAAGACGACCGTTTCCGGCGTAATTTGACGCGCTGAATGCGATAAAACAAGTTTCAGGTCGCTAGCATGTATAGAAAGAAAGTTACTCACCGATATCCACGAAACAAACAAACGGAATTCGACTCCGTGTTTTGAGCAATATCACAACAAAGACGACTGTTTCCGGCGTAATTTGACGCGCTGAATGCGATGAAACAAGTTTTAGGTCGCTAGCATGTATAGAAAAAAAGTTACTTACCGATATCCACGAAACAAACGAACCGAATTCGACTTCGTGTTTTAAGCAATATCAAAACAAAGACGACCGTTTCCGGCGTCATTTGACGCGCTGAATGCGATAAAACAAGTTTTAGGTCGCTAGCATGTATAGAATAAAAGTTACTCACCGATATCCACGAAACAAACGAACGGAATTCGACTTCGTGTTTTAAGCAATATCAAAACAAAGACGACCGTTTCCGGCGTAATTTGACGCGCTGAATGCGATAAAACAAGTTTTAGGTCGCTAGCATGTATAGAAAAAAAGTTACTCACCGATATCCACGAAACAAACAAACGGAATTCGACTCCGTGTTTTGAGCAATATCACAACAAAGACGACTGTTTCCGGCGTAATTTGACGCGCTGAATGCGATAAAACAAGTTTTAGGTCGCTAGCATGTATAGAAAAAAAGTTACTTACCGATATCCACGAAACAAACGAACCGAATTCGACTTCGTGTTTTAAGCAATATCAAAACAGAGACGACCGTTTCCGGCGTCATTTGACGCGCTGAATGCGATAAAACAAGTTTTAGGTCGCTAGCATGTATAGAAAAAAAGTTACTCACCGATATCCACGAAACAAACAAACGGAATTCGACTCCGTGTTTTGAGCAATATCACAACAAAGACGACTGTTTCCGGCGTAATTTGACGCGCTGAATGCGATAAAACAAGTTTTAGGTCGCTAGCATGTATAGAAAAAAAGTTACTTACCGATATCCACGAAACAAACGAACCGAATTCGACTTCGTGTTTTAAGCAATATCAAAACAGAGACGACCGTTTCCGGCGTCATTTGACGCGCTGAATGCGATAAAACAAGTTTTAGGTCGCTAGCATGTATAGAAAAAAAGTTACTCACCGATATCCACGAAACAAACAAACGGAATTCGACTTCGTGTTTTAAGCAATATCAAAACAAAGACGACCGTTTCCGGCGTAATTTGACGCGCTGAATGCGATAAAACAAGTTTTAGGTCGCTAGCATGTATAGAAAAAAAGTTACTCACCGATATCCACGAAACAAACAAACGGAATTCGACTCCGTGTTTTGAGCAATATCAGAACAAAGACGACCGTTTCCGGCGTAATTTGACGCGCTGAATGCGATAAAACAAGTTTTAGGTCGCTAGCATGTATAGAAAAAAAGTTACTCACCGATATCCACGAAACAAACAAACGGAATTCGACTCCGTGATTTGAGCAATATCAGAACAAAGACGACCGTTTCCGGCGTAATTTGACGCGCTGAATGCGATAAAACAAGTTTCAGGTCGCTAGCATGTATAGAAAGAAAGTTACTCACCGATATCCACGAAACAAACAAACGGAATTCGACTCCGTGTTTTGAGCAATATCACAACAAAGACGACTGTTTCCGGCGTAATTTGACGCGCTGAATGCGATAAAACAAGTTTTAGGTCGCTAGCATGTATAGAAAAAAAGTTACTTACCGATATCCACGAAACAAACGAACCGAATTCGACTTCGTGTTTTAAGCAATATCAAAACAAAGACGACCGTTTCCGGCGTCATTTGACGCGCTGAATGCGATAAAACAAGTTTTAGGTCGCTAGCATGTATAGAATAAAAGTTACTCACCGATATCCACGAAACAAACGAACGGAATTCGACTTCGTGTTTTAAGCAATATCAAAACAAAGACGACCGTTTCCGGCGTAATTTGACGCGCTGAATGCGATAAAACAAGTTTTAGGTCGCTAGCATGTATAGAAAAAAAGTTACTCACCGATATCCACGAAACAAACAAACGGAATTCGACTCCGTGTTTTGAGCAATATCACAACAAAGACGACTGTTTCCGGCGTAATTTGACGCGCTGAATGCGATAAAACAAGTTTTAGGTCGCTAGCATGTATAGAAAAAAAGTTACTTACCGATATCCACGAAACAAACGAACCGAATTCGACTTCGTGTTTTAAGCAATATCAAAACAGAGACGACCGTTTCCGGCGTCATTTGACGCGCTGAATGCGATAAAACAAGTTTTAGGTCGCTAGCATGTATAGAAAAAAAGTTACTCACCGATATCCACGAAACAAACAAACGGAATTCGACTCCGTGTTTTGAGCAATATCACAACAAAGACGACTGTTTCCGGCGTAATTTGACGCGCTGAATGCGATAAAACAAGTTTTAGGTCGCTAGCATGTATAGAAAAAAAGTTACTTACCGATATCCACGAAACAAACGAACCGAATTCGACTTCGTGTTTTAAGCAATATCAAAACAGAGACGACCGTTTCCGGCGTCATTTGACGCGCTGAATGCGATAAAACAAGTTTTAGGTCGCTAGCATGTATAGAAAAAAAGTTACTCACCGATATCCACGAAACAAACAAACGGAATTCGACTTCGTGTTTTAAGCAATATCAAAACAAAGACGACCGTTTCCGGCGTAATTTGACGCGCTGAATGCGATAAAACAAGTTTTAGGTCGCTAGCATGTATAGAAAAAAAGTTACTCACCGATATCCACGAAACAAACAAACGGAATTCGACTCCGTGTTTTGAGCAATATCAGAACAAAGACGACCGTTTCCGGCGTAATTTGACGCGCTGAATGCGATAAAACAAGTTTTAGGTCGCTAGCATGTATAGAAAAAAAGTTACTCACCGATATCCACGAAACAAACAAACGGAATTCGACTCCGTGATTTGAGCAATATCAGAACAAAGACGACCGTTTCCGGCGTAATTTGACGCGCTGAATGCGATAAAACAAGTTTCAGGTCGCTAGCATGTATAGAAAGAAAGTTACTCACCGATATCCACGAAACAAACAAACGGAATTCGACTCCGTGTTTTGAGCAATATCACAACAAAGACGACTGTTTCCGGCGTAATTTGACGCGCTGAATGCGATAAAACAAGTTTTAGGTCGCTAGCATGTATAGAAAAAAAGTTACTTACCGATATCCACGAAACAAACGAACCGAATTCGACTTCGTGTTTTAAGCAATATCAAAACAAAGACGACCGTTTCCGGCGTCATTTGACGCGCTGAATGCGATAAAACAAGTTTTAGGTCGCTAGCATGTATAGAATAAAAGTTACTCACCGATATCCACGAAACAAACGAACGGAATTCGACTTCGTGTTTTAAGCAATATCAAAACAAAGACGACCGTTTCCGGCGTAATTTGACGCGCTGAATGCGATAAAACAAGTTTTAGGTCGCTAGCATGTATAGAAAAAAAGTTACTCACCGATATCCACGAAACAAACAAACGGAATTCGACTCCGTGTTTTGAGCAATATCACAACAAAGACGACTGTTTCCGGCGTAATTTGACGCGCTGAATGCGATAAAACAAGTTTTAGGTCGCTAGCATGTATAGAAAAAAAGTTACTTACCGATATCCACGAAACAAACGAACCGAATTCGACTTCGTGTTTTAAGCAATATCAAAACAGAGACGACCGTTTCCGGCGTCATTTGACGCGCTGAATGCGATAAAACAAGTTTTAGGTCGCTAGCATGTATAGAAAAAAAGTTACTCACCGATATCCACGAAACAAACAAACGGAATTCGACTCCGTGTTTTGAGCAATATCACAACAAAGACGACTGTTTCCGGCGTAATTTGACGCGCTGAATGCGATAAAACAAGTTTTAGGTCGCTAGCATGTATAGAAAAAAAGTTACTTACCGATATCCACGAAACAAACGAACCGAATTCGACTTCGTGTTTTAAGCAATATCAAAACAGAGACGACCGTTTCCGGCGTCATTTGACGCGCTGAATGCGATAAAACAAGTTTTAGGTCGCTAGCATGTATAGAAAAAAAGTTACTCACCGATATCCACGAAACAAACAAACGGAATTCGACTTCGTG
Source organism: Diprion similis (assembly GCF_021155765.1). Lineage (NCBI taxonomy): Eukaryota > Metazoa > Arthropoda > Insecta > Hymenoptera > Diprionidae > Diprion > Diprion similis. The sequence continues at coordinate 14,391,418 of NC_060115.1, forward strand.
TTTTAAGCAATATCAAAACAAAGACGACCGTTTCCGGCGTAATTTGACGCGCTGAATGCGATAAAACAAGTTTTAGGTCGCTAGCATGTATAGAAAAAAAGTTACTCACCGATATCCACGAAACAAACAAACGGAATTCGACTCCGTGTTTTGAGCAATATCACAACAAAGACGACTGTTTCCGGCGTAATTTGACGCGCTGAATGCGATAAAACAAGTTTTAGGTCGCTAGCATGTATAGAAAAAAAGTTACTTACCGATATCCACGAAACAAACGAACCGAATTCGACTTCGTGTTTTAAGCAATATCAAAACAGAGACGACCGTTTCCGGCGTCATTTGACGCGCTGAATGCGATAAAACAAGTTTTAGGTCGCTAGCATGTATAGAAAAAAAGTTACTCACCGATATCCACGAAACAAACAAACGGAATTCGACTTCGTGTTTTAAGCAATATCAAAACAAAGACGACCGTTTCCGGCGTAATTTGACGCGCTGAATGCGATAAAACAAGTTTTAGGTCGCTAGCATGTATAGAAAAAAAGTTACTCACCGATATCCACGAAACAAACAAACGGAATTCGACTCCGTGTTTTGAGCAATATCAGAACAAAGACGACCGTTTCCGGCGTAATTTGACGCGCTGAATGCGATAAAACAAGTTTTAGGTCGCTAGCATGTATAGAAAAAAAGTTACTCACCGATATCCACGAAACAAACAAACGGAATTCGACTCCGTGATTTGAGCAATATCAGAACAAAGACGACCGTTTCCGGCGTAATTTGACGCGCTGAATGCGATAAAACAAGTTTCAGGTCGCTAGCATGTATAGAAAGAAAGTTACTCACCGATATCCACGAAACAAACAAACGGAATTCGACTCCGTGTTTTGAGCAATATCACAACAAAGACGACTGTTTCCGGCGTAATTTGACGCGCTGAATGCGATAAAACAAGTTTTAGGTCGCTAGCATGTATAGAAAAAAAGTTACTTACCGATATCCACGAAACAAACGAACCGAATTCGACTTCGTGTTTTAAGCAATATCAAAACAAAGACGACCGTTTCCGGCGTCATTTGACGCGCTGAATGCGATAAAACAAGTTTTAGGTCGCTAGCATGTATAGAATAAAAGTTACTCACCGATATCCACGAAACAAACGAACGGAATTCGACTTCGTGTTTTAAGCAATATCAAAACAAAGACGACCGTTTCCGGCGTAATTTGACGCGCTGAATGCGATAAAACAAGTTTTAGGTCGCTAGCATGTATAGAAAAAAAGTTACTCACCGATATCCACGAAACAAACAAACGGAATTCGACTCCGTGTTTTGAGCAATATCACAACAAAGACGACTGTTTCCGGCGTAATTTGACGCGCTGAATGCGATAAAACAAGTTTTAGGTCGCTAGCATGTATAGAAAAAAAGTTACTTACCGATATCCACGAAACAAACGAACCGAATTCGACTTCGTGTTTTAAGCAATATCAAAACAGAGACGACCGTTTCCGGCGTCATTTGACGCGCTGAATGCGATAAAACAAGTTTTAGGTCGCTAGCATGTATAGAAAAAAAGTTACTCACCGATATCCACGAAACAAACAAACGGAATTCGACTCCGTGTTTTGAGCAATATCACAACAAAGACGACTGTTTCCGGCGTAATTTGACGCGCTGAATGCGATAAAACAAGTTTTAGGTCGCTAGCATGTATAGAAAAAAAGTTACTTACCGATATCCACGAAACAAACGAACCGAATTCGACTTCGTGTTTTAAGCAATATCAAAACAGAGACGACCGTTTCCGGCGTCATTTGACGCGCTGAATGCGATAAAACAAGTTTTAGGTCGCTAGCATGTATAGAAAAAAAGTTACTCACCGATATCCACGAAACAAACAAACGGAATTCGACTTCGTGTTTTAAGCAATATCAAAACAAAGACGACCGTTTCCGGCGTAATTTGACGCGCTGAATGCGATAAAACAAGTTTTAGGTCGCTAGCATGTATAGAAAAAAAGTTACTCACCGATATCCACGAAACAAACAAACGGAATTCGACTCCGTGTTTTGAGCAATATCAGAACAAAGACGACCGTTTCCGGCGTGATTTGACGCGCTGAATGCGATAAAACAAGTTTCAGGTCGCTAGCATGTATAGAAAAAAAGTTACTCACCGATATCCACGAAACAAACGAACGGAATTCGACTCCGTGTTTTGAGCAATATCAGAACAAAGACGACCGTTTCCGGCGTAATTTGACGCGCTGAATGCGATAAAACAAGTTTTAGGTCGCTAGCATGTATAGAAAAAAAGTTACTTACCGATATCTGAAAAACAAACAAACGGACTTCGACTCCGTGTTTCGAGCAATATCAGAACAAAGACGACCGTTTCCGGCGTAATTTGACGCGCTGAATGCGATAAAACAAGTTTGAGGTCGCTAGCATGTATAGAAAAAAAGTTACTCACCGATATCCACGAAACAAACAAACGGAATTCGACTCCGTGATTTGAGCAATATCAGAACAAAGACGACCGTTTCCGGCGTAATTTGACGCGCTGAATGCGATAAAACAAGTTTCAGGTCGCTAGCATGTATAGAAAAAAAGTTACTCACCGATATCCACGAAACAAACGAACGGAATTCGACTTCGTGTTTTAAGCAATATCAAAACAAAGACGACCGTTTCCGGCGTAATTTGACGCGCTGAATGCGATAAAACAAGTTTTAGGTCGCTAGCATGTATAGAAAAAAAGTTACCAACCGATATCTGAAAAACAAACAAACGGACTTCGACTTCGTGTTTCGAGCAATATTAAAACAACGACGGCCGTTTCCGGCGTAATTTGACGCGCTGAATGCGATAAAACAAGTTTTAGGTCGCTAGCATGTATAGAAAAAAAGTTACTCACCGATATCCACGAAACAAACAAACGGAATTCGACTCCGTGTTTTGAGCAATATCAGAACAAAGACGACCGTTTCCGGCGTAATTTGACGCGCTGAATGCGATTAAACAAGTTTTAGGTCGCTAGCATGTATAGAAAAAAGGTACTCACCGATATCCACGAAACAAACGAACGGAATTCGACTTCGTGTTTTAAGCAATATCAAAACAAAGACGACCGTTTCCGGCGTGATTTGACGCGCTGAATGCGATAAAACAAGTTTCAGGTCGCTAGCATGTATAGAAAAAAAGTTACTCACCGATATCCACGAAACAAACGAACGGAATTCGACTCCGTGTTTTGAGCAATATCAGAACAAAGACGACCGTTTCCGGCGTAATTTGACGCGCTGAATGCGATAAAACAAGTTTTAGGTCGCTAGCATGTATAAAAAAAAAGTTACTCACCGAAATCCACGAAACAAACGAACGGAATTCGACTTCGTGTTTTGAGCAATATCAAAACGAAGACGACCGTTTCCGGCGTAATTTGACGCGCTGAATGCGATAAACCAAGTTTTAGGTCGCTAGCATGTATAGAAAAAAAGTTACTCACCGATCTCCACGAAACAAACAAACGGAATTCGACTCCGTGTTTTGAGCAATATCAGAACAAAGACGACCGTTTCCGGCGTAATTTGACGCGCTGAATGCGATCAAACAAGTTTTAGGTCGCTAGCATGTATAGAAAAAAAGTTACTCACCGATATCCACGAAACAAACAAACGGAATTCGACTCCGTGTTTCGAGCAATATCAGAACAAAGACGACCGTTTCCGGCGTAATTTGACGCGCTGAATGCGATAAAACAAGTTTTAGGTCGCTAGCATGTATAGAAAAAAAGTTACTCACCGATATCCACGAAACAAACGAACGGAATTCGACTTCGTGTTTTAAGCAATATCAAAACAAAGACGACCGTTTCCGGCGTAATTTGACGCGCTGAATGCGATAAAACAAGTTTTAGGTCGCTAGCATGTATAGAAAAAAAGTTACTCACCGATATCCACGAAACAAACAAACGGAATTCGACTCCGTGTTTTGAGCAATATCAGAACAAAGACGACCGTTTCCGGCGTGATTTGACGCGCTGAATGCGATAAAACAAGTTTCAGGTCGCTAGCATGTATAGAAAAAAAGTTACTCACCGATATCCACGAAACAAACCAACGGAATTCGACTCCGTGTTTTGAGCAATATCAGAACAAAGACGACCGTTTCCGGCGTAATTTGACGCGCTGAATGCGATAAAACAAGTTTTAGGTCGCTAGCATGTATAAAAAAAAAGTTACTCACCGATATCCACGAAACAAACGAACGGAATTCGACTTCGTGTTTTGAGCAATATCAAAACAAAGACGACCGTTACCGGCGTAATTTGACGCGCTGAATGCGATAAAACAAGTTTTAGGTCGCTAGCATGTATAGAAAAAAAGTTACTCACCGATCTCCACGAAACAAACAAACGGAATTCGACTCCGTGTTTTGAGCAATATCAGAACAAAGACGACCGTTTCCGGCGTAATTTGACGCGCTGAATGCGATAAAACAAGTTTTAGGTCGCTAGCATGTATAGAAAAAAAGTTACTCACCGATATCCACGAAACAAACAAACGGAATTCGACTCCGTGTTTCGAGCAATATCAGAACCAAGACGACCGTTTCCGGCGTAATTTGACGCGCTGAATGCGATAAAACAAGTTTTAGGTCGCTAGCATGTATAGAAAAAAAGTTACCAACCGATATCTGAAAAACAAACAAACGGACTTCGACTTCGTGTTTTAAGCAATATCAAAACAAAGACGACCGTTTCCGGCGTAATTTGACGCGCTGAATGCGATAAAACAAGTTTTAGGTCGCTAGCATGTATAGAAAAAAAGTTACTCACCGATATCCACGAAACAAACAAACGGAATTCGACTCCGTGATTTGAGCAATATCAGAACAAAGACGACCGTTTCCGGCGTCATTTGACGCGCTGAATGCGATAAAACAAGTTTCAGGTCGCTAGCATGTATAGAAAAAAAGTTACTCACCGATATCCACGAAACAAACGAACGGAATTCGACTTCGTGTTTTAAGCAATATCAAAACAAAGACGACAGTTTCCGGCGTAATTTGACGCGCTGGATGCGATAAAACAAGTTTTAGGTCGCTAGCATGTATAGAAAAAAAGTTACTCACCGATATCCACGAAACAAACAAACGGAATTCGACTCCGTGATTTGAGCAATATCAGAACAAAGACGACCGTTTCCGGCGTAATTTGACGCGCTGAATGCGATAAAACAAGTTTCAGGTCGCTAGCATGTATAGAAAAAAAGTTACTCACCGATATCCACGAAACAAACGAACGGAATTCGACTTCGTGTTTTAAGCAATATCAAAACAAAGACGACCGTTTCCGGCGTAATTTGACGCGCTGAATGCGATAAAACAAGTTTTAGGTCGCTAGCATGTATAGAAAAAAAGTTACCAACCGATATCTGAAAAACAAACAAACGGAATTCGACTTCGTGTTTTAAGCAATATCAAAACAAAGACGACCGTTTCCGGCGTGATTTGACGCGCTGAATGCGATAAAACAAGTTTCAGGTCGCTAGCATGTATAGAAAAAAAGTTACTCACCGATATCCACGAAACAAACGAACGGAATTCGACTCCGTGTTTCGAGCAATATCAGAACAAAGACGACCGTTTCCGGCGTAATTTGACGCGCTGAATGCGATAAAACAAGTTTTAGGTCGCTAGCATGTATAAAAAAAAAGTTACTCACCGAAATCCACGAAACAAACGAACGGAATTCGACTTCGTGTTTTGAGCAATATCAAAACGAAGACGACCGTTTCCGGCGTAATTTGACGCGCTGAATGCGATAAACCAAGTTTTAGGTCGCTAGCATGTATAGAAAAAAAGTTACTAACCGATCTCCACGAAACAAACAAACGGAATTCGACTCCGTGTTTTGAGCAATATCAGAACAAAGACGACCGTTTCCGGCGTAATTTGACGCGCTGAATGCGATAAAACAAGTTTTAGGTCGCTAGCATGTATAGAAAAAAAGTTACTCACCGATATCCACGAAACAAACAAACGGAATTCGACTCCGTGTTTCGAGCAATATCAGAACAAAGACGACCGTTTCCGGCGTAATTTGACGCGCTGAATGCGATAAAACAAGTTTTAGGTCGCTAGCATGTATAGAAAAAAAGTTACTCACCGATATCCACGAAACAAACGAACGGAATTCGACTTCGTGTTTTAAGCAATATCAAAACAAAGACGACCGTTTCCGGCGTAATTTGACGCGCTGAATGCGATAAAACAAGTTTTAGGTCGCTAGCATGTATAGAAAAAAAGTTACTCACCGATATCCACGAAACAAACAAACGGAATTCGACTCCGTGTTTTGAGCAATATCAGAACAAAGACGACCGTTTCCGGCGTAATTTGACGCGCTGAATGCGATAAAACAAGTTTTAGGTCGCTAGCATGTATAAAAAAAAAGTTACTCACCGATATCCACGAAACAAACGAACGGAATTCGACTTCGTGTTTTGAGCAATATCAAAACAAAGACGACCGTTACCGGCGTAATTTGACGCGCTGAATGCGATAAAACAAGTTTTAGGTCGCTAGCATGTATAGAAAAAAAGTTACTCACCGATCTCCACGAAACAAACAAACGGAATTCGACTCCGTGTTTTGAGCAATATCAGAACAAAGACGACCGTTTCCGGCGTAATTTGACGCGCTGAATGCGATAAAACAAGTTTTAGGTCGCTAGCATGTATAGAAAAAAAGTTACTCACCGATATCCACGAAACAAACAAACGGAATTCGACTCCGTGTTTCGAGCAATATCAGAACAAAGACGACCGTTTCCGGCGTAATTTGACGCGCTGAATGCGATAAAACAAGTTTTAGGTCGCTAGCATGTATAGAAAAAAAGTTACCAACCGATATCTGAAAAACAAACAAACGGACTTCGACTTCGTGTTTTAAGCAATATCAAAACAAAGACGACCGTTTCCGGCGTAATTTGACGCGCTGAATGCGATAAAACAAGTTTTAGGTCGCTAGCATGTATAGAAAAAAAGTTACTCACCGATATCCACGAAACAAACAAACGGAATTCGACTCCGTGATTTGAGCAATATCAGAACAAAGACGACCGTTTCCGGCGTCATTTGACGCGCTGAATGCGATAAAACAAGTTTCAGGTCGCTAGCATGTATAGAAAAAAAGTTACTCACCGATATCCACGAAACAAACGAACGGAATTCGACTTCGTGTTTTAAGCAATATCAAAACAAAGACGACAGTTTCCGGCGTAATTTGACGCGCTGGATGCGATAAAACAAGTTTTAGGTCGCTAGCATGTATAGAAAAAAAGTTACTCACCGATATCCACGAAACAAACAAACGGAATTCGACTCCGTGATTTGAGCAATATCAGAACAAAGACGACCGTTTCCGGCGTAATTTGACGCGCTGAATGCGATAAAACAAGTTTCAGGTCGCTAGCATGTATAGAAAAAAAGTTACTCACCGATATCCACGAAACAAACGAACGGAATTCGACTTCGTGTTTTAAGCAATATCAAAACAAAGACGACCGTTTCCGGCGTAATTTGACGCGCTGAATGCGATAAAACAAGTTTTAGGTCGCTAGCATGTATAGAAAAAAAGTTACTCACCGATATCCACGAAACAAACAAACGGAATTCGACTCCGTGTTTCGAGCAATATCAGAACAAAGACGACCGTTTCCGGCGTAATTTGACGCGCTGAATGCGATAAAACAAGTTTTAGGTCGCTAGCATGTATAGAAAAAAAGTTACCAACCGATATCTGAAAAACAAACAAACGGACTTCGACTTCGTGTTTTAAGCAATATCAAAACAAAGACGACCGTTTCCGGCGTAATTTGACGCGCTGAATGCGATAAAACAAGTTTTAGGTCGCTAGCATGTATAGAAAAAAAGTTACTCACCGATATCCACGAAACAAACAAACGGAATTCGACTCCGTGATTTGAGCAATATCAGAACAAAGACGACCGTTTCCGGCGTCATTTGACGCGCTGAATGCGATAAAACAAGTTTCAGGTCGCTAGCATGTATAGAAAAAAAGTTACTCACCGATATCCACGAAACAAACAAACGGAATTCGACTCCGTGTTTCGAGCAATATCAGAACAAAGACGACCGTTTCCGGCGTAATTCGACGCGCTGAATGCGATAAAACAAGTTTTAGGTCGCTAGCATGTATAGAAAAAAAGTTACTCACCGATATCCACGGAACAAACAAACGGAATTCGACTCCGTGTTTCGAGCAATATCAGAACAAAGACGACCGTTTCCGGCGTAATTTGACGCGCTGAATGCGATAAAACAAGTTTTAGGTCGCTAGCATGTATAGAAAAAAAGTTACTCACCGATATCCACGAAACAAACAAACGGAATTCGACTCCGTGTTTCGAGCAATATCAGAACAAAGACGACCGTTTCCGGCGTAATTTGACGCGCTGGATGCGATAAAACAAGTTTTAGGTCGCTAGCATGTATAGAAAAAAAGTTACTCACCGATATCCACGAAACAAACAAACGGAATTCGACTCCGTGATTTGAGCAATATCAGAACAAAGACGACCGTTTCCGGCGTAATTTGACGCGCTGAATGCGATAAAACAAGTTTCAGGTCGCTAGCATGTATAGAAAAAAAGTTACTCACCGATATCCACGAAACAAACGAACGGAATTCGACTTCGTGTTTTAAGCAATATCAAAACAAAGACGACCGTTTCCGGCGTAATTTGACGCGCTGAATGCGATAAAACAAGTTTTAGGTCGCTAGCATGTATAGAAAAAAAGTTACCAACCGATATCTGAAAAACAAACGAACGGACTTCGACTTCGTGTTTCGAGCAATAATAAAACAACGACGGCCGTTTCCGGCGTAATTTGACGCGCTGAATGCGATAAAACAAGTTTTAGGTCGCTAGCATGTATAGAAAAAAAGTTACTCACCGATATCCACGAAACAAACAAACGGAATTCGACTCCGTGTTTTGAGCAATATCAAAACAAAGACGACCGTTTCCGGCGTAATTTGACGCGCTGAATGCGATAAAACAAGTTTTAGGTCGCTAGCATGTATAGAAAAAAAGTTACTCACCGATATCCACGAAACAAACAAACGGAATTCGACTCCGTGATTTGAGCAATATCAGAACAAAGACGACCGTTTCCGGCGTAATTTGACGCGCTGAATGCGATAAAACAAGTTTCAGGTCGCTAGCATGTATAGAAAGAAAGTTACTCACCGATATCCACGAAACAAACAAACGGAATTCGACTCCGTGTTTTGAGCAATATCACAACAAAGACGACTGTTTCCGGCGTAATTTGACGCGCTGAATGCGATAAAACAAGTTTTAGGTCGCTAGCATGTATAGAAAAAAAGTTACTTACCGATATCCACGAAACAAACGAACCGAATTCGACTTCGTGTTTTAAGCAATATCAAAACAAAGACGACCGTTTCCGGCGTCATTTGACGCGCTGAATGCGATAAAACAAGTTTTAGGTCGCTAGCATGTATAGAAAAAAAGTTACTCACCGATATCCACGAAACAAACGAACGGAATTCGACTTCGTGTTTTAAGCAATATCAAAACAAAGACGACCGTTTCCGGCGTAATTTGACGCGCTGAATGCGATAAAACAAGTTTTAGGTCGCTAGCATGTATAGAAAAAAAGTTACTCACCGATATCCACGAAACAAACAAACGGAATTCGACTCCGTGTTTTGAGCAATATCACAACAAAGACGACTGTTTCCGGCGTAATTTGACGCGCTGAATGCGATAAAACAAGTTTTAGGTCGCTAGCATGTATAGAAAAAAAGTTACTTACCGATATCCACGAAACAAACGAACCGAATTCGACTTCGTGTTTTAAGCAATATCAAAACAAAGACGACCGTTTCCGGCGTCATTTGACGCGCTGAATGCGATAAAACAAGTTTTAGGTCGCTAGCATGTATAGAAAAAAAGTTACTCACCGATATCCACGAAACAAACAAACGGAATTCGACTCCGTGTTTTGAGCAATATCACAACAAAGACGACTGTTTCCGGCGTAATTTGACGCGCTGAATGCGATAAAACAAGTTTTAGGTCGCTAGCATGTATAGAAAAAAAGTTACTTACCGATATCCACGAAACAAACGAACCGAATTCGACTTCGTGTTTTAAGCAATATCAAAACAAAGACGACCGTTTCCGGCGTCATTTGACGCGCTGAATGCGATAAAACAAGTTTTAGGTCGCTAGCATGTATAGAAAAAAAGTTACTCACCGATATCCACGAAACAAACGAACGGAATTCGACTTCGTGTTTTAAGCAATATCAAAACAAAGACGACCGTTTCCGGCGTAATTTGACGCGCTGAATGCGATAAAACAAGTTTTAGGTCGCTAGCATGTATAGAAAAAAAGTTACTCACCGATATCCACGAAACAAACAAACGGAATTCGACTCCGTGTTTTGAGCAATATCACAACAAAGACGACTGTTTCCGGCGTAATTTGACGCGCTGAATGCGATAAAACAAGTTTTAGGTCGCTAGCATGTATAGAAAAAAAGTTACTTACCGATATCCACGAAACAAACGAACCGAATTCGACTTCGTGTTTTAAGCAATATCAAAACAAAGACGACCGTTTCCGGCGTCATTTGACGCGCTGAATGCGATAAAACAAGTTTTAGGTCGCTAGCATGTATAGAAAAAAAGTTACTCACCGATATCCACGAAACAAACGAACGGAATTCGACTTCGTGTTTTAAGCAATATCAAAACAAAGACGACCGTTTCCGGCGTAATTTGACGCGCTGAATGCGATAAAACAAGTTTTAGGTCGCTAGCATGTATAGAAAAAAAGTTACTCACCGATATCCACGAAACAAACAAACGGAATTCGACTCCGTGTTTTGAGCAATATCAGAACAAAGACGACCGTTTCCGGCGTAATTTGACGCGCTGAATGCGATAAAACAAGTTTCAGGTCGCTAGCATGTATAGAAAAAAAGTTACTCACCGATATCCACGAAACAAACGAACGGAATTCGACTCCGTGTTTTGAGCAATATCAGAACAAAGACGACCGTTTCCGGCGTAATTTGACGCGCTGAATGCGATAAAACAAGTTTTAGGTCGCTAGCATGTATAGAAAAAAAGTTACTCACCGATCTCCACGAAACAAACAAACGGAATTCGACTCCGTGTTTTGAGCAATATCAGAACAAAGACGACCGTTTCCGGCGTAATTTGACGCGCTGAATGCGATAAAACAAGTTTTAGGTCGCTAGCATGTATAGAAAAAAAGTTACTCACCGATATCCACGAAACAAACAAACGGAATTCGACTCCGTGTTTTGAGCAATATCACAACAAAGACGACTGTTTCCGGCGTAATTTGACGCGCTGAATGCGATTAAACAAGTTTTAGGTCGCTAGCATGTATAAAAAAAAAGTTACTCACCGATATCCACGAAACAAACGAACCGAATTCGACTTCGTGTTTTAAGCAATATCAAAACAAAGACGACCGTTTCCGGCGTAATTTGACGCGCTGAATGCGATAAAACAAGTTTTAGGTCGCTAGCATGTATAGAAAAAAAGTTACTCACCGATATCCACGAAACAAACGAACGGAATTCGACTTCGTGTTTTAAGCAATATCGAAACAAAGACGACCGTTTCCGGCGTAATTTGACGCGCTGAATGCGATAAAACAAGTTTTAGGTCGCTAGCATGTATAGAAAAAAAGTTACTCACCGATATCCACGAAACAAACAAACGGAATTCGACTCCGTGTTTTGAGCAATATCAGAACAAAGACGACCGTTTCCGGCGTGATTTGACGCGCTGAATGCGATAAAACAAGTTTCAGGTCGCTAGCATGTATAGAAAAAAAGTTACTCACCGATATCCACGAAACAAACGAACGGAATTCGACTCCGTGTTTTGAGCAATATCAGAACAAAGACGACCGTTTCCGGCGTAATTTGGCGCGCTGAATGCGATAAAACAAGTTTTAGGTCGCTAGCATGTATAAAAAAAAAGTTACTCACCGATATCCACGAAACAAACGAACGGAATTCGACTTCGTGTTTTGAGCAATATCAGAACAAAGACGACCGTTTCCGGCGTAATTTGACGCGCTGAATGCGATAAAACAAGTTTTAGGTCGCTAGCATGTATAGAAAAAAAGTTACTTACCGATATCTGAAAAACGAACAAACGGACTTCGACTCCGTGTTTCGAGCAATATCAGAACAAAGACGACCGTTTCCGGCGTAATTTGACGCGCTGAATGCGATAAAACAAGTTTTAGGTCGCTAGCATGTATAGAAAAAAAGTTACCAACCGATATCTGAAAAACAAACAAACGGACTTCGACTTCGTGTTTTAAGCAATATCAAAACAGAGACGACCGTTGCCGGCGTAATTTGACGCGCTGAATGCGATAAAACAAGTTTTAGGTCGCTAGCATGTATAGAAAAAAAGTTACTCACCGATATCCACGAAACAAACAAACGGAATTCGACTCCGTGATTTGAGCAATATCAGAACAAAGACGACCGTTTCCGGCGTAATTTGACGCGCTGAATGCGATAAAACAAGTTTTAGGTCGCTAGCATGTATAGAAAAAAAGTTACTCACCGATATCCACGAAACAAACAAACGGAATTCGACTCCGTGTTTCGAGCAATATCAGAACAAAGACGACCGTTTCCGGCGTAATTTGACGCGCTGAATGCGATAAAACAAGTTTTAGGTCGCTAGCATGTATAGAAAAAAAGTTACCAACCGATATCTGAAAAACAAACAAACGGACTTCGACTTCGTGTTTTACGCAACATCAAAACAAAGACGACCGTTTCCGGCGTAATTTGACGCGCTGAATGCGATAAAACAAGTTTTAGGTCGCTAGCATGTATAAAAAAAAAGTTACTCACCGATATCCACGAAACAAACGAACGGAATTCGACTTCGTGTTTTGAGCAATATCAGAACAAAGACGACCGTTTCCGGCGTAATTTGACGCGCTGAATGCGATAAAACAAGTTTTAGGTCGCTAGCATGTATAGAAAAAAAGTTACTTACCGATATCTGAAAAACAAACAAACGGACTTCGACTCCGTGTTTCGAGCAATATCAGAACAAAGACGACCGTTTCCGGCGTAATTTGACGCGCTGAATGCGATAAAACAAGTTTTAGGTCGCTAGCATGTATAGAAAAAAAGTTACCAACCGATATCTGAAAAACAAACAAACGGACTTCGACTTCGTGTTTTAAGCAATATCAAAACAAAGACGACCGTTTCCGGCGTAATTTGACGCGCTGAATGCGATAAAACAAGTTTTAGGTCGCTAGCATGTATAGAAAAAAAGTTACTCACCGATATCCACGAAACAAACGAACGGAATTCGACTTCGTGTTTTAAGCAATATCGAAACAAAGACGACCGTTTCCGGCGTAATTTGACGCGCTGAATGCGATAAAACAAGTTTTAGGTCGCTAGCATGTATAGAAAAAAAGTTACTCACCGATATCCACGAAACAAACAAACGGAATTCGACTCCGTGTTTTGAGCAATATCAGAACAAAGACGACCGTTTCCGGCGTGATTTGACGCGCTGAATGCGATAAAACAAGTTTCAGGTCGCTAGCATGTATAGAAAAAAAGTTACTCACCGATATCCACGAAACAAACGAACGGAATTCGACTCCGTGTTTTGAGCAATATCAGAACAAAGACGACCGTTTCCGGCGTAATTTGACGCGCTTAATGCGATAAAACAAGTTTTAGGTCGCTAGCATGTATAAAAAAAAAGTTACTCACCGATATCCACGAAACAAACGAACGGAATTCGACTTCGTGTTTTGAGCAATATCAGAACAAAGACGACCGTTTCCGGCGTAATTTGACGCGCTGAATGCGATAAAACAAGTTTTAGGTCGCTAGCATGTATAGAAAAAAAGTTACTTACCGATATCTGAAAAACAAACAAACGGACTTCGACTCCGTGTTTCGAGCAATATCAGGACAAAGACGACCGTTTCCGGCGTAATTTGACGCGCTGAATGCGATAAAACAAGTTTTAGGTCGCTAGCATGTATAGAAAAAAAGTTACCAACCGATATCTGAAAAACAAACAAACGGACTTCGACTTCGTGTTTTAAGCAATATCAAAACAAAGACGACCGTTGCCGGCGTAATTTGACGCGCTGAATGCGATAAAACAAGTTTTAGGTCGCTAGCATGTATAGAAAAAAAGTTACTCACCGATATCCACGAAACAAACAAACGGAATTCGACTCCGTGATTTGAGCAATATCAGAACAAAGACGACCGTTTCCGGCGTAATTTGACGCGCTGAATGCGATAAAACAAGTTTTAGGTCGCTAGCATGTATAGAAAAAAAGTTACTCACCGATATCCACGAAACAAACAAACGGAATTCGACTCCGTGTTTCGAGCAATATCAGAACAAAGACGACCGTTTCCGGCGTAATTTGACGCGCTGAATGCGATAAAACAAGTTTTAGGTCGCTAGCATGTATAGAAAAAAAGTTACCAACCGATATCTGAAAAACAAACAAACGGACTTCGACTTCGTGTTTTACGCAATATCAAAACAAAGACGACCGTTTCCGGCGTAATTTGACGCGCTGAATGCGATAAAACAAGTTTTAGGTCGCTAGCATGTATAGAAAAAAAGTTACTCACCGATATCCACGAAACAAACGAACCGAATTCGACTTCGTGTTTTAAGCAATATCAAAACAAAGACGACCGTTTCCGGCGTAATTTGACGCGCTGAATGCGATAAAACGAGTTTTAGGTCGCTAGCATGTATAGAAAAAAAGTTACTCACCGATATCCACGAAACAAACGAACGGAATTCGACTTCGTGTTTTAAGCAATATCAAAACAAAGACGACCGTTTCCGGCGTAATTTGACGCGCTGAATGCGATAAAACAAGTTTTAGGTCGCTAGCATGTATAGAAAAAAAGTTACTCACCGATATCCACGAAACAAACAAACGGAATTCGACTCCGTGTTTTGAGCAATATCGGAACAAAGACGACCGTTTCCGGCGTGATTTGACGCGCTGAATGCGATAAAACAAGTTTCAGGTCGCTAGCATGTATAGAAAAAAAGTTACTCACCGATATCCACGAAACAAACGAACGGAATTCGACTCCGTGTTTTGAGCAATATCAGAACAAAGACGACCGTTTCCGGCGTAATTTGACGCGCTGAATGCGATAAAACAAGTTTTAGGTCGCTAGCATGTATAAAAAAAAAGTTACTCACCGATATCCACGAAACAAACGAACGGAATTCGACTTCGTGTTTTGAGCAATATCAAAACGAAGACGACCGTTTCCGGCGTAATTTGACGCGCTGAATGCGATAAAACAAGTTTTAGGTCGCTAGCATGTATAGAAAAAAAGTTACTCACCGATCTCCACGAAACAAACAAACGGAATTCGACTCCGTGTTTTGAGCAATATCAGAACAAAGACGACCGTTTCCGGCGTAATTTGACGCGCTGAATGCGATAAAACAAGTTTTAGGTCGCTAGCATGTATAGAAAAAAAGTTACTCACCGATATCCACGAAACAAACAAACGGAATTCGACTCCGTGTTTCGAGCAATATCAGAACAAAGACGACCGTTTCCGGCGTAATTTGACGCGCTGAATGCGATAAAACAAGTTTGAGGTCGCTAGCATGTATAGAAAAAAAGTTACCCACCGATATCCACGAAACAAACAAACGGAATTCGACTCCGTGATTTGAGCAATATCAGAACAAAGACGACCGTTTCCGGCGTAATTTGACGCGCTGAATGCGATAAAACAAGTTTCAGGTCGCTAGCATGTATAGAAAAAAAGTTACTCACCGATATCCACGAAACAAACGAACGGAATTCGACTTCGTGTTTTAAGCAATATCAAAACAAAGACGACCGTTTCCGGCGTAATTTGACGCGCTGAATGCGATAAAACAAGTTTTAGGTCGCTAGCATGTATAGAAAAAAAGTTACCAACCGATATCTGAAAAACAAACAAACGGACTTCGACTTCGTGTTTCGAGCAATATTAAAACAACGACGGCCGTTTCCGGCGTAATTTGACGCGCTGAATGCGATAAAACAAGTTTTAGGTCGCTAGCATGTATAGAAAAAAAGTTACTCACCGATATCCACGAAACAAACAAACGGAATTCGACTCCGTGTTTTGAGCAATATCAGAACAAAGACGACCGTTTCCGGCGTAATTTGACGCGCTGAATGCGATTAAACAAGTTTTAGGTCGCTAGCATGTATAGAAAAAAGGTACTCACCGATATCCACGAAACAAACGAACGGAATTCGACTTCGTGTTTTAAGCAATATCAAAACAAAGACGACCGTTTCCGGCGTGATTTGACGCGCTGAATGCGATAAAACAAGTTTCAGGTCGCTAGCATGTATAGAAAAAAAGTTACTCACCGATATCCACGAAACAAACGAACGGAATTCGACTCCGTGTTTTGAGCAATATCAGAACAAAGACGACCGTTTCCGGCGTAATTTGACGCGCTGAATGCGATAAAACAAGTTTTAGGTCGCTAGCATGTATAAAAAAAAAGTTACTCACCGATATCCACGAAACAAACGAACGGAATTCGACTTCGTGTTTTGAGCAATATCAAAACGAAGACGACCGTTTCCGGCGTAATTTGACGCGCTGAATGCGATAAACCAAGTTTTAGGTCGCTAGCATGTATAGAAAAAAAGTTACTCACCGATCTCCACGAAACAAACAAACGGAATTCGACTCCGTGTTTTGAGCAATATCAGAACAAAGACGACCGTTTCCGGCGTAATTTGACGCGCTGAATGCGATAAAACAAGTTTTAGGTCGCTAGCATGTATAGAAAAAAAGTTACTCACCGATATCCACGAAACAAACAAACGGAATTCGACTCCGTGTTTCGAGCAATATCAGAACAAAGACGACCGTTTCCGGCGTAATTTGACGCGCTGAATGCGATAAAACAAGTTTTAGGTCGCTAGCATGTATAGAAAAAAAGTTACCAACCGATATCTGAAAAACAAACAAACGGACTTCGACTTCGTGTTTTACGCAATATCAAACCAAAGACGACCGTTTCCGGCGTAATTTGACGCGCTGAATGCGATAAAACAAGTTTTAGGTCGCTAGCATGTATAGAAAAAAAGTTACTCACCGATATCCACGAAACAAACGAACCGAATTCGACTTCGTGTTTTAAGCAATATCAAAACAAAGACGACCGTTTCCGGCGTAATTTGACGCGCTGAATGCGATAAAACAAGTTTTAGGTCGCTAGCATGTATAGAAAAAAAGTTACTCACCGATATCCACGAAACAAACGAACGGAATTCGACTTCGTGTTTTAAGCAATATCAAAACAAAGACGACCGTTTCCGGCGTAATTTGACGCGCTGAATGCGATAAAACAAGTTTTAGGTCGCTAGCATGTATAGAAAAAAAGTTACCAACCGATATCTGAAAAACAAACAAACGGACTTCGACTTCGTGTTTTACGCAATATCAAAACAAAGACGACCGTTTCCGGCGTAATTTGACGCGCTGAATGCGATAAAACAAGTTTTAGGTCGCTAGCATGTATAGAAAAAAAGTTACTCACCGATATCCACGAAACAAACGAACCGAATTCGACTTCGTGTTTTAAGCAATATCAAAACAAAGACGACCGTTTCCGGCGTAATTTGACGCGCTGAATGCGATAAAACAAGTTTTAGGTCGCTAGCATGTATAGAAAAAAAGTTACTCACCGATATCCACGAAACAAACGAACGGAATTCGACTTCGTGTTTTAAGCAATATCAAAACAAAGACGACCGTTTCCGGCGTAATTTGACGCGCTGAATGCGATAAAACAAGTTTTAGGTCGCTAGCATGTATAGAAAAAAAGTTACTCACCGATATCCACGAAACAAACAAACGGAATTCGACTCCGTGTTTTGAGCAATATCAGAACAAAGACGACCGTTTCCGGCGTGATTTGACGCGCTGAATGCGATAAAACAAGTTTCAGGTCGCTAGCATGTATAGAAAAAAAGTTACTCACCGATATCCACGAAACAAACCAACGGAATTCGACTCCGTGTTTTGAGCAATATCAGAACAAAGACGACCGTTTCCGGCGTAATTTGACGCGCTGAATGCGATAAAACAAGTTTTAGGTCGCTAGCATGTATAAAAAAAAAGTTACTCACCGATATCCACGAAACAAACGAACGGAATTCGACTTCGTGTTTTGAGCAATATCAAAACGAAGACGACCGTTACCGGCGTAATTTGACGCGCTGAATGCGATAAAACAAGTTTTAGGTCGCTAGCATGTATAGAAAAAAAGTTACTCACCGATCTCCACGAAACAAACAAACGGAATTCGACTCCGTGTTTTGAGCAATATCAGAACAAAGACGACCGTTTCCGGCGTAATTTGACGCGCTGAATGCGATAAAACAAGTTTTAGGTCGCTAGCATGTATAGAAAAAAAGTTACTCACCGATATCCACGAAACAAACAAACGGAATTCGACTCCGTGTTTCGAGCAATATCAGAACAAAGACGACCGTTTCCGGCGTAATTTGACGCGCTGAATGCGATAAAACAAGTTTTAGGTCGCTAGCATGTATAGAAAAAAAGTTACCAACCGATATCTGAAAAACAAACAAACGGACTTCGACTTCGTGTTTTAAGCAATATCAAAACAAAGACGACCGTTTCCGGCGTAATTTGACGCGCTGAATGCGATAAAACAAGTTTTAGGTCGCTAGCATGTATAGAAAAAAAGTTACTCACCGATATCCACGAAACAAACAAACGGAATTCGACTCCGTGATTTGAGCAATATCAGAACAAAGACGACCGTTTCCGGCGTCATTTGACGCGCTGAATGCGATAAAACAAGTTTCAGGTCGCTAGCATGTATAGAAAAAAAGTTACTCACCGATATCCACGAAACAAACGAACGGAATTCGACTTCGTGTTTTAAGCAATATCAAAACAAAGACGACAGTTTCCGGCGTAATTTGACGCGCTGGATGCGATAAAACAAGTTTTAGGTCGCTAGCATGTATAGAAAAAAAGTTACTCACCGATATCCACGAAACAAACAAACGGAATTCGACTCCGTGATTTGAGCAATATCAGAACAAAGACGACCGTTTCCGGCGTAATTTGACGCGCTGAATGCGATAAAACAAGTTTCAGGTCGCTAGCATGTATAGAAAAAAAGTTACTCACCGATATCCACGAAACAAACGAACGGAATTCGACTTCGTGTTTTAAGCAATATCAAAACAAAGACGACCGTTTCCGGCGTAATTTGACGCGCTGAATGCGATAAAACAAGTTTTAGGTCGCTAGCATGTATAGAAAAAAAGTTACCAACCGATATCTGGAAAACAAACAAACGGACTTCGACTTCGTGTTTTACGCAATATCAAAACAAAGACGACCGTTTCCGGCGTAATTTGACGCGCTGAATGCGATAAAACAAGTTTTAGGTCGCTAGCATGTATAGAAAAAAAGTTACTCACCGATATCCACGAAACAAACGAACCGAATTTGACTTCGTGTTTTAAGCAATATCAAAACAAAGACGACCGTTTCCGGCGTAATTTGACGCGCTGAATGCGATAAAACAAGTTTTAGGTCGCTAGCATGTATAGAAAAAAAGTTACTCACCGATATCCACGAAACAAACGAACGGAATTCGACTTCGTGTTTTAAGCAATATCAAAACAAAGACGACCGTTTCCGGCGTAATTTGACGCGCTGAATGCGATAAAACAAGTTTTAGGTCGCTAGCATGTATAGAAAAAAAGTTACTCACCGATATCCACGAAACAAACAAACGGAATTCGACTCCGTGTTTTGAGCAATATCAGAACAAAGACGACCGTTTCCGGCGTGATTTGACGCGCTGAATGCGATAAAACAAGTTTCAGGTCGCTAGCATGTATAGAAAAAAAGTTACTCACCGATATCCACGAAACAAACGAACGGAATTCGACTTCGTGTTTTAAGCAATATCAAAACAAAGACGACCGTTTCCGGCGTAATTTGACGCGCTGAATGCGATAAAACAAGTTTTAGGTCGCTAGCATGTATAGAAAAAAAGTTACTCACCGATATCCACGAAACAAACAAACGGAATTCGACTCCGTGATTTGAGCAATATCAGAACAAAGACGACCGTTTCCGGCGTAATTTGACGCGCTGAATGCGATAAAACAAGTTTCAGGTCGCTAGCATGTATAGAAAAAAAGTTACTCACCGATATCCACGAAACAAACGAACGGAATTCGACTTCGTGTTTTAAGCAATATCAAAACAAAGACGACCGTTTCCGGCGTAATTTGACGCGCTGAATGCGATAAAACAAGTTTTAGGTCGCTAGCATGTATAGAAAAAAAGTTACCAACCGATATCTGAAAAACAAACAAACGGACTTCGACTTCGTGTTTCGAGCAATATTAAAACAACGACGGCCGTTTCCGGCGTAATTTGACGCGCTGAATGCGATAAAACAAGTTTTAGGTCGCTAGCATGTATAGAAAAAAAGTTACTCACCGATATCCACGAAACAAACAAACGGAATTCGACTCCGTGTTTTGAGCAATATCAGAACAAAGACGACCGTTTCCGGCGTAATTTGACGCGCTGAATGCGATTAAACAAGTTTTAGGTCGCTAGCATGTATAGAAAAAAGGTACTCACCGATATCCACGAAACAAACGAACGGAATTCGACTTCGTGTTTTAAGCAATATCAAAACAAAGACGACCGTTTCCGGCGTAATTTGACGCGCTGAATGCGATAAAACAAGTTTCAGGTCGCTAGCATGTATAGAAAAAAAGTTACTCACCGATATCCACGAAACAAACAAACGGAATTCGACTCCGTGTTTTGAGCAATATCAGAACAAAGACGACCGTTTCCGGCGTAATTTGACGCGCTGAATGCGATAAAACAAGTTTCAGGTCGCTAGCATGTATAGAAAAAAAGTTACCAACCGATATCTGAAAAACAAACAAACGGACTTCGACTTCGTGTTTTAAGCAATATCAAAACAAAGACGACCGTTTCCGGCGTAATTTGACGCGCTGAATGCGATAAAACAAGTTTTAGGTCGCTAGCATGTATAGAAAAAAAGTTACTCACCGATATCCACGAAACAAACAAACGGAATTCGACTCCGTGATTTGAGCAATATCAGAACAAAGACGACCGTTTCCGGCGTAATTTGACGCGCTGAATGCGATAAAACAAGTTTCAGGTCGCTAGCATGTATAGAAAAAAAGTTACTTACCGATATCCACGAAACAAACGAACCGAATTCGACTTCGTGTTTCGAGCAATATTAAAACAAAGACGGCCGTTTCCGGCGTAATTTGACGCGCTGAATGCGATAAAACAAGTTTTAGGTCGCTAGCATGTATAGAAAAAAAGTTACCAACCGATATCTGAAAAACAAACAAACGGACTTCGACTTCGTGTTTTAAGCAATATCAAAACAAAGACGACCGTTTCCGGCGTAATTTGACGCGCTGAATGCGATAAAACAAGTCTTAGGTCGCTAGCATGTATAGAAAAAAAGTTACTCACCGATATCCACGAAACAAACAAACGGAATTCGACTCCGTGTTTCGAGCAATATCAGAACAAAGACGACCGTTTCCGGCGTAATTTGACGCGCTGAATGCGATAAAACAAGTTTTAGGTCGCTAGCATGTATAGAAAAAAAGTTACCAACCGATATCTGAAAAACAAACAAACGGACTTCGACTTCGTGTTTTACGCAATATCAAAACAAAGACGACCGTTTCCGGCGTAATTTGACGCGCTGAATGCGATAAAACAAGTTTTAGGTCGCTAGCATGTATAGAAAAAAAGTTACCAACCGATATCTGAAAAACAAACAAACGGACTTCGACTTCGTGTTTTAAGCAATATCAAAACAAAGACGACCGTTTCCGGCGTAATTTGACGCGCTGAATGCGATAAAACAAGTTTCAGGTCGCTAGCATGTATAGAAAAAAAGTTACTTACCGATATCCACGAAACAAACAAACGGAATTCGACTCCGTGTTTTGAGCAATATCAGAACAAAGACGACCGTTTCCGGCGTAATTTGACGCGCTGAATGCGATAAAACAAGTTTTAGGTCGCTAGCATGTATAGAAAAAAAGTTACCAACCGATATCTGAAAAACAAACAAACGGACTTCGACTTCGTGTTTTAAGCAATATCAAAACAAAGACGACCGTTTCCGGCGTAATTTGACGCGCTGAATGCGATAAAACAAGTTTTAGGTCGCTAGCATGTATAGAAAAAAAGTTACTCACCGATATCCACGAAACAAACAAACGGAATTCGACTCCGTGATTTGAGCAATATCAGAACAAAGACGACCGTTTCCGGCGTAATTTGACGCGCTGAATGCGATAAAACAAGTTTCAGGTCGCTAGCATGTATAGAAAAAAAGTTACTTACCGATATCCACGAAACAAACGAACCGAATTCGACTTCGTGTTTCGAGCAATATTAAAACAAAGACGGCCGTTTCCGGCGTAATTTGACGCGCTGAATGCGATAAAACAAGTTTTAGGTCGCTAGCATGTATAGAAAAAAAGTTACCAACCGATATCTGAAAAACAAACAAACGGACTTCGACTTCGTGTTTTAAGCAATATCAAAACAAAGACGACCGTTTCCGGCGTAATTTGACGCGCTGAATGCGATAAAACAAGTTTTAGGTCGCTAGCATGTATAGAAAAAAAGTTACTCACCGATATCCACGAAACAAACAAACGGAATTCGACTCCGTGTTTCGAGCAATATCAGAACAAAGACGACCGTTTCCGGCGTAATTTGACGCGCTGAATGCGATAAAACAAGTTTTAGGTCGCTAGCATGTATAGAAAAAAAGTTACCAACCGATATCTGAAAAACAAACAAACGGACTTCGACTTCGTGTTTTACGCAATATCAAAACAAAGACGACCGTTTCCGGCGTAATTTGACGCGCTGAATGCGATAAAACAAGTTTTAGGTCGCTAGCATGTATAGAAAAAAAGTTACTCACCGATATCCACGAAACAAACGAACCGAATTCGACTTCGTGTTTTAAGCAATATCAAAACAAAGACGACCGTTTCCGGCGTAATTTGACGCGCTGAATGCGATAAAACAAGTTTTAGGTCGCTAGCATGTATAAAAAAAAAGTTACTCACCGATATCCACGAAACAAACAAACGGAATTCGACTCCGTGTTTTGAGCAATATCAGAACAAAGACGACCGTTTCCGGCGTGATTTGACGCGCTGAATGCGATAAAACAAGTTTCAGGTCGCTAGCATGTATAGAAAAAAAGTTACTCACCGATATCCACGAAACAAACGAACGGAATTCGACTCCGTGTTTTGAGCAATATCAGAACAAAGACGACCGTTTCCGGCGTAATTTGACGCGCTGAATGCGATAAAACAAGTTTTAGGTCGCTAGCATGTATAAAAAAAAAGTTACTCACCGATATCCACGAAACAAACGAACGGAATTCGACTTCGTGTTTTGAGCAATATCAAAACAAAGACGACCGTTTCCGGCGTAATTTGACGCGCTGAATGCGATAAAACAAGTTTTAGGTCGCTAGCATGTATAAAAAAAAAGTTACTCACCGATATCCACGAAACAAACAAACGGAATTCGACTCCGTGTTTTGAGCAATATCAGAACAAAGACGACCGTTTCCGGCGTGATTTGACGCGCTGAATGCGATAAAACAAGTTTCAGGTCGCTAGCATGTATAGAAAAAAAGTTACTCACCGATATCCACGAAACAAACAAACGGAATTCGACTCCGTGTTTTGAGCAATATCAGAACAAAGACGACCGTTTCCGGCGTGATTTGACGCGCTGAATGCGATAAAACAAGTTTCAGGTCGCTAGCATGTATAGAAAAAAAGTTACTCACCGATATCCACGAAACAAACGAACGGAATTCGACTCCGTGTTTTGAGCAATATCAGAACAAAGACGACCGTTTCCGGCGTAATTTGACGCGCTGAATGCGATAAAACAAGTTTTAGGTCGCTAGCATGTATAAAAAAAAAGTTACTCACCGATATCCACGAAACAAACGAACGGAATTCGACTTCGTGTTTTGAGCAATATCAAAACGAAGACGACCGTTTCCGGCGTAATTTGACGCGCTGAATGCGATAAACCAAGTTTTAGGTCGCTAGCATGTATAGAAAAAAAGTTACTCACCGATCTCCACGAAACAAACAAACGGAATTCGACTCCGTGTTTTGAGCAATATCAGAACAAAGACGACCGTTTCCGGCGTAATTTGACGCGCTGAATGCGATAAAACAAGTTTCAGGTCGCTAGCATGTATAGAAAAAAAGTTACTTACCGATATCCACGAAACAAACAAACGGAATTCGACTCCGTGTTTTGAGCAATATCAGAACAAAGACGACCGTTTCCGGCGTAATTTGACGCGCTGAATGCGATAAAACAAGTTTTAGGTCGCTAGCATGTATAGAAAAAAAGTTACCAACCGATATCTGAAAAACAAACAAACGGACTTCGACTTCGTGTTTTAAGCAATATCAAAACAAAGACGACCGTTTCCGGCGTAATTTGACGCGCTGAATGCGATAAAACAAGTTTTAGGTCGCTAGCATGTATAGAAAAAAAGTTACTCACCGATATCCACGAAACAAACAAACGGAATTCGACTCCGTGATTTGAGCAATATCAGAACAAAGACGACCGTTTCCGGCGTAATTTGACGCGCTGAATGCGATAAAACAAGTTTCAGGTCGATAGCATGTATAGAAAAAAAGTTACTTACCGATATCCACGAAACAAACGAACCGAATTCGACTTCGTGTTTCGAGCAATATTAAAACAAAGACGGCCGTTTCCGGCGTAATTTGACGCGCTGAATGCGATAAAACAAGTTTTAGGTCGCTAGCATGTATAGAAAAAAAGTTACCAACCGATATCTGAAAAACAAACAAACGGACTTCGACTTCGTGTTTTAAGCAATATCAAAACAAAGACGACCGTTTCCGGCGTAATTTGACGCGCTGAATGCGATAAAACAAGTTTTAGGTCGCTAGCATGTATAGAAAAAAAGTTACTCACCGATATCCACGAAACAAACAAACGGAATTCGACTCCGTGTTTCGAGCAATATCAGAACAAAGACGACCGTTTCCGGCGTAATTTGACGCGCTGAATGCGATAAAACAAGTTTTAGGTCGCTAGCATGTATAGAAAAAAAGTTACCAACCGATATCTGAAAAACAAACAAACGGACTTCGACTTCGTGTTTTACGCAATATCAAAACAAAGACGACCGTTTCCGGCGTAATTTGACGCGCTGAATGCGATAAAACAAGTTTTAGGTCGCTAGCATGTATAGAAAAAAAGTTACTCACCGATATCCACGAAACAAACGAACCGAATTCGACTTCGTGTTTTAAGCAATATCAAAACAAAGACGACCGTTTCCGGCGTAATTTGACGCGCTGAATGCGATAAAACAAGTTTTAGGTCGCTAGCATGTATAAAAAAAAAGTTACTCACCGATATCCACGAAACAAACAAACGGAATTCGACTCCGTGTTTTGAGCAATATCAGAACAAAGACGACCGTTTCCGGCGTGATTTGACGCGCTGAATGCGATAAAACAAGTTTCAGGTCGCTAGCATGTATAGAAAAAAAGTTACTCACCGATATCCACGAAACAAACGAACGGAATTCGACTCCGTGTTTTGAGCAATATCAGAACAAAGACGACCGTTTCCGGCGTAATTTGACGCGCTGAATGCGATAAAACAAGTTTTAGGTCGCTAGCATGTATAAAAAAAAAGTTACTCACCGATATCCACGAAACAAACGAACGGAATTCGACTTCGTGTTTTGAGCAATATCAAAACAAAGACGACCGTTTCCGGCGTAATTTGACGCGCTGAATGCGATAAAACAAGTTTTAGGTCGCTAGCATGTATAAAAAAAAAGTTACTCACCGATATCCACGAAACAAACAAACGGAATTCGACTCCGTGTTTTGAGCAATATCAGAACAAAGACGACCGTTTCCGGCGTGATTTGACGCGCTGAATGCGATAAAACAAGTTTCAGGTCGCTAGCATGTATAGAAAAAAAGTTACTCACCGATATCCACGAAACAAACAAACGGAATTCGACTCCGTGTTTTGAGCAATATCAGAACAAAGACGACCGTTTCCGGCGTGATTTGACGCGCTGAATGCGATAAAACAAGTTTCAGGTCGCTAGCATGTATAGAAAAAAAGTTACTCACCGATATCCACGAAACAAACGAACGGAATTCGACTCCGTGTTTTGAGCAATATCAGAACAAAGACGACCGTTTCCGGCGTAATTTGACGCGCTGAATGCGATAAAACGAGTTTTAGGTCGCTAGCATGTATAAAAAAAAAGTTACTCACCGATATCCACGAAACAAACGAACGGAATTCGACTTCGTGTTTTGAGCAATATCAAAACGAAGACGACCGTTTCCGGCGTAATTTGACGCGCTGAATGCGATAAACCAAGTTTTAGGTCGCTAGCATGTATAGAAAAAAAGTTACTCACCGATCTCCACGAAACAAACAAACGGAATTCGACTCCGTGTTTTGAGCAATATCAGAACAAAGACGACCGTTTCCGGCGTAATTTGACGCGCTGAATGCGATAAAACAAGTTTTAGGTCGCTAGCATGTATAGAAAAAAAGTTACTCACCGATATCCACGAAACAAACAAACGGAATTCGACTCCGTGTTTCGAGCAATATCAGAACAAAGACGACCGTTTCCGGCGTAATTTGACGCGCTGAATGCGATAAAACAAGTTTTAGGTCGCTAGCATGTATAGAAAAAAAGTTACCAACCGATATCTGAAAAACAAACAAACGGACTTCGACTTCGTGTTTTACGCAATATCAAAACAAAGACGACCGTTTCCGGCGTAATTTGACGCGCTGAATGCGATGAAACAAGTTTTAGGTCGCTAGCATGTATAGAAAAAAAGTTACTCACCGATATCCACGAAACAAACGAACCGAATTCGACTTCGTGTTTTAAGCAATATCAAAACAAAGACGACCGTTTCCGGCGTAATTTGACGCGCTGAATGCGATAAAACAAGTTTTAGGTCGCTAGCATGTATAAAAAAAAAGTTACTCACCGATATCCACGAAACAAACAAACGGAATTCGACTCCGTGTTTTGAGCAATATCAGAACAAAGACGACCGTTTCCGGCGTGATTTGACGCGCTGAATGCGATAAAACAAGTTTCAGGTCGCTAGCATGTATAGAAAAAAAGTTACTCACCGATATCCACGAAACAAACGAACGGAATTCGACTCCGTGTTTTGAGCAATATCAGAACAAAGACGACCGTTTCCGGCGTAATTTGACGCGCTGAATGCGATAAAACAAGTTTTAGGTCGCTAGCATGTATAAAAAAAAAGTTACTCACCGATATCCACGAAACAAACGAACGGAATTCGACTTCGTGTTTTGAGCAATATCAAAACGAAGACGACCGTTTCCGGCGTAATTTGACGCGCTGAATGCGATAAACCAAGTTTTAGGTCGCTAGCATGTATAGAAAAAAAGTTACTCACCGATCTCCACGAAACAAACAAACGGAATTCGACTCCGTGTTTTGAGCAATATCAGAACAAAGACGACCGTTTCCGGCGTAATTTGACGCGCTGAATGCGATAAAACAAGTTTTAGGTCGCTAGCATGTATAGAAAAAAAGTTACTCACCGATATCCACGAAACAAACAAACGGAATTCGACTCCGTGTTTCGAGCAATATCAGAACAAAGACGACCGTTTCCGGCGTAATTTGACGCGCTGAATGCGATAAAACAAGTTTTAGGTCGCTAGCATGTATAGAAAAAAAGTTACCAACCGATATCTGAAAAACAAACAAACGGACTTCGACTTCGTGTTTTACGCAATATCAAAACAAAGACGACCGTTTCCGGCGTAATTTGACGCGCTGAATGCGATAAAACAAGTTTTAGGTCGCTAGCATGTATAGAAAAAAAGTTACTCACCGATATCCACGGAACAAACGAACCGAATTCGACTTCGTGTTTTAAGCAATATCAAAACAAAGACGACCGTTTCCGGCGTAATTTGACGCGCTGAATGCGATAAAACAAGTTTCAGGTCGCTAGCATGTATAGAAAAAAAGTTACTCACCGATATCCACGAAACAAACGAACGGAATTCGACTTCGTGTTTTAAGCAATATCAAAACAAAGACGACCGTTTCCGGCGTAATTTGACGCGCTGAATGCGATAAAACAAGTTTTAGGTCGCTAGCATGTATAGAAAAAAAGTTACTCACCGATATCCACGAAACAAACAAACGGAATTCGACTCCGTGATTTGAGCAATATCAGAACAAAGACGACCGTTTCCGGCGTAATTTGACGCGCTGAATGCGATAAAACAAGTTTCAGGTCGCTAGCATGTATAGAAAAAAAGTTACTCACCGATATCCACGAAACAAACGAACGGAATTCGACTTCGTGTTTTAAGCAATATCAAAACAAAGACGACCGTTTCCGGCGTAATTTGACGCGCTGAATGCGATAAAACAAGTTTTAGGTCGCTAGCATGTATAGAAAAAAAGTTACCAACCGATATCTGAAAAACAAACAAACGGACTTCGACTTCGTGTTTCAAGCAATATTAAAACAACGACGGCCGTTTCCGGCGTAATTTGACGCGCTGAATGCGATAAAACAAGTTTTAGGTCGCTAGCATGTATAGAAAAAAAGTTACTCACCGATATCCACGAAACAAACAAACGGAATTCGACTCCGTGTTTTGAGCAATATCAGAACAAAGACGACCGTTTCCGGCGTAATTTGACGCGCTGAATGCGATTAAACAAGTTTTAGGTCGCTAGCATGTATAGAAAAAAGGTACTCACCGATATCCACGAAACAAACGAACGGAATTCGACTTCGTGTTTTAAGCAATATCAAAACAAAGACGACCGTTTCCGGCGTAATTTGACGCGCTGAATGCGATAAAACAAGTTTCAGGTCGCTAGCATGTATAGAAAAAAAGTTACTCACCGATATCCACGAAACAAACAAACGGAATTCGACTCCGTGTTTTGAGCAATATCAGAACAAAGACGACCGTTTCCGGCGTAATTTGACGCGCTGAATGCGATAAAACAAGTTTTAGGTCGCTAGCATGTATAGAAAAAAAGTTACCAACCGATATCTGAAAAACAAACAAACGGACTTCGACTTCGTGTTTTAAGCAATATCAAAACAAAGACGACCGTTTCCGGCGTAATTTGACGCGCTGAATGCGATAAAACAAGTTTTAGGTCGCTAGCATGTATAGAAAAAAAGTTACTCACCGATATCCACGAAACAAACAAACGGAATTCGACTCCGTGATTTGAGCAATATCAGAACAAAGACGACCGTTTCCGGCGTAATTTGACGCGCTGAATGCGATTAAACAAGTTTTAGGTCGCTAGCATGTATAGAAAAAAGGTACTCACCGATATCCACGAAACAAACGAACGGAATTCGACTCCGTGTTTTAAGCAATATCAAAACAAAGACGACCGTTTCCGGCGTAATTTGACGCGCTGAATGCGATAAAACAAGTTTCAGGTCGCTAGCATGTATAGAAAAAAAGTTACTCACCGATATCCACGAAACAAACAAACGGAATTCGACTCCGTGTTTTGAGCAATATCAGAACAAAGACGACCGTTTCCGGCGTAATTTGACGCGCTGAATGCGATAAAACAAGTTTTAGGTCGCTAGCATGTATAGAAAAAAAGTTACCAACCGATATCTGAAAAACAAACAAACGGACTTCGACTTCGTGTTTTAAGCAATATCAAAACAAAGACGACCGTTTCCGGCGTAATTTGACGCGCTGAATGCGATAAAACAAGTTTTAGGTCGCTAGCATGTATAGAAAAAAAGTTACTCACCGATATCCACGAAACAAACAAACGGAATTCGACTCCGTGATTTGAGCAATATCAGAACAAAGACGACCGTTTCCGGCGTAATTTGACGCGCTGAATGCGATAAAACAAGTTTTAGGTCGCTAGCATGTATAGAAAAAAAGTTACTTACCGATATCCACGAAACAAACGAACCGAATTCGACTTCGTGTTTCGAGCAATATTAAAACAAAGACGGCCGTTTCCGGCGTAATTTGACGCGCTGAATGCGATAAAACAAGTTTTAGGTCGCTAGCATGTATAGAAAAAAAGTTACCAACCGATATCTGAAAAACAAACAAACGGACTTCGACTTCGTGTTTTAAGCAATATCAAAACAAAGACGACCGTTTCCGGCGTAATTTGACGCGCTGAATGCGATAAAACAAGTTTTAGGTCGCTAGCATGTATAGAAAAAAAGTTACTCACCGATATCCACGAAACAAACAAACGGAATTCGACTCCGTGATTTGAGCAATATCAGAACAAAGACGACCGTTTCCGGCGTAATTTGACGCGCTGAATGCGATAAAACAAGTTTTAGGTCGCTAGCATGTATAGAAAAAAAGTTACTTACCGATATCCACGAAACAAACGAACCGAATTCGACTTCGTGTTTCGAGCAATATTAAAACAAAGACGGCCGTTTCCGGCGTAATTTGACGCGCTGAATGCGATAAAACAAGTTTTAGGTCGCTAGCATGTATAGAAAAAAAGTTACTCACCGATATCCACGAAACAAACAAACGGAATTCGACTCCGTGTTTCGAGCAATATCAGAACAAAGACGACCGTTTTCGGCGTAATTTGACGCGCTGAATGCGATAAAACAAGTTTTAGGTCGCTAGCATGTATAGAAAAAAAGTTACCAACCGATATCTGAAAAACAAACAAACGGACTTCGACTTCGTGTTTTACGCAATATCAAAACAAAGACGACCGTTTCCGGCGTAATTTGACGCGCTGAATGCGATAAAACAAGTTTTAGGTCGCTAGCATGTATAGAAAAAAAGTTACTCACCGATATCCACGAAACAAACGAACCGAATTCGACTTCGTGTTTTAAGCAATATCAAAACAAAGACGACCGTTTCCGGCGTAATTTGACGCGCTGAATGCGATAAAACAAGTTTTAGGTCGCTAGCATGTATAGAAAAAAAGTTACTCACCGATATCCACGAAACAAACGAACGGAATTCGACTTCGTGTTTTAAGCAATATCAAAACAAAGACGACCGTTTCCGGCGTAATTTGACGCGCTGAATGCGATAAAACAAGTTTTAGGTCGCTAGCATGTATAGAAAAAAAGTTACCTACCGATATCTGAAAAACAAACGAACGGAATTCGACTACGTGTTTTAAGCAATATCAAAACAAAGACGACCGTTTCCGGCGTAATTTGACGCGCTGAATGCGATAAAACAAGTTTTAGGTCGCTAGCATGTATAGAAAAAAAGTTACCAACCGATATCTGAAAAACAAACGAACGGACTTCGACTTCGTGTTTCGAGCAATATTAAAACAACGACGGCCGTTTCCGGCGTAATTTGACGCGCTGAATGCGATAAAACAAGTTTTAGGTCGCTAGCATGTATAGAAAAAAAGTTACTCACCGATATCCACGAAACAAACAAACGGAATTCGACTCCGTGTTTTGAGCAATATCAGAACAAAGACGACCGTTTCCGGCGTCATTTGACGCGCTGAATGCGATAAAACAAGTTTTAGGTCGCTAGCATGTATAGAAAAAAAGTTACCAACCGATATCTGAAAAACAAACAAACGGACTTCAACTTTGTGTTTTAAGCAATATCAAAACAAAGACGACCGTTTCCGGCGTAATTTGACGCGCTGAATGCGATAAAACAAGTTTTAGGTCGCTAGCATGTATAGAAAAAAAGTTACTCACCGATATCCACGAAACAAACGAACGGAATTCGACTTCGTGTTTTAAGCAATATCAAAACAAAGACGACCGTTTCCGGCGTAATTTGACGCGCTGAATGCGATAAACAAGTTTTAGGTCGCTAGCATGTATAGAAAAAAAGGTACTCACCGATATCCACGAAACAAACGAACGGAATTCGACTTCGTGTTTTAAGCAATATCAAAACAAAGACGACCGTTTCCGGCGTAATTTGACGCGCTGAATGCGATAAAACAAGTTTCAGGTCGCTAGCATGTATAGAAAAAAAGTTACTCACCGATATCCACGAAACAAACGAACGGAATTCGACTTCGTGTTTTAAGCAATATCAAAACAAAGACGACCGTTTCCGGCGTAATTTGACGCGCTGAATGCGATAAAACAAGTTCTAGGTCGCTAGCATGTATAGAAAGTAAGTTACTCACCGATATCCACGAAACAAACGAACGGAATTCGACTTCGTGTTTTAAGCAATATCAAAACAAAGACGACCGTTTACGGCGTAATTTGACGCGCTGAATGCGATCAAACAAGTTTTAGGTCGCTAGCATGTATAGAAAAAAAGTTACCTACCGATATCTGAAAAACAAACAAACGGACTTCGACTTCGTGTTTCGAGCAATATTAAAACAACGACGGCCGTTTCCGGCGTAATTTGACGCGCTGAATGCGATAAAACAAGTTTCAGGTCGCTAGCATGTAT
Source organism: Diprion similis (assembly GCF_021155765.1). Lineage (NCBI taxonomy): Eukaryota > Metazoa > Arthropoda > Insecta > Hymenoptera > Diprionidae > Diprion > Diprion similis. Next base: position 14,424,211 of record NC_060115.1, read on the forward strand.
AGAAAAAAAGTTACTCACCGATATCCACGAAACAAACAAACGGAATTCGACTCCGTGTTTTGAGCAATATCAGAACAAAGACGACCGTTTCCGGCGTAATTTGACGCGCTGAATGCGATAAAACAAGTTTTAGGTCGCTAGCATGTATAGAAAAAAGGTACTCACCGATATCCACGAAACAAACGAACGGAATTCGACTTCGTGTTTTAAGCAATATCAGAACAAAGACGACCGTTTCCGGCGTAATTTGACGCGCTGAATGCGATAAACAAGTTTTAGGTCGCTAGCATGTATAGAAAAAAAGGTACTCACCGATATCCACGAAACAAACGAACGGAATTCGACTTCGTGTTTTAAGCAATATCAAAACAAAGACGACCGTTTTCGGCGTAATTTGACGCGCTGAATGCGATAAAACAAGTTTCAGGTCGCTAGCATGTATAGAAAAAAAGTTACTCACCGATATCCACGAAACAAACGAACGGAATTCGACTTCGTGTTTTAAGCAATATCAAAACAAAGACGACCGTTTCTGGCGTAATTTGACGCGCTGAATGCGATAAAACAAGTTTTAGGTCGCTAGCATGTATAGAAAGTAAGTTACTCACCGATATCCACGAAACAAACGAACGGAATTCGACTTCGTGTTTTAAGCAATATCAAAACAAAGACGACCGTTTCCGGCGTAATTTGACGCGCTGAATGCGATAAAACAAGTTTTAGGTCGCTAGCATGTATAGAAAAAAAGTTACCTACCGATATCTGAAAAACAAACGAACGGAATTCGACTACGTGTTTTAAGCAATATCAAAACAAAGACGACCGTTTCCGGCGTAATTTGACGCGCTGAATGCGATAAAACAAGTTTTAGGTCGCTAGCATGTATAGAAAAAAAGTTACCAACCGATATCTGAAAAACAAACGAACGGACTTCGACTTCGTGTTTCGAGCAATATTAAAACAACGACGGCCGTTTCCGGCGTAATTTGACGCGCTGAATGCGATAAAACAAGTTTTAGGTCGCTAGCATGTATAGAAAAAAAAGTTACTCACCGATATCCACGAAACAAACAAACGGAATTCGACTCCGTGTTTTGAGCAATATCAGAACAAAGACGACCGTTTCCGGCGTCATTTGACGCGCTGAATGCGATAAAACAAGTTTTAGGTCGCTAGCATGTATAGAAAAAAAGTTACCAACCGATATCTGAAAAACAAACAAACGGACTTCAACTTCGTGTTTTAAGCAATATCAAAACAAAGACGACCGTTTCCGGCGTAATTTGACGCGCTGAATGCGATAAAACAAGTTTCAGGTCGCTAGCATGTATAGAAAAAAAGTTACTCACCGATATCCACGAAACAAACGAACGGAATTCGACTTCGTGTTTTAAGCAATATCAAAACAAAGACGACCGTTTCCGGCGTAATTTGACGCGCTGAATGCGATAAAACAAGTTTTAGGTCGCTAGCATGTATAGAAAGTAAGTTACTCACCGATATCCACGAAACAAACGAACGGAATTCGACTTCGTGTTTTAAGCAATATCAAAACAAAGACGACCGTTTCCGGCGTAATTTGACGCGCTGAATGCGATAAAACAAGTTTTAGGTCGCTAGCATGTATAGAAAAAAAGTTACCTACCGATATCTGAAAAACAAACGAACGGAATTCGACTACGTGTTTTAAGCAATATCAAAACAAAGACGACCGTTTCCCGCGTAATTTGACGCGCTGAATGCGATGAAACAAGTTTTAGGTCGCTAGCATGTATAGAAAAAAAGTTACCAACCGATATCTGAAAAACAAACGAACGGACTTCGACTTCGTGTTTCGAGCAATATTAAAACAACGACGGCCGTTTCCGGCGTAATTTGACGCGCTGAATGCGATAAAACAAGTTTTAGGTCGCTAGCATGTATAGAAAAAAAGTTACTCACCGATATCCACGAAACAAACAAACGGAATTCGACTCCGTGTTTTGAGCAATATCAGAACAAAGACGACCGTTTCCGGCGTCATTTGACGCGCTGAATGCGATAAAACAAGTTTTAGGTCGCTAGCATGTATAGAAAAAAAGTTACCAACCGATATCTGAAAAACAAACAAACGGACTTCAACTTCGTGTTTTAAGCAATATCAAAACAAAGACGACCGTTTCCGGCGTAATTTGACGCGCTGAATGCGATAAAACAAGTTTTAGGTCGCTAGCATGTATAGAAAAAAAGTTACTCACCGATATCCACGAAACAAACAAACGGAATTCGACTCCGTGTTTTGAGCAATATCAGAACAAAGACGACCGTTTCCGGCGTAATTTGACGCGCTGAATGCGATAAAACAAGTTTTAGGTCGCTAGCATGTATAGAAAAAAGGTACTCACCGATATCCACGAAACAAACGAACGGAATTCGACTTCGTGTTTTAAGCAATATCAGAACAAAGACGACCGTTTCCAGCGTAATTTGACGCGCTGAATGCGATAAAACAAGTTTCAGGTCGCTAGCATGTATAGAAAAAAAGTTACTCACCGATATCCACGAAACAAACGAACGGACTTCGACTTCGTGTTTCGAGCAATATCAAAACAAAGACGGCCGTTTCCGGCGTAATTTGACGCGCTGAATGCGATAAAACAAGTTTTAGGTCGCTAGCATGTATAGAAAAAAAGTTACTCACCGATATCCACGAAACAAACGAACGGAATTCGACTTCGTGTTTTAAGCAATATCAAAACAAAGACGACCGTTTCCGGCGTAATTTGACGCGCTGAATGCGATAAAACAAGTTTTAGGTCGCTAGCATGTATAGAAAAAAAGTTACTTACCGATATCCACGAAACAAACGAACGGAATTCGACTTCGTGTTTTAAGCAATATCAAAACAAAGACGACCGTTTCCGGCGTAATTTGACGCGCTGAATGCGATAAAACAAGTTTTAGGTCGCTAGCATGTATAGAAAAAAAGTTACCTACCGATATCTGAAAAACAAACGAACGGAATTCGACTTCGTGTTTTAAGCAATATCAAAACAAAGACGACCGTTTCCGGCGTAATTTGACGCGCTGAATGCGATAAAACAAGTTTTAGGTCGCTAGCATGTATAGAAAAAAAGTTACCAACCGATATCTGAAAAACAAACAAACGGACTTCAACTTCGTGTTTTAAGCAATATCAAAACAAAGACGACCGTTTCCGGCGTAATTTGACGCGCTGAATGCGATAAAACAAGTTTTAGGTCGCTAGCATGTATAGAAAAAAAGTTACTCACCGATATCCACGAAACAAACGAACGGAATTCGACTTCGTGTTTTAAGCAATATCAAAACAAAGACGACCGTTTCCGGCGTAATTTGACGCGCTGAATGCGATAAACAAGTTTTAGGTCGCTAGCATGTATAGAAAAAAAGGTACTCACCGATATCCACGAAACTAACGAACGGAATTCGACTTCGTGTTTTAAGCAATATCAAAACAAAGACGACCGTTTCCGGCGTAATTTGACGCGCTGAATGCGATAAAACAAGTTTCAGGTCGCTAGCATGTTTAGAAAAAAAGTTACTCACCGATATCCACGAAACAAACGAACGGAATTCGACTTCGTGTTTTAAGCAATATCAAAACAAAGACGACCGTTTCCGGCGTAATTTGACGCGCTGAATGCGATAAAACAAGTTTTAGGTCGCTAGCATGTATAGAAAGTAAGTTACTCACCGATATCCACGAAACAAACGAACGGAATTCGACTTCGTGTTTTAAGCAATATCAAAACAAAGACGACCGTTTCCGGCGTAATTTGACGCGCTGAATGCGATAAAACAAGTTTTAGGTCGCTAGCATGTATAGAAAAAAAGTTACCTACCGATATCTGAAAAACAAACGAACGGAATTCGACTACGTGTTTTAAGCAATATCAAAACAAAGACGACCGTTTCCGGCGTAATTTGACGCGCTGAATGCGATAAAACAAGTTTTAGGTCGCTAGCATGTATAGAAAAAAAGTTACCAACCGATATCTGAAAAACAAACGAACGGACTTCGACTTCGTGTTTCGAGCAATATTAAAACAACGACGGCCGTTTCCGGCGTAATTTGACGCGCTGAATGCGATAAAACAAGTTTTAGGTCGCTAGCATGTATAGAAAAAAAGTTACTCACCGATATCCACGAAACAAACAAACGGAATTCGACTCCGTGTTTTGAGCAATATCAGAACAAAGACGACCGTTTCCGGCGTCATTTGACGCGCTGAATGCGATAAAACAAGTTTTAGGTCGCTAGCATGTATAGAAAAAAAGTTACCAACCGATATCTGAAAAACAAACAAACGGACTTCAACTTCGTGTTTTAAGCAATATCAAAACAAAGACGACCGTTTCCGGCGTAATTTGACGCGCTGAATGCGATAAAACAAGTTTTAGGTCGCTAGCATGTATAGAAAAAAAGTTACTCACCGATATCCACGAAACAAACAAACGGAATTCGACTCCGTGTTTTGAGCAATATCAGAACAAAGACGACCGTTTCCGGCGTAATTTGACGCGCTGAATGCGATAAAACAAGTTTCAGGTCGCTAGCATGTATAGAAAAAAGGTACTCACCGATATCCACGAAACAAACGAACGGAATTCGACTTCGTGTTTTGAGCAATATCAGAACAAAGACGACCGTTTTCGGCGTCATTTGACGCGCTGAATGCGATAAAACAAGTTTTAGGTCGCTAGCATGTATAGAAAAAAAGTTACCAACCGATATCTGAAAAACAAACAAACGGACTTCAACTTCGTGTTTTAAGCAATATCAAAACAAAGACGACCGTTTCCGGCGTAATTTGACGCGCTGAATGCGATAAAACAAGTTTTAGGTCGCTAGCATGTATAGAAAAAAAGTTACTCACCGATATCTGAAAAACAAACAAACGGACTTCGACTTCGTGTTTCGAGCAATATTAAAACAACGACGGCCGTTTCCGGCGTAATTTGACGCGCTGAATGCGATAAAACAAGTTTCAGGTCGCTAGCATGTATAGAAAAAAAGTTACTCACCGATATCCACGAAACAAACAAACGGAATTCGACTCCGTGTTTTGAGCAATATCAGAACAAAGACGACCGTTTCCGGCGTAATTTGACGCGCTGAATGCGATAAAACAAGTTTCAGGTCGCTAGCATGTATAGAAAAAAGGTACTCACCGATATCCACGAAACAAACGAACGGAATTCGACTTCGTGTTTTAAGCAATATCAGAACAGAGACGACCGTTTCCGGCGTAATTTGACGCGCTGAATGCGATAAAACAAGTTTTAGGTCGCTAGCATGTATAGAAAAAAAGTTACTCACCGATATCCACGAAACAAACAAACGGAATTCGACTCCGTGTTTTGAGCAATATCAGAACAAAGACGACCGTTTCCGGCGTAATTTGACGCGCTGAATGCGATAAAACAAGTTTTAGGTCGCTAGCATGTATAGAAAAAAAGTTACCAACCGATATCTGAAAAACAAACAAACGGACTTCAACTTCGTGTTTTAAGCAATATCAAAACAAAGACGACCGTTTCCGGCGTAATTTGACGCGCTGAATGCGATAAAACAAGTTTTAGGTCGCTAGCATGTATAGAAAAAAAGTTACCCACCGATATCCACGAAACAAACGAACGGAATTCGACTTCGTGTTTTAAGCAATATCAAAACAAAGACGACCGTTTCCGGCGTAATTTGACGCGCTGAATGCGATAAACAAGTTTTAGGTCGCTAGCATGTATAGAAAAAAAGGTACTCACCGATATCCACGAAACAAACGAACGGAATTCGACTTCGTGTTTTAAGCAATATCAAAACAAAGACGACCGTTTCCGGCGTAATTTGACGCGCTGAATGCGATAAAACAAGTTTCAGGTCGCTAGCATGTATAGAAAAAAAGTTACTCACCGATATCCACGAAACAAACGAACGGAATTCGACTTCGTGTTCTAAGCAATATCAAAACAAAGACGACCGTTTCCGGCGTAATTTGACGCGCTGAATGCGATAAAACAAGTTTCAGGTCGCTAGCATGTATAGAAAAAAGGTACTCACCGATATCCACGAAACAAACGAACGGAATTCGACTTCGTGTTTTAAGCAATATCAGAACAGAGACGACCGTTTCCGACGTAATTTGACGCGCTGAATGCGATAAAACAAGTTTTAGGTCGCTAGCATGTATAGAAAAAAAGTTACTCACCGATATCCACGAAACAAACAAACGGAATTCGACTCCGTGTTTTGAGCAATATCAGAACAAAGACGACCGTTTCCGGCGTAATTTGACGCGCTGAATGCGATAAAACAAGTTTTAGGTCGCTAGCATGTATAGAAAAAAAGTTACCAACCGATATCTGAAAAACAAACAAACGGACTTCAACTTCGTGTTTTAAGCAATATCAAAACAAAGACGACCGTTTCCGGCGTAATTTGACGCGCTGAATGCGATAAAACAAGTTTTAGGTCGCTAGCATGTATAGAAAAAAAGTTACTCACCGATATCCACGAAACAAACAAACGGAATTCGACTCCGTGTTTTGAGCAATATCAGAACAAAGACGACCGTTTCCGGCGTAATTTGACGCGCTGAATGCGATAAACAAGTTTTAGGTCGCTAGCATGTATAGAAAAAAAGTTACTCACCGATATCCACGAAACAAACGAACGGAATTCGACTTCGTGTTTTAAGCAATATCAAAACAAAGACGACCGTTTCCGGCGTAATTTGACGCGCTGAATGCGATAAAACAAGTTTCAGGTCGCTAGCATGTATAGAAAAAAAGTTACCAACCGATATCTGAAAAACAAACGAACGGAATTCGACTTCGTGTTCTAAGCAATATCAAAACAAAGACGACCGTTTCCGGCGTAATTTGACGCGCTGAATGCGATAAAACAAGTTTTAGGTCGCTAGCATGTATAGAAAAAAAGTTACCCACCGATATCCACGAAACAAACGAACGGAATTCGACTTCGTGTTTTAAGCAATATCAAAACAAAGACGACCGTTTCCGGCGTAATTTGACGCGCTGAATGCGATAAACAAGTTTTAGGTCGCTAGCATGTATAGAAAAAAAGTTACTCACCGATATCCACGAAACAAACGAACGGAATTCGACTTCGTGTTCTAAGCAATATCAAAACAAAGACGACCGTTTCCGGCGTAATTTGACGCGCTGAATGCGATAAAACAAGTTTCAGGTCGCTAGCATGTATAGAAAAAAGGTACTCACCGATATCCACGAAACAAACGAACGGAATTCGACTTCGTGTTTTAAGCAATATCAGAACAGAGACGACCGTTTCCGACGTAATTTGACGCGCTGAATGCGATAAAACAAGTTTTAGGTCGCTAGCATGTATAGAAAAAAAGTTACTCACCGATATCCACGAAACAAACAAACGGAATTCGACTCCGTGTTTTGAGCAATATCAGAACAAAGACGACCGTTTCCGGCGTAATTTGACGCGCTGAATGCGATAAAACAAGTTTTAGGTCGCTAGCATGTATAGAAAAAAAGTTACCGACCGATATCTGAAAAACAAACAAACGGACTTCAACTTCGTGTTTTAAGCAATATCAAAACAAAGACGACCGTTTCCGGCGTAATTTGACGCGCTGAATGCGATAAAACAAGTTTTAGGTCGCTAGCATGTATAGAAAAAAAGTTACTCACCGATATCCACGAAACAAACAAACGGAATTCGACTCCGTGTTTTGAGCAATATCAGAACAAAGACGACCGTTTCCGGCGTAATTTGACGCGCTGAATGCGATAAACAAGTTTTAGGTCGCTAGCATGTATAGAAAAAAAGGTACTCACCGATATCCACGAAACAAACGAACGGAATTCGACTTCGTGTTTTAAGCAATATCAAAACAAAGACGACCGTTTCCGGCGTAATTTGACGCGCTGAATGCGATAAAACAAGTTTCAGGTCGCTAGCATGTATAGAAAAAAAGTTACTCACCGATATCCACGAAACAAACGAACGGAATTCGACTTCGTGTTCTAAGCAATATCAAAACAAAGACGACCGTTTCCGGCGTAATTTGACGCGCTGAATGCGATAAAACAAGTTTTAGGTCGCTAGCATGTATAGAAAGTAAGTTACTCACCGATATCCACGAAACAAACGAACGGAATTCGACTTCGTGTTTTGAGCAATATCAAAACAAAGACGACCGTTTCCGGCGTAATTTGACGCGCTGAATGCGATAAAACAAGTTTTAGGTCGCTAGCATGTATAGAAAAAAAGTTACCTACCGATATCTGAAAAACAAACGAACGGAATTCGACTACGTGTTTTAAGCAATATCAAAACAAAGACGACCGTTTCCGGCGTAATTTGACGCGCTGAATGCGATAAAACAAGTTTTAGGTCGCTAGCATGTATAGAAAAAAAGTTACCAACCGATATCTGAAAAACAAACGAACGGACTTCGACTTCGTGTTTCGAGCAATATTGAAACAACGACGGCCATTTCCGGCGTGATTTGACGCGCTGAATGCGATAAAACAAGTTTTAGGTCGCTAGCATGTATAGAAAAAAAGTTACCTACCGATATCTGAAAAACAAACGAACGGAATTCGACTACGTGTTTTAAGCAATATCAAAACAAAGACGACCGTTTCCGGCGTAATTTGACGCGCTGAATGCGATAAAACAAGTTTTAGGTCGCTAGCATGTATAGAAAAAAAGTTACCAACCGATATCTGAAAAACAAACGAACGGACTTCGACTTCGTGTTTCGAGCAATATTGAAACAACGACGGCCGTTTCCGGCGTAATTTGACGCGCTGAATGCGATAAAACAAGTTTTAGGTCGCTAGCATGTATAGAAAAAAAGTTACTCACCGATATCCACGAAACAAACAAACGGAATTCGACTCCGTGTTTTGAGCAATATCAGAACAAAGACGACCGTTTCCGGCGTCATTTGACGCGCTGAATGCGATAAAACAAGTTTTAGGTCGCTAGCATGTATAGAAAAAAAGTTACCAACCGATATCTGAAAAACAAACAAACGGACTTCAACTTCGTGTTTTAAGCAATATCAAAACAAAGACGACCGTTTCCGGCGTAATTTGACGCGCTGAATGCGATAAAACAAGTTTTAGGTCGCTAGCATGTATAGAAAAAAAGTTACTCACCGATATCCACGAAACAAACGAACGGAATTCGACTTCGTGTTTTAAGCAATATCAAAACAAAGACGACCGTTTCCGGCGTAATTTGACGCGCTGTATGCGATCAAACAAGTTTCAGGTCGCTAGCATGTATAGAAAAAAAGTTACTCACCGATATCCACGAAACAAACGAACGGAATTCGACTTCGTGTTTTAAGCAATATCAAAACAAAGACGACCGTTTCCGGCGTAATTTGACGCGCTGAATGCGATAAAACAAGTTTTAGGTCGCTAGCATGTATAGAAAGTAAGTTACTCACCGATATCCACGGAACAAACGAACGGAATTCGACTTCGTGTTTTAAGCAATATCAAAACAAAGACGACCGTTTACGGCGTAATTTGACGCGCTGAATGCGATAAAACAAGTTTTAGGTCGCTAGCATGTATAGAAAAAAAGTTACCTACCGATATCTGAAAAACAAACAAACGGACTTCGACTTCGTGTTTCGAGCAATATTAAAACAACGACGGCCGTTTCCGGCGTAATTTGACGCGCTGAATGCGATAAAACGAGTTTCAGGTCGCTAGCATGTATAGAAAAAAAGTTACTCACCGATATCCACGAAACAAACAAACGGAATTCGACTCCGTGTTTTGAGCAATATCAGAACAAAGACGACCGTTTCCGGCGTAATTTGACGCGCTGAATGCGATAAAACAAGTTTTAGGTCGCTAGCATGTATAGAAAAAAGGTACTCACCGATATCCACGAAACAAACGAACGGACTTCGACTTCGTGTTTCGAGCAATATCAAAACAAAGACGGCCGTTTCCGGCGTAATTTGACGCGCTGAATGCGATAAAACAAGTTTTAGGTCGCTAGCATGTATAGAAAAAAAGTTACTCACCGATATCCACGAAACAAACGAACGGAATTCGACTTCGTGTTTTAAGCAATATCAAAACAAAGACGACCGTTTCCGGCGTAATTTGACGCGCTGAATGCGATAAAACAAGTTTTAGGTCGCTAGCATGTATAGAAAAAAAGTTACTTACCGATATCCACGAAACAAACGAACGGAATTCGACTTCGTGTTTTAAGCAATATCAAAACAAAGACGACCGTTTCCGGCGTAATTTGACGCGCTGAATGCGATAAAACAAGTTTTAGGTCGCTAGCATGTATAGAAAAAAAGTTACTTACCGATATCCACGAAACAAACGAACGGAATTCGACTTCGTGTTTTAAGCAATATCAAAACAAAGACGACCGTTTCCGGCGTAATTTGACGCGCTGAATGCGATAAAACAAGTTTTAGGTCGCTAGCATGTATAGAAAAAAAGTTACCTACCGATATCTGAAAAACAAACGAACGGAATTCGACTTCGTGTTTTAAGCAATATCAAAACAAAGACGACCGTTTCCGGCGTAATTTGACGCGCTGAATGCGATAAAACAAGTTTTAGGTCGCTAGCATGTATAGAAAAAAAGTTACCAACCGATATCTGAAAAACAAACAAACGGACTTCGACTTCGTGTTTTAAGCAATATCAAAACAAAGACGACCGTTTCCGGCGTAATTTGACGCGCTGAATGCGATAAAACAAGTTTCAGGTCGCTAGCATGTATAGAAAAAAAGTTACTCACCGATATCCACGAAACAAACAAACGGAATTCGACTCCGTGTTTTAAGCAATATCAGAACAAAGACGACCGTTTCCGGCGTAATTTGACGCGCTGAATGCGATAAAACAAGTTTCAGGTCGCTAGCATGTATAGAAAAAAAGTTACTCACCGATATCCACGAAACAAACGAACGGACTTCGACTTCGTGTTTCGAGCAATATCAAAACAAAGACGGCCGTTTCCGGCGTAATTTGACGCGCTGAATGCGATAAAACAAGTTTTAGGTCGCTAGCATGTATAGAAAAAAAGTTACTCACCGATATCCACGAAACAAACGAACGGAATTCGACTTCGTGTTTTAAGCAATATCAAAACAAAGACGACCGTTTCCGGCGTAATTTGACGCGCTGAATGCGATAAAACAAGTTTTAGGTCGCTAGCATGTATAGAAAAAAAGTTACTTACCGATATCCACGAAACAAACGAACGGAATTCGACTTCGTGTTTTAAGCAATATCAAAACAAAGACGACCGTTTCCGGCGTAATTTGACGCGCTGAATGCGATAAAACAAGTTTTAGGTCGCTAGCATGTATAGAAAAAAAGTTACTTACCGATATCCACGAAACAAACGAACGGAATTCGACTTCGTGTTTTAAGCAATATCAAAACAAAGACGACCGTTTCCGGCGTAATTTGACGCGCTGAATGCGATAAAACAAGTTTTAGGTCGCTAGCATGTATAGAAAAAAAGTTACCTACCGATATCTGAAAAACAAACGAACGGAATTCGACTTCGTGTTTTAAGCAATATCAAAACAAAGACGACCGTTTCCGGCGTAATTTGACGCGCTGAATGCGATAAAACAAGTTTTAGGTCGCTAGCATGTATAGAAAAAAAGTTACCAACCGATATCTGAAAAACAAACAAACGGACTTCGACTTCGTGTTTTAAGCAATATCAAAACAAAGACGACCGTTTCCGGCGTAATTTGACGCGCTGAATGCGATAAAACAAGTTTTAGGTCGCTAGCATGTATAGAAAAAAAGTTACTCACCGATATCCACGAAACAAACAAACGGAATTCGACTTCGTGTTTTAAGCAATATCGAAACAAAGACGACCGTTTCCGGCGTAATTTGACGCGCTGAATGCGATGAAACAAGTTTCAGGTCGCTAGCATGTATAGAAAAAAAGTTACTCACCGATATCCACGAAACAAACGAACGGAATTCGACTTCGTGTTTTAAGCAATATCAAAACAAAGACGACCGTTTCCGGCGTAATTTGACGCGCTGAATGCGATAAAACAAGTTTTAGGTCGCTAGCATGTATAGAAAGTAAGTTACTCACCGATATCCACGAAACAAACGAACGGAATTCGACTTCGTGTTTTAAGCAATATCAAAACAAAGACGACCGTTTCCGGCGTAATTTGACGCGCTGAATGCGATAAAACAAGTTTTAGGTCGCTAGCATGTATAGAAAAAAAGTTACCTACCGATATCTGAAAAACAAACGAACGGAATTCGACTACGTGTTTTAAGCAATATCAAAACAAAGACGACCGTTTCCGGCGTAATTTGACGCGCTGAATGCGATAAAACAAGTTTTAGGTCGCTAGCATGTATAGAAAAAAAGTTACCAACCGATATCTGAAAAACAAACGAACGGACTTCGACTTCGTGTTTCGAGCAATATTGAAACAACGACGGCCGTTTCCGGCGTAATTTGACGCGCTGAATGCGATAAAACAAGTTTTAGGTCGCTAGCATGTATAGAAAAAAAGTTACTCACCGATATCCGTGAAACAAACAAACGGAATTCGACTCCGTGTTTTGAGCAATATCAGAACAAAGACGACCGTTTCCGGCGTCATTTGACGCGCTGAATGCGATAAAACAAGTTTTAGGTCGCTAGCATGTATAGAAAAAAAGTTACCAACCGATATCTGAAAAACAAACAAACGGACTTCAACTTCGTGTTTTAAGCAATATCAAAACAAAGACGACCGTTTCCGGCGTAATTTGACGCGCTGAATGCGATAAAACAAGTTTTAGGTCGCTAGCATGTATAGAAAAAAAGTTACTCACCGATATCCACGAAACAAACGAACGGAATTCGACTTCGTGTTTTAAGCAATATCAAAACAAAGACGACCGTTTCCGGCGTAATTTGACGCGCTGAATGCGATCAAACAAGTTTCAGGTCGCTAGCATGTATAGAAAAAAAGTTACTCACCGATATCCACGAAACAAACGAACGGAATTCGACTTCGTGTTTTAAGCAATATCAAAACAAAGACGACCGTTTCCGGCGTAATTTGACGCGCTGAATGCGATAAAACAAGTTTTAGGTCGCTAGCATGTATAGAAAGTAAGTTACTCACCGATATCCACGGAACAAACGAACGGAATTCGACTTCGTGTTTTAAGCAATATCAAAACAAAGACGACCGTTTACGGCGTAATTTGACGCGCTGAATGCGATAAAACAAGTTTTAGGTCGCTAGCATGTATAGAAAAAAAGTTACCTACCGATATCTGAAAAACAAACAAACGGACTTCGACTTCGTGTTTCGAGCAATATTAAAACAACGACGGCCGTTTCCGGCGTAATTTGACGCGCTGAATGCGATAAAACAAGTTTCAGGTCGCTAGCATGTATAGAAAAAAAGTTACTCACCGATATCCACGAAACAAACAAACGGAATTCGACTCCGTGTTTTGAGCAATATCAGAACAAAGACGACCGTTTCCGGCGTAATTTGACGCGCTGAATGCGATAAAACAAGTTTTAGGTCGCTAGCATGTATAGAAAAAAAGTTACTCACCGATATCCACGAAACAAACGAACGGAATTCGACTTCGTGTTTTAAGCAATATCAAAACAAAGACGACCGTTTCCGGCGTAATTTGACGCGCTGAATGCGATCAAACAAGTTTCAGGTCGCTAGCATGTATAGAAAAAAAGTTACTCACCGATATCCACGAAACAAACGAACGGAATTCGACTTCGTGTTTTAAGCAATATCAAAACAAAGACGACCGTTTCCGGCGTAATTTGACGCGCTGAATGCGATAAAACAAGTTTTAGGTCGCTAGCATGTATAGAAAGTAAGTTACTCACCGATATCCACGGAACAAACGAACGGAATTCGACTTCGTGTTTTAAGCAATATCAAAACAAAGACGACCGTTTACGGCGTAATTTGACGCGCTGAATGCGATAAAACAAGTTTTAGGTCGCTAGCATGTATAGAAAAAAAGTTACCTACCGATATCTGAAAAACAAACAAACGGACTTCGACTTCGTGTTTCGAGCAATATTAAAACAACGACGGCCGTTTCCGGCGTAATTTGACGCGCTGAATGCGATAAAACAAGTTTCAGGTCGCTAGCATGTATAGAAAAAAAGTTACTCACCGATATCCACGAAACAAACAAACGGAATTCGACTCCGTGTTTTGAGCAATATCAGAACAAAGACGACCGTTTCCGGCGTAATTTGATGCGCTGAATGCGATAAAACAAGTTTTAGGTCGCTAGCATGTATAGAAAAAAGGTACTCACCGATATCCACGAAACAAACGAACGGAATTCGACTTCGTGTTTTAAGCAATATCAGAACAAAGACGACCGTTTCCGGCGTAATTTGACGCGCTGAATGCGATAAAACAAGTTTCAGGTCGCTAGCATGTATAGAAAAAAAGTTACTCACCGATATCCACGAAACAAACGAACGGACTTCGACTTCGTGTTTCGAGCAATATCAAAACAAAGACGGCCGTTTCCGGCGTAATTTGACGCGCTGAATGCGATAAAACAAGTTTTAGGTCGCTAGCATGTATAGAAAAAAAGTTACTCACCGATATCCACGAAACAAACGAACGGAATTCGACTTCGTGTTTTAAGCAATATCAAAACAAAGACGACCGTTTCCGGCGTAATTTGACGCGCTGAATGCGATAAAACAAGTTTTAGGTCGCTAGCATGTATAGAAAAAAAGTTACTTACCGATATCCACGAAACAAACGAACGGAATTCGACTTCGTGTTTTAAGCAATATCAAAACAAAGACGACCGTTTCCGGCGTAATTTGACGCGCTGAATGCGATAAAACAAGTTTTAGGTCGCTAGCATGTATAGAAAAAAAGTTACTTACCGATATCCACGAAACAAACGAACGGAATTCGACTTCGTGTTTTAAGCAATATCAAAACAAAGACGACCGTTTCCGGCGTAATTTGACGCGCTGAATGCGATAAAACAAGTTTTAGGTCGCTAGCATGTATAGAAAAAAAGTTACCTACCGATATCTGAAAAACAAACGAACGGAATTCGACTTCGTGTTTTAAGCAATATCAAAACAAAGACGACCGTTTCCGGCGTAATTTGACGCGCTGAATGCGATAAAACAAGTTTTAGGTCGCTAGCATGTATAGAAAAAAAGTTACCAACCGATATCTGAAAAACAAACAAACGGACTTCGACTTCGTGTTTTAAGCAATATCAAAACAAAGACGACCGTTTCCGGCGTAATTTGACGCGCTGAATGCGATAAAACAAGTTTTAGGTCGCTAGCATGTATAGAAAAAAAGTTACTCACCGATATCCACGAAACAAACGAACGGAATTCGACTTCGTGTTTTAAGCAATATCAAAACAAAGACGACCGTTTCCGGCGTAATTTGACGCGCTGAATGCGATCAAACAAGTTTCAGGTCGCTAGCATGTATAGAAAAAAAGTTACTCACCGATATCCACGAAACAAACGAACGGAATTCGACTTCGTGTTTTAAGCAATATCAAAACAAAGACGACCGTTTCCGGCGTAATTTGACGCGCTGAATGCGATAAAACAAGTTTTAGGTCGCTAGCATGTATAGAAAGTAAGTTACTCACCGATATCCACGGAACAAACGAACGGAATTCGACTTCGTGTTTTAAGCAATATCAAAACAAAGACGACCGTTTACGGCGTAATTTGACGCGCTGAATGCGATAAAACAAGTTTTAGGTCGCTAGCATGTATAGAAAAAAAGTTACCTACCGATATCTGAAAAACAAACAAACGGACTTCGACTTCGTGTTTCGAGCAATATTAAAACAACGACGGCCGTTTCCGGCGTAATTTGACGCGCTGAATGCGATAAAACAAGTTTCAGGTCGCTAGCATGTATAGAAAAAAAGTTACTCACCGATATCCACGAAACAAACAAACGGAATTCGACTCCGTGTTTTGAGCAATATCAGAACAAAGACGACCGTTTCCGGCGTAATTTGACGCGCTGAATGCGATAAAACAAGTTTTAGGTCGCTAGCATGTATAGAAAAAAAGTTACTTACCGATATCCACGAAACAAACGAACGGAATTCGACTTCGTGTTTTAAGCAATATCAAAACAAAGACGACCGTTTCCGGCGTAATTTGACGCGCTGAATGCGATAAAACAAGTTTTAGGTCGCTAGCATGTATAGAAAAAAAGTTACCTACCGATATCTGAAAAACAAACGAACGGAATTCGACTTCGTGTTTTAAGCAATATCAAAACAAAGACGACCGTTTCCGGCGTAATTTGACGCGCTGAATGCGATAAAACAAGTTTTAGGTCGCTAGCATGTATAGAAAAAAAGTTACCAACCGATATCTGAAAAACAAACAAACGGACTTCGACTTCGTGTTTTAAGCAATATCAAAACAAAGACGACCGTTTCCGGCGTAATTTGACGCGCTGAATGCGATAAAACAAGTTTTAGGTCGCTAGCATGTATAGAAAAAAAGTTACTCACCGATATCCACGAAACAAACGAACGGAATTCGACTTCGTGTTTTAAGCAATATCAAAACAAAGACGACCGTTTCCGGCGTAATTTGACGCGCTGAATGCGATCAAACAAGTTTCAGGTCGCTAGCATGTATAGAAAAAAAGTTACTCACCGATATCCACGAAACAAACGAACGGAATTCGACTTCGTGTTTTAAGCAATATCAAAACAAAGACGACCGTTTCCGGCGTAATTTGACGCGCTGAATGCGATAAAACAAGTTTTAGGTCGCTAGCATGTATAGAAAGTAAGTTACTCACCGATATCCACGGAACAAACGAACGGAATTCGACTTCGTGTTTTAAGCAATATCAAAACAAAGACGACCGTTTACGGCGTAATTTGACGCGCTGAATGCGATAAAACAAGTTTCAGGTCGCTAGCATGTATAGAAAAAAAGTTACCTACCGATATCTGAAAAACAAACAAACGGACTTCGACTTCGTGTTTCGAGCAATATTAAAACAACGACGGCCGTTTCCGGCGTAATTTGACGCGCTGAATGCGATAAAACAAGTTTCAGGTCGCTAGCATGTATAGAAAAAAAGTTACTCACCGATATCCACGAAACAAACAAACGGAATTCGACTCCGTGTTTTGAGCAATATCAGAACAAAGACGACCGTTTCCGGCGTAATTTGACGCGCTGAATGCGATAAAACAAGTTTTAGGTCGCTAGCATGTATAGAAAAAAGGTACTCACCGATATCCACGAAACAAACGAACGGAATTCGACTTCGTGTTTTA
The DNA here is from genome assembly GCF_021155765.1 of Diprion similis. Taxonomy (NCBI): domain Eukaryota; kingdom Metazoa; phylum Arthropoda; class Insecta; order Hymenoptera; family Diprionidae; genus Diprion; species Diprion similis. The sequence continues at coordinate 14,441,575 of NC_060115.1, forward strand.
AGCAATATCAGAACAAAGACGACCGTTTCCGGCGTAATTTGACGCGCTGAATGCGATAAAACAAGTTTCAGGTCGCTAGCATGTATAGAAAAAAAGTTACTCACCGATATCCACGAAACAAACGAACGGACTTCGACTTCGTGTTTCGAGCAATATCAAAACAAAGACGGCCGTTTCCGGCGTAATTTGACGCGCTGAATGCGATAAAACAAGTTTTAGGTCGCTAGCATGTATAGAAAAAAAGTTACTCACCGATATCCACGAAACAAACGAACGGAATTCGACTTCGTGTTTTAAGCAATATCAAAACAAAGACGACCGTTTCCGGCGTAATTTGACGCGCTGAATGCGATAAAACAAGTTTTAGGTCGCTAGCATGTATAGAAAAAAAGTTACTTACCGATATCCACGAAACAAACGAACGGAATTCGACTTCGTGTTTTAAGCAATATCAAAACAAAGACGACCGTTTCCGGCGTAATTTGACGCGCTGAATGCGATAAAACAAGTTTTAGGTCGCTAGCATGTATAGAAAAAAAGTTACTTACCGATATCCACGAAACAAACGAACGGAATTCGACTTCGTGTTTTAAGCAATATCAAAACAAAGACGACCGTTTCCGGCGTAATTTGACGCGCTGAATGCGATAAAACAAGTTTTAGGTCGCTAGCATGTATAGAAAAAAAGTTACCTACCGATATCTGAAAAACAAACGAACGGAATTCGACTTCGTGTTTTAAGCAATATCAAAACAAAGACGACCGTTTCCGGCGTAATTTGACGCGCTGAATGCGATAAAACAAGTTTTAGGTCGCTAGCATGTATAGAAAAAAAGTTACCAACCGATATCTGAAAAACAAACAAACGGACTTCGACTTCGTGTTTTAAGCAATATCAAAACAAAGACGACCGTTTCCGGCGTAATTTGACGCGCTGAATGCGATAAAACAAGTTTTAGGTCGCTAGCATGTATAGAAAAAAAGTTACTCACCGATATCCACGAAACAAACAAACGGAATTCGACTTCGTGTTTTAAGCAATATCGAAACAAAGATGACCGTTTCCGGCGTAATTTGACGCGCTGAATGCGATGAAACGAGTTTCAGGTCGCTAGCATGTATAGAAAAAAAGTTACTCACCGATATCCACGAAACAAACAAACGGAATTCGACTCCGTGTTTTGAGCAATATCAGAACAAAGACAATCGTTTACGGCGTAATTTGACGCGCTGAATGCGATAAAACAAGTTTTAGGTCGCTAGCATGAATAGAAAAAAAGTTACCAACCGATATCTGAAAAACAAACGAACGGACTTCGACTTCGTGTTTCGAGCAATAATAAAACAACGACGGCCGTTTCCGGCGTAATTTGACGCGCTGAATGCGATAAAACAAGTTTTAGGTCGCTAGCATGTATAGAAAAAAAGTTACTCACCGATATCCACGAAACAAACAAACGGAATTCGACTCCGTGTTTTGAGCAATATCAGAACAAAGACGACCGTTTCCGGCGTCATTTGACGCGCTGAATGCGATAAAACAAGTTTTAGGTCGCTAGCATGTATAGAAAAAAAGTTACCAACCGATATCTGAAAAACAAACAAACGGACTTCGACTTCGTGTTTTAAGCAATATCAAAACAAAGACGACCGTTTCCGGCGTAATTTGACGCGCTGAATGCGATAAAACAAGTTTTAGGTCGCTAGCATGTATAGAAAAAAAGTTACCAACCGATATCTGAAAAACAAACAAACGGACTTCGACTTCGTGTTTTAAGCAATATCAAAACAAAGACGACCGTTTCCGGCGTAATTTGACGCGCTGAATGCGATAAAACAAGTTTTAGGTCGCTAGCATGTATAGAAAAAAAGTTACTCACCGATATCCACGAAACAAACAAACGGAATTCGACTTCGTGTTTTAAGCAATATCGAAACAAAGACGACCGTTTCCGGCGTAATTTGACGCGCTGAATGCGATGAAACGAGTTTTAGGTCGCTAGCATGTATAGAAAAAAAGTTACTCACCGATATCCACGAAACAAACAAACGGAATTCGACTCCGTGTTTTGAGCAATATCAGAACAAAGACGACCGTTTACGGCGTAATTTGACGCGCTGAATGCGATAAAACAAGTTTTAGGTCGCTAGCATGTATAGAAAAAAAGTTACCAACCGATATCTGAAAAACAAACGAACGGACTTCGACTTCGTGTTTCGAGCAATAATAAAACAACGACGGCCGTTTCCGGCGTAATTTGACGCGCTGAATGCGATAAAACAAGTTTTAGGTCGCTAGCATGTATAGAAAAAAAGTTACTCACCGATATCCACGAAACAAACAAACGGAATTCGACTCCGTGTTTTGAGCAATATCAGAACAAAGACGACCGTTTTCGGCGTCATTTGACGCGCTGAATGCGATAAAACAAGTTTTAGGTCGCTAGCATGTATAGAAAAAAAGTTACCAACCGATATCTGAAAAACAAACAAACGGACTTCGACTTCGTGTTTTAAGCAATATCAAAACAAAGACGACCGTTTCCGGCGTAATTTGACGCGCTGAATGCGATAAAACAAGTTTTAGGTCGCTAGCATGTATAGAAAAAAAGTTACTCACCGATATCCACGAAACAAACGAACGGAATTCGACTTCGTGTTTTAAGCAATATCAAAACAAAGACGACCGTTTCCGGCGTAATTTGACGCGCTGAATGCGATAAACAAGTTTTAGGTCGCTAGCATGTATAGAAAAAAAGGTACTCACCGATATCCACGAAACAAACGAACGGAATTCGACTTCGTGTTTTAAGCAATATCAAAACAAAGACGACCGTTTCCGGCGTAATTTAACGCGCTGAATGCGATAAAACAAGTTTCAGGTCGCTAGCATGTATAGAAAAAAAGTTACTCACCGATATCCACGAAACAAACGAACGGAATTCGACTTCGTGTTTTAAGCAATATCAAAACAAAGACGACCGTTTCCGGCGTAATTTGACGCGCTGAATGCGATAAAACAAGTTTTAGGTCGCTAGCATGTATAGAAAAAAAGTTACTCACCGATATCCACGAAACAAACGAACGGAATTCGACTTTGTGTTTTAAGCAATATCAAAACAAAGACGACCGTTTACGGCGTAATTTGACGCGCTGAATGCGATAAAACAAGTTTTAGGTCGCTAGCATGTATAGAAAAAAAGTTACCTACCGATATCTGAAAAACAAACAAACGGACTTTGACTTCGTGTTTTAAGCAATATCAAAACAAAGACGACCGTTTCCGGCGTAATTTGACGCGCTGAATGCGATAAACAAGTTTTAGGTCGCTAGCATGTATAGAAAAAAAGGTACTCACCGATATCCACGAAACAAACGAACGGAATTCGACTCCGTGTTTTAAGCAATATCAAAACAAAGACGACCGTTTCCGGCGTGATTTAACGCGCTGAATGCGATAAAACAAGTTTCAGGTCGCTAGCATGTATAGAAAAAAAGTTACTCACCGATATCCACGAAACAAACGAACGGAATTCGACTTCGTGTTTTAAGCAATATCAAAACAAAGACGACCGTTTCCGGCGTAATTTGACGCGCTGAATGCGATAAAACAAGTTTTAGGTCGCTAGCATGTATAGAAAAAAAGTTACTCACCGATATCCACGAAACAAACGAACGGAATTCGACTTCGTGTTTTAAGCAATATCAAAACAAAGACGACCGTTTACGGCGTAATTTGACGCGCTGAATGCGATAAAACAAGTTTCAGGTCGCTAGCATGTATAGAAAAAAAGTTACCTACCGATATCTGAAAAACAAACAAACGGACTTCGACTTCGTGTTTCGAGCAATATTAAAACAACGACGGCCGTTTCCGGCGTAATTTGACGCGCTGAATGCGATAAAACAAGTTTCAGGTCGCTAGCATGTATAGAAAAAAAGTTACTCACCGATATCCACGAAACAAACAAACGGACTTTGACTTCGTGTTTTAAGCAATATCAAAACAAAGACGACCGTTTCCGGCGTAATTTGACGCGCTGAATGCGATAAACAAGTTTTAGGTCGCTAGCATGTATAGAAAAAAAGGTACTCACCGATATCCACGAAACAAACGAACGGAATTCGACTCCGTGTTTTAAGCAATATCAAAACAAAGACGACCGTTTCCGGCGTGATTTAACGCGCTGAATGCGATAAAACAAGTTTCAGGTCGCTAGCATGTATAGAAAAAAAGTTACTCACCGATATCCACGAAACAAACGAACGGAATTCGACTTCGTGTTTTAAGCAATATCAAAACAAAGACGACCGTTTCCGGCGTAATTTGACGCGCTGAATGCGATAAAACAAGTTTTAGGTCGCTAGCATGTATAGAAAAAAAGTTACTCACCGATATCCACGAAACAAACGAACGGAATTCGACTTCGTGTTTTAAGCAATATCAAAACAAAGACGACCGTTTACGGCGTAATTTGACGCGCTGAATGCGATAAAACAAGTTTCAGGTCGCTAGCATGTATAGAAAAAAAGTTACCTACCGATATCTGAAAAACAAACAAACGGACTTCGACTTCGTGTTTCGAGCAATATTAAAACAACGACGGCCGTTTCCGGCGTAATTTGACGCGCTGAATGCGATAAAACAAGTTTCAGGTCGCTAGCATGTATAGAAAAAAAGTTACTCACCGATATCCACGAAACAAACAAACGGAATTCGACTCCGTGTTTTGAGCAATATCAGAACAAAGACGACCGTTTCCGGCGTAATTTGACGCGCTGAATGCGATAAAACAAGTTTTAGGTCGCTAGCATGTATAGAAAAAAAGTTACCTACCGATATCTGGAAAACAAACGAACGGAATTCGACTTCGTGTTTTAAGCAATATCAAAACAAAGACGACCGTTTCCGGCGTAATTTGACGCGCTGAATGCGATAAAACAAGTTTTAGGTCGCTAGCATGTATAGAAAAAAAGTTACTCACCGATATCCACGAAACAAACGAACGGAATTCGACTTCGTGTTTTAAGCAATATCAAAACAAAGACGACCGTTTCCGGCGTAATTTGACGCGCTGAATGCGATAAACAAGTTTTAGGTCGCTAGCATGTATAGAAAAAAAGGTACTCACCGATATCCACGAAACAAACGAACGGAATTCGACTTCGTGTTTTAAGCAATATCAAAACAAAGACGACCGTTTCCGGCGTAATTTAACGCGCTGAATGCGATAAAACAAGTTTCAGGTCGCTAGCATGTATAGAAAAAAAGTTACTCACCGATATCCACGAAACAAACGAACGGAATTCGACTTCGTGTTTTAAGCAATATCAAAACAAAGACGACCGTTTCCGGCGTAATTTGACGCGCTGAATGCGATAAAACAAGTTTTAGGTCGCTAGCATGTATAGAAAAAAAGTTACTCACCGATATCCACGAAACAAACGAACGGAATTCGACTTTGTGTTTTAAGCAATATCAAAACAAAGACGACCGTTTACGGCGTAATTTGACGCGCTGAATGCGATAAAACAAGTTTTAGGTCGCTAGCATGTATAGAAAAAAAGTTACCTACCGATATCTGAAAAACAAACAAACGGACTTTGACTTCGTGTTTTAAGCAATATCAAAACAAAGACGACCGTTTCCGGCGTAATTTGACGCGCTGAATGCGATAAAACAAGTTTTAGGTCGCTAGCATGTATAGAAAAAAAGTTGGCAACCGATATCTGAAAAACAAACGAACGGACTTCGACTTCGTGTTTCGAGCAATATTAAAACAACGACGACCGTTTCCGGCGTAATTTGACGCGCTGAATGCGATAAAACAAGTTTTAGGTCGCTAGCATGTATAGAAAAAAAGTTACCAACCGATATCTGAAAAACAAACGAACGGACTTCGACTTCGTGTTTCGAGCAATATTAAAACAACGACGGCCGTTTCCGGCGTAATTTGACGCGCTGAATGCGATAAAACAAGTTTTAGGTCGCTAGCATGTATAGAAAAAAAGGTACTCACCGATATCCACGAAACAAACGAACGGAATTCGACTTCGTGTTTTAAGCAATATCAAAACAAAGACGACCGTTTCCGGCGTAATTTAACGCGCTGAATGCGATAAAACAAGTTTCAGGTCGCTAGCATGTATAGAAAAAAAGTTACTCACCGATATCCACGAAACAAACAAACGGAATTCGACTCCGTGTTTTAAGCAATATCAAAACAAAGACGACCGTTTCCGGCGTAATTTAACGCGCTGAATGCGATAAAACAAGTTTCAGGTCGCTAGCATGTATAGAAAAAAAGTTACTCACCGATATCCACGAAACAAACAAACGGAATTCGACTCCGTGTTTTGAGCAATATCAGAACAAAGACGACCGTTTCCGGCGTAATTTGACGCGCTGAATGCGATAAAACAAGTTTTAGGTCGCTAGCATGTATAGAAAAAAAAATACCTACCGATATCTGAAAAACAAACGAACGGAATTCGACTTCGTGTTTTAAGCAATATCAAAACAAAGACGACCGTTTCCGGCGTAATTTGACGCGCTGAATGCGATAAAACAAGTTTTAGGTCGCTAGCATGTATAGAAAAAAAGTTACTCACCGATATCCACGAAACAAACGAACGGAATTCGACTTCGTGTTTTAAGCAATATCAAAACAAAGACGACCGTTTCCGGCGTAATTTGACGCGCTGAATGCGATAAACAAGTTTTAGGTCGCTAGCATGTATAGAAAAAAAGGTACTCACCGATATCCACGAAACAAACGAACGGAATTCGACTTCGTGTTTTAAGCAATATCAAAACAAAGACGACCGTTTCCGGCGTAATTTAACGCGCTGAATGCGATAAAACAAGTTTCAGGTCGCTAGCATGTATAGAAAAAAAGTTACTCACCGATATCCACGAAACAAACGAACGGAATTCGACTTCGTGTTTTAAGCAATATCAAAACAAAGACGACCGTTTCCGGCGTAATTTGACGCGCTGAATGCGATAAAACAAGTTTTAGGTCGCTAGCATGTATAGAAAAAAAGTTACTCACCGATATCCACGAAACAAACGAACGGAATTCGACTTCGTGTTTTAAGCAATATCAAAACAAAGACGACCGTTTCCGGCGTAATTTGACGCGCTGAATGCGATAAACAAGTTTTAGGTCGCTAGCATGTATAGAAAAAAAGGTACTCACCGATATCCACGAAACAAACGAACGGAATTCGACTTCGTGTTTTAAGCAATATCAAAACAAAGACGACCGTTTCCGGCGTAATTTAACGCGCTGAATGCGATAAAACAAGTTTCAGGTCGCTAGCATGTATAGAAAAAAAGTTACTCACCGATATCCACGAAACAAACGAACGGAATTCGACTTCGTGTTTTAAGCAATATCAAAACAAAGACGACCGTTTCCGGCGTAATTTGACGCGCTGAATGCGATAAAACAAGTTTTAGGTCGCTAGCATGTATAGAAAAAAAGTTACTCACCGATATCCACGAAACAAACGAACGGAATTCGACTTTGTGTTTTAAGCAATATCAAAACAAAGACGACCGTTTACGGCGTAATTTGACGCGCTGAATGCGATAAAACAAGTTTTAGGTCGCTAGCATGTATAGAAAAAAAGTTACCTACCGATATCTGAAAAACAAACAAACGGACTTTGACTTCGTGTTTTAAGCAATATCAAAACAAAGACGACCGTTTCCGGCGTAATTTGACGCGCTGAATGCGATAAACAAGTTTTAGGTCGCTAGCATGTATAGAAAAAAAGGTACTCACCGATATCCACGAAACAAACGAACGGAATTCGACTCCGTGTTTTAAGCAATATCAAAACAAAGACGACCGTTTCCGGCGTGATTTAACGCGCTGAATGCGATAAAACAAGTTTCAGGTCGCTAGCATGTATAGAAAAAAAGTTACTCACCGATATCCACGAAACAAACGAACGGAATTCGACTTCGTGTTTTAAGCAATATCAAAACAAAGACGACCGTTTCCGGCGTAATTTGACGCGCTGAATGCGATAAAACAAGTTTTAGGTCGCTAGCATGTATAGAAAAAAAGTTACTCACCGATATCCACGAAACAAACGAACGGAATTCGACTTCGTGTTTTAAGCAATATCAAAACAAAGACGACCGTTTCCGGCGTAATTTGACGCGCTGAATGCGATAAACAAGTTTTAGGTCGCTAGCATGTATAGAAAAAAAGGTACTCACCGATATCCACGAAACAAACGAACGGAATTCGACTTCGTGTTTTAAGCAATATCAAAACAAAGACGACCGTTTCCGGCGTAATTTAACGCGCTGAATGCGATTAAACAAGTTTCAGGTCGCTAGCATGTATAGAAAAAAAGTTACTCACCGATATCCACGAAACAAACGAACGGAATTCGACTTCGTGTTTTAAGCAATATCAAAACAAAGACGACCGTTTCCGGCGTAATTTGACGCGCTGAATGCGATAAAACAAGTTTTAGGTCGCTAGCATGTATAGAAAAAAAGTTACTCACCGATATCCACGAAACAAACGAACGGAATTCGACTTCGTGTTTTAAGCAATATCAAAACAAAGACGACCGTTTCCGGCGTAATTTGACGCGCTGAATGCGATAAACAAGTTTTAGGTCGCTAGCATGTATAGAAAAAAAGGTACTCACCGATATCCACGAAACAAACGAACGGAATTCGACTTCGTGTTTTAAGCAATATCAAAACAAAGACGACCGTTTCCGGCGTAATTTAACGCGCTGAATGCGATAAAACAAGTTTCAGGTCGCTAGCATGTATAGAAAAAAAGTTACTCACCGATATCCACGAAACAAACGAACGGAATTCGACTTCGTGTTTTAAGCAATATCAAAACAAAGACGACCGTTTCCGGCGTAATTTGACGCGCTGAATGCGATAAAACAAGTTTTAGGTCGCTAGCATGTATAGAAAAAAAGTTACTCACCGATATCCACGAAACAGACGAACGGAATTCGACTTTGTGTTTTAAGCAATATCAAAACAAAGACGACCGTTTACGGCGTAATTTGACGCGCTGAATGCGATAAAACAAGTTTTAGGTCGCTAGCATGTATAGAAAAAAAGTTACCTACCGATATCTGAAAAACAAACAAACGGACTTTGACTTCGTGTTTTAAGCAATATCAAAACAAAGACGACCGTTTCCGGCGTAATTTGACGCGCTGAATGCGATAAACAAGTTTTAGGTCGCTAGCATGTATAGAAAAAAAGGTACTCACCGATATCCACGAAACAAACGAACGGAATTCGACTCCGTGTTTTAAGCAATATCAAAACAAAGACGACCGTTTCCGGCGTGATTTAACGCGCTGAATGCGATAAAACAAGTTTCAGGTCGCTAGCATGTATAGAAAAAAAGTTACTCACCGATATCCACGAAACAAACGAACGGAATTCGACTTCGTGTTTTAAGCAATATCAAAACAAAGACGACCGTTTCCGGCGTAATTTGACGCGCTGAATGCGATAAAACAAGTTTTAGGTCGCTAGCATGTATAGAAAAAAAGTTACTCACCGATATCCACGAAACAAACGAACGGAATTCGACTTCGTGTTTTAAGCAATATCAAAACAAAGACGACCGTTTACGGCGTAATTTGACGCGCTGAATGCGATAAAACAAGTTTCAGGTCGCTAGCATGTATAGAAAAAAAGTTACCTACCGATATCTGAAAAACAAACAAACGGACTTCGACTTCGTGTTTCGAGCAATATTAAAACAACGACGGCCGTTTCCGGCGTAATTTGACGCGCTGAATGCGATAAAACAAGTTTCAGGTCGCTAGCATGTATAGAAAAAAAGTTACTCACCGATATCCACAAAACAAACAAACGGAATTCGACTCCGTGTTTTGAGCAATATCAGAACAAAGACGACCGTTTCCGGCGTAATTTGACGCGCTGAATGCGATAAAACAAGTTTTAGGTCGCTAGCATGTATAGAAAAAAAGTTACCTACCGATATCTGAAAAACAAACGAACGGAATTCGACTTCGTGTTTTAAGCAATATCAAAACAAAGACGACCGTTTCCGGCGTAATTTGACGCGCTGAATGCGATAAAACAAGTTTTAGGTCGCTAGCATGTATAGAAAAAAAGTTGGCAACCGATATCTGAAAAACAAACGAACGGACTTCGACTTCGTGTTTCGAGCAATATTAAAACAACGACGACCGTTTCCGGCGTAATTTGACGCGCTGAATGCGATAAAACAAGTTTTAGGTCGCTAGCATGTATAGAAAAAAAGTTACCAACCGATATCTGAAAAACAAACGAACGGACTTCGACTTCGTGTTTCGAGCAATATTAAAACAACGACGGCCGTTTCCGGCGTAATTTGACGCGCTGAATGCGATAAAACAAGTTTTAGGTCGCTAGCATGTATAGAAAAAAAGTTACTCACCGATATCCACGAAACAAACAAACGGAATTCGACTCCGTGTTTTGAGCAATATCAAAACAAAGTCGACCGTTTCCGGCGTAATTTGACGCGCTGAATGCGATAAAACAAGTTTTAGGTCGCTAGCATGTATAGAAAAAAAGTTACTCACCGATATCCACGAAACAAACGAACGGAATTCGACTTCGTGTTTTAAGCAATATCAAAACAAAGACGACCGTTTCCGGCGTAATTTGACGCGCTGAATGCGATAAACAAGTTTTAGGTCGCTAGCATGTATAGAAAAAAAGGTACTCACCGATATCCACGAAACAAACGAACGGAATTCGACTTCGTGTTTTAAGCAATATCAAAACAAAGACGACCGTTTCCGGCGTAATTTGACGCGCTAAATGCGATAAAACAAGTTTCAGGTCGCTAGCATGTATAGACAAAAAGTTACTCACCGATATCCACGAAACAAACGAACGGAATTCGACTTCGTGTTTTAAGCAATATCAAAACAAAGACGACCGTTTCCGGCGTAATTTGACGCGCTGAATGCGATAAAACAAGTTTTAGGTCGCTAGCATGTATAGAAAAAAAGTTACTTACCGATATCCACGAAACAAACGAACGGAATTCGACTTCGTGTTTTGAGCAATATCAAAACAAAGACGACCGTTTCCGGCGTAATTTGACGCGCTGAATGCGATAAAACAAGTTTTAGGTCGCTAGCATGTATAGAAAAAAAGTTACCAACCGATATCTGAAAAACAAACGAACGGACTTCGACTTCGTGTTTCGAGCAATATTAAAACAACGACGGCCGTTTCCGGCGTAATTTGACGCGCTGAATGCGATAAAACAAGTTTTAGGTCGCTAGCATGTATAGAAAAAAAGTTACTCACCGATATCCACGAAACAAACAAACGGAATTCGACTCCGTGTTTTGAGCAATATCAGAACAAAGACGACCGTTTCCGGCGTCATTTGACGCGCTGAATGCGATGAAACAAGTTTTAGGTCGCTAGCATGTATAGAAAAAAAGTTACCAACCGATATCTGAAAAACAAACAAACGGACTTCGACTTCGTGTTTTAAGCAATATCAAAACAAAGTCGACCGTTTCCGGCGTAATTTGACGCGCTGAATGCGATAAAACCAGTTTCAGGTCGCTAGCATGTATAGAAAAAAAGTTACTCACCGATATTCACGAAACAAACGAACGGAATTCGACTTCGTGTTTTAAGCAATATCAAAACAAAGACGACCGTTTCCGGCGTAATTTGACGCGCTGAATGCGATAAACAAGTTTTAGGTCGCTAGCATGTATAGAAAACAAGGTACTCACCGATATCCACGAAACAAACGAACGGAATTCGACTTCGTGTTTTGAGCAATATCAAAACAAAGACGACCGTTTCCGGCGTAATTTGACGCGCTGAATGCGATAAAACAAGTTTCAGGTCGCTAGCATGTATAGAAAAAAAGTTACTTACCGATATCCACGAAACAAACGAACGGAATTCGACTTCGTGTTTTAAGCAATATCAAAACAAAGACGACCGTTTCCGGCGTAATTTGACGCGCTGAATGCGATAAAACAAGTTTTAGGTCGCTAGCATGTATAGAAAAAAAGTTACCTACCGATATCTGAAAAACAAACGAACGGAATTCGACTTCGTGTTTTAAGCAATATCAAGACAAAGACGACCGTTTCCGGCGTAATTTGACGCGCTGAATGCGATAAAACAAGTTTCAAGTCGCAAGCATGTATAGAAAAAAAGTTACTCACCGATATCCACAAAACAAACAAACGGAATTCGACTCCGTGTTTTGAGCAATATCAGAACAAAGACGACCGTTTCCGGCGTAATTTGACGCGCTGAATGCGATAAAACAAGTTTTAGGTCGCTAGCATGTATAGAAAAAAAGTTACCTACCGATATCTGAAAAACAAACGAACGGAATTCGACTTCGTGTTTTAAGCAATATCAAAACAAAGACGACCGTTTCCGGCGTAATTTGACGCGCTGAATGCGATAAAACAAGTTTTAGGTCGCTAGCATGTATAGAAAAAAAGTTGGCAACCGATATCTGAAAAACAAACGAACGGACTTCGACTTCGTGTTTCGAGCAATATTAAAACAACGACGACCGTTTCCGGCGTAATTTGACGCGCTGAATGCGATAAAACAAGTTTTAGGTCGCTAGCATGTATAGAAAAAAAGTTACCAACCGATATCTGAAAAACAAACGAACGGACTTCGACTTCGTGTTTCGAGCAATATTAAAACAACGACGGCCGTTTCCGGCGTAATTTGACGCGCTGAATGCGATGAAACAAGTTTTAGGTCGCTAGCATGTATAGAAAAAAAGTTACTCACCGATATCCACGAAACAAACAAACGGAATTCGACTCCGTGTTTTGAGCAATATCAAAACAAAGTCGACCGTTTCCGGCGTAATTTGACGCGCTGAATGCGATAAAACAAGTTTTAGGTCGCTAGCATGTATAGAAAAAAAGTTACTCACCGATATCCACGAAACAAACGAACGGAATTCGACTTCGTGTTTTAAGCAATATCAAAACAAAGACGACCGTTTCCGGCGTAATTTGACGCGCTGAATGCGATAAACAAGTTTTAGGTCGCTAGCATGTATAGAAAAAAAGGTACTCACCGATATCCACGAAACAAACGAACGGAATTCGACTTCGTGTTTTAAGCAATATCAAAACAAAGACGACCGTTTCCGGCGTAATTTGACGCGCTGAATGCGATAAAACAAGTTTCAGGTCGCTAGCATGTATAGACAAAAAGTTACTCACCGATATCCACGAAACAAACGAACGGAATTCGACTTCGTGTTTTAAGCAATATCAAAACAAAGACGACCGTTTCCGGCGTAATTTGACGCGCTGAATGCGATAAAACAAGTTTTAGGTCGCTAGCATGTATAGAAAAAAAGTTACTTACCGATATCCACGAAACAAACGAACGGAATTCGACTTCGTGTTTTGAGCAATATCAAAACAAAGACGACCGTTTCCGGCGTAATTTGACGCGCTGAATGCGATAAAACAAGTTTTAGGTCGCTAGCATGTATAGAAAAAAAGTTACCAACCGATATCTGAAAAACAAACGAACGGACTTCGACTTCGTGTTTCGAGCAATATTAAAACAACGACGGCCGTTTCCGGCGTAATTTGACGCGCTGAATGCGATAAAACAAGTTTTAGGTCGCTAGCATGTATAGAAAAAAAGTTACTCACCGATATCCACGAAACAAACAAACGGAATTCGACTCCGTGTTTTGAGCAATATCAGAACAAAGACGACCGTTTCCGGCGTCATTTGACGCGCTGAATGCGATGAAACAAGTTTTAGGTCGCTAGCATGTATAGAAAAAAAGTTACCAACCGATATCTGAAAAACAAACAAACGGACTTCGACTTCGTGTTTTAAGCAATATCAAAACAAAGTCGACCGTTTCCGGCGTAATTTGACGCGCTGAATGCGATAAAACAAGTTTCAGGTCGCTAGCATGTATAGAAAAAAAGTTACTCACCGATATTCACGAAACAAACGAACGGAATTCGACTTCGTGTTTTAAGCAATATCAAAACAAAGACGACCGTTTCCGGCGTAATTTGACGCGCTGAATGCGATAAACAAGTTTTAGGTCGCTAGCATGTATAGAAAACAAGGTACTCACCGATATCCACGAAACAAACGAACGGAATTCGACTTCGTGTTTTAAGCAATATCAAAACAAAGACGACCGTTTCCGGCGTAATTTGACGCGCTGAATGCGATAAAACAAGTTTCAGGTCGCTAGCATGTATAGAAAAAAAGTTACTTACCGATATCCACGAAACAAACGAACGGAATTCGACTTCGTGTTTTAAGCAATATCAAAACAAAGACGACCGTTTCCGGCGTAATTTGACGCGCTGAATGCGATAAAACAAGTTTTAGGTCGCTAGCATGTATAGAAAAAAAGTTACCTACCGATATCTGAAAAACAAACGAACGGAATTCGACTTCGTGTTTTAAGCAATATCAAGACAAAGACGACCGTTTCCGGCGTAATTTGACGCGCTGAATGCGATAAAACAAGTTTTAAGTCGCAAGCATGTATAGAAAAAAAGTTACCAACCGATATCTGAAAAACAAACGAACGGACTTCGACTTCGTGTTTCGAGCAATAATAAAACAACGACGGCCGTTTTCGGCGTAATTTGACGCGCTGAATGCGATAAAACAAGTTTTAGGTCGCTAGCATGTATAGAAAAAAAGTTACTCACCGATATCCACGAAACAAACAAACGGAATTCGACTCCGTGTTTTGAGCAATATCAGAACAAAGACGACCGTTTCCGGCGTCATTTGACGCGCTGAATGCGATAAAACAAGTTTTAGGTCGCTAGCATGTATAGAAAAAAAGTTACCAACCGATATCTGAAAAACAAACAAACGGACTTCGACTTCGTGTTTTAAGCAATATCAAAACAAAGACGACCGTTTCCGGCGTAATTTGACGCGCTGAATGCGATAAAACAAGTTTCAGGTCGCTAGCATGTATAGACAAAAAGTTACTCACCGATATCCACGAAACAAACGAACGGAATTCGACTTCGTGTTTTAAGCAATATCAAAACAAAGACGACCGTTTCCGGCGTAATTTGACGCGCTGAATGCGATAAAACAAGTTTTAGGTCGCTAGCATGTATAGAAAAAAAGTTACTTACCGATATCCACGAAACAAACGAACGGAATTCGACTTCGTGTTTTGAGCAATATCAAAACAAAGACGACCGTTTCCGGCGTAATTTGACGCGCTGAATGCGATAAAACAAGTTTTAGGTCGCTAGCATGTATAGAAAAAAAGTTACCAACCGATATCTGAAAAACAAACGAACGGACTTCGACTTCGTGTTTCGAGCAATATTAAAACAACGACGGCCGTTTCCGGCGTAATTTGACGCGCTGAATGCGATAAAACAAGTTTTAGGTCGCTAGCATGTATAGAAAAAAAGTTACTCACCGATATCCACGAAACAAACAAACGGAATTCGACTCCGTGTTTTGAGCAATATCAGAACAAAGACGACCGTTTCCGGCGTCATTTGACGCGCTGAATGCGATGAAACAAGTTTTAGGTCGCTAGCATGTATAGAAAAAAAGTTACTCACCGATATCCACGAAACAAACAAACGGAATTCGACTCCGTGTTTTGAGCAATATCAGAACAAAGACGACCGTTTCCGGCGTAATTTGACGCGCTGAATGCGATAAAACAAGTTTTAGGTCGCTAGCATGTATAGAAAAAAAGTTACCAACCGATATCTGAAAAACAAACGAACGGACTTCGACTTCGTGTTTCGAGCAATATTAAAACAACGACGGCCGTTTCCGGCGTAATTTGACGCGCTGAATGCGATAAAACAAGTTTTAGGTCGCTAGCATGTATAGAAAAAAAGTTACTCACCGATATCCACGAAACAAACAAACGGAATTCGACTCCGTGTTTTGAGCAATATCAGAACAAAGACGACCGTTTCCGGCGTCATTTGACGCGCTGAATGCGATGAAACAAGTTTTAGGTCGCTAGCATGTATAGAAAAAAAGTTACCAACCGATATCTGAAAAACAAACAAACGGACTTCGACTTCGTGTTTTAAGCAATATCAAAACAAAGTCGACCGTTTCCGGCGTAATTTGACGCGCTGAATGCGATAAAACAAGTTTCAGGTCGCTAGCATGTATAGAAAAAAAGTTACTCACCGATATTCACGAAACAAACGAACGGAATTCGACTTCGTGTTTTAAGCAATATCAAAACAAAGACGACCGTTTCCGGCGTAATTTGACGCGCTGAATGCGATAAACAAGTTTTAGGTCGCTAGCATGTATAGAAAACAAGGTACTCACCGATATCCACGAAACAAACGAACGGAATTCGACTTCGTGTTTTAAGCAATATCAAAACAAAGACGACCGTTTCCGGCGTAATTTGACGCGCTGAATGCGATAAAACAAGTTTCAGGTCGCTAGCATGTATAGAAAAAAAGTTACTTACCGATATCCACGAAACAAACAAACGGAATTCGACTCCGTGTTTTGAGCAATATCAGAACAAAGACGACCGTTTCCGGCGTAATTTGACGCGCTGAATGCGATAAAACAAGTTTTAGGTCGCTAGCATGTATAGAAAAAAAGTTACCAACCGATATCTGAAAAACAAACGAACGGACTTCGACTTCGTGTTTTAAGCAATATCAAGACAAAGACGACCGTTTCCGGCGTAATTTGACGCGCTGAATGCGATAAAACAAGTTTTAAGTCGCAAGCATGTATAGAAAAAAAGTTACCAACCGATATCTGAAAAACAAACGAACGGACTTCGACTTCGTGTTTCGAGCAATAATAAAACAACGACGGCCGTTTTCGGCGTAATTTGACGCGCTGAATGCGATAAAACAAGTTTTAGGTCGCTAGCATGTATAGAAAAAAAGTTACTCACCGATATCCACGAAACAAACAAACGGAATTCGACTCCGTGTTTTGAGCAATATCAGAACAAAGACGACCGTTTCCGGCGTCATTTGACGCGCTGAATGCGATAAAACAAGTTTTAGGTCGCTAGCATGTATAGAAAAAAAGTTACCAACCGATATCTGAAAAACAAACGAACGGACTACGACTTCGTGTTTCGAGCAATAATAAAACAACGACGGCCGTTTTCGGCGTAATTTGACGCGCTGAATGCGATAAAACAAGTTTTAGGTCGCTAGCATGTATAGAAAAAAAGTTACTCACCGATATCCACGAAACAAACAAACGGAATTCGACTCCGTGTTTTGAGCAATATCAGAACAAAGACGACCGTTTCCGGCGTCATTTGACGCGCTGAATGCGATAAAACAAGTTTTAGGTCGCTAGCATGTATAGAAAAAAAGTTACCAACCGATATCTGAAAAACAAACAAACGGACTTCGACTTCGTGTTTTAAGCAATATCAAAACAAAGACGACCGTTTCCGGCGTAATTTGACGCGCTGAATGCGATAAAACAAGTTTTAGGTCGCTAGCATGTATAGAAAAAAAGTTACTCACCGATATCCACGAAACAAACGAACGGAATTCGACTTCGTGTTTTGAGCAATATCAAAACAAAGACGACCGTTTCCGGCGTAATTTGACGCGCTGAATGCGATAAACAAGTTTTAGGTCGCTAGCATGTATAGAAAAAAAGGTACTCACCGATATCCACGAAACAAACGAACGGAATTCGACTTCGTGTTTTAAGCAATATCAAAACAAAGACGACCGTTTCCGGCGTAATTTAACGCGCTGAATGCGATAAAACAAGTTTCAGGTCGCTAGCATGTATAGAAAAAAAGTTACTCACCGATATCCACGAAACAAACGAACGGAATTCGACTTCGTGTTTTAAGCAATATCAAAACAAAGACGACCGTTTCCGGCGTAATTTGACGCGCTGAATGCGATAAAACAAGTTTTAGGTCGCTAGCATGTATAGAAAAAAAGTTACCAACCGATATCTGAAAAACAAACGAACGGACTTCGACTTCGTGTTTCGAGCAATATTAAAACAACGACGGCCGTTTCCGGCGTAATTTGACGCGCTGAATGCGATAAAACAAGTTTTAGGTCGCTAGCATGTATAGAAAAAAAGTTACTCACCGATATCCACGAAACAAACAAACGGAATTCGACTCCGTGTTTTGAGCAATATCAGAACAAAGACGACCGTTTCCGGCGTCATTTGACGCGCTGAATGCGATAAAACAAGTTTCAGGTCGCTAGCATGTATAGACAAAAAGTTACTCACCGATATCCACGAAACAAACGAACGGAATTCGACTTCGTGTTTTAAGCAATATCAAAACAAAGACGACCGTTTCCGGCGTAATTTGACGCGCTGAATGCGATAAAACAAGTTTTAGGTCGCTAGCATGTATAGAAAAAAAGTTACTCACCGATATCCACGAAACAAACGAACGGAATTCGACTTCGTGTTTTAAGCAATATCAAAACAAAGACGACCGTTTACGGCGTAATTTGACGCGCTGAATGCGATAAAACAAGTTTCAGGTCGCTAGCATGTATAGAAAAAAAGTTACCTACCGATATCTGAAAAACAAACAAACGGACTTCGACTTCGTGTTTCGAGCAATATTAAAACAACGACGGCCGTTTCCGGCGTAATTTGACGCGCTGAATGCGATAAAACAAGTTTCAGGTCGCTAGCATGTATAGAAAAAAAGTTACTCACCGATATCCACGAAACAAACAAACGGAATTCGACTCCGTGTTTTGAGCAATATCAGAACAAAGACGACCGTTTCCGGCGTAATTTGACGCGCTGAATGCGATAAAACAAGTTTTAGGTCGCTAGCATGTATAGAAAAAAAGTTACCTACCGATATCTGAAAAACAAACGAACGGAATTCGACTTCGTGTTTTAAGCAATATCAAAACAAAGACGACCGTTTCCGGCGTAATTTGACGCGCTGAATGCGATAAAACAAGTTTTAGGTCGCTAGCATGTATAGAAAAAAAGTTGGCAACCGATATCTGAAAAACAAACGAACGGACTTCGACTTCGTGTTTCGAGCAATATTAAAACAACGACGACCGTTTCCGGCGTAATTTGACGCGCTGAATGCGATAAAACAAGTTTTAGGTCGCTAGCATGTATAGAAAAAAAGTTACCAACCGATATCTGAAAAACAAACGAACGGACTTCGACTTCGTGTTTCGAGCAATATTAAAACAACGACGGCCGTTTCCGGCGTAATTTGACGCGCTGAATGCGATAAAACAAGTTTTAGGTCGCTAGCATGTATAGACAAAAAGTTACTCACCGATATCCACGAAACAAACGAACGGAATTCGACTTCGTGTTTTAAGCAATATCAAAACAAAGACGACCGTTTCCGGCGTAATTTGACGCGCTGAATGCGATAAAACAAGTTTTAGGTCGCTAGCATGTATAGAAAAAAAGTTACTCACCGATATCCACGAAACAAACGAACGGAATTCGACTTCGTGTTTTAAGCAATATCAAAACAAAGACGACCGTTTACGGCGTAATTTGACGCGCTGAATGCGATAAAACAAGTTTCAGGTCGCTAGCATGTATAGAAAAAAAGTTACCTACCGATATCTGAAAAACAAACAAACGGACTTCGACTTCGTGTTTCGAGCAATATTAAAACAACGACGGCCGTTTCCGGCGTAATTTGACGCGCTGAATGCGATAAAACAAGTTTCAGGTCGCTAGCATGTATAGAAAAAAAGTTACTCACCGATATCCACGAAACAAACAAACGGAATTCGACTCCGTGTTTTGAGCAATATCAGAACAAAGACGACCGTTTCCGGCGTAATTTGACGCGCTGAATGCGATAAAACAAGTTTTAGGTCGCTAGCATGTATAGAAAAAAAGTTACCTACCGATATCTGAAAAACAAACGAACGGAATTCGACTTCGTGTTTTAAGCAATATCAAAACAAAGACGACCGTTTCCGGCGTAATTTGACGCGCTGAATGCGATAAAACAAGTTTTAGGTCGCTAGCATGTATAGAAAAAAAGTTGGCAACCGATATCTGAAAAACAAACGAACGGACTTCGACTTCGTGTTTCGAGCAATATTAAAACAACGACGACCGTTTCCGGCGTAATTTGACGCGCTGAATGCGATAAAACAAGTTTTAGGTCGCTAGCATGTATAGAAAAAAAGTTACCAACCGATATCTGAAAAACAAACGAACGGACTTCGACTTCGTGTTTCGAGCAATATTAAAACAACGACGGCCGTTTCCGGCGTAATTTGACGCGCTGAATGCGATAAAACAAGTTTTAGGTCGCTAGCATGTATAGAAAAAAAGTTACTCACCGATATCCACGAAACAAACAAACGGAATTCGACTCCGTGTTTTGAGCAATATCAGAACAAAGTCGACCGTTTCCGGCGTAATTTGACGCGCTGAATGCGATAAACAAGTTTTAGGTCGCTAGCATGTATAGAAAAAAAGGTACTCACCGATATCCACGAAACAAACGAACGGAATTCGACTTCGTGTTTTAAGCAATATCAAAACAAAGACGACCGTTTCCGGCGTAATTTGACGCGCTGAATGCGATAAAACAAGTTTCAGGTCGCTAGCATGTATAGACAAAAAGTTACTCACCGATATCCACGAAACAAACGAACGGAATTCGACTTCGTGTTTTAAGCAATATCAAAACAAAGACGACCGTTTCCGGCGTAATTTGACGCGCTGAATGCGATAAAACAAGTTTTAGGTCGCTAGCATGTATAGAAAAAAAGTTACTTACCGATATCCACGAAACAAACGAACGGAATTCGACTTCGTGTTTTGAGCAATATCAAAACAAAGACGACCGTTTCCGGCGTAATTTGACGCGCTGAATGCGATAAAACAAGTTTTAGGTCGCTAGCATGTATAGAAAAAAAGTTACCAACCGATATCTGAAAAACAAACGAACGGACTTCGACTTCGTGTTTCGAGCAATATTAAAACAACGACGGCCGTTTCCGGCGTAATTTGACGCGCTGAATGCGATAAAACAAGTTTTAGGTCGCTAGCATGTATAGAAAAAAAGTTACTCACCGATATCCACGAAACAAACAAACGGAATTCGACTCCGTGTTTTGAGCAATATCAGAACAAAGACGACCGTTTCCGGCGTCATTTGACGCGCTGAATGCGATGAAACAAGTTTTAGGTCGCTAGCATGTATAGAAAAAAAGTTACCAACCGATATCTGAAAAACAAACAAACGGACTTCGACTTCGTGTTTTAAGCAATATCAAAACAAAGTCGACCGTTTCCGGCGTAATTTGACGCGCTGAATGCGATAAAACAAGTTTCAGGTCGCTAGCATGTATAGAAAAAAAGTTACTCACCGATATCCACGAAACAAACGAACGGAATTCGACTTCGTGTTTTAAGCAATATCAAAACAAAGACGACCGTTTCCGGCGTAATTTGACGCGCTGAATGCGATAAACAAGTTTTAGGTCGCTAGCATGTATAGAAAACAAGGTACTCACCGATATCCACGAAACAAACGAACGGAATTCGACTTCGTGTTTTAAGCAATATCAAAACAAAGACGACCGTTTCCGGCGTAATTTGACGCGCTGAATGCGATAAAACAAGTTTCAGGTCGCTAGCATGTATAGAAAAAAAGTTACTTACCGATATCCACGAAACAAACGAACGGAATTCGACTTCGTGTTTTAAGCAATATCAAAACAAAGACGACCGTTTCCGGCGTAATTTGACGCGCTGAATGCGATAAAACAAGTTTTAGGTCGCTAGCATGTATAGAAAAAAAGTTACCAACCGATATCTGAAAAACAAACAAACGGACTTCGACTTCGTGTTTTAAGCAATATCAAAACAAAGTCGACCGTTTCCGGCGTAATTTGACGCGCTGAATGCGATAAAACAAGTTTCAGGTCGCTAGCATGTATAGAAAAAAAGTTACTCACCGATATCCACGAAACAAACGAACGGAATTCGACTTCGTGTTTTAAGCAATATCAAAACAAAGACGACCGTTTCCGGCGTAATTTGACGCGCTGAATGCGATAAACAAGTTTTAGGTCGCTAGCATGTATAGAAAAAAAGTTACCAACCGATATCTGAAAAACAAACAAACGGACTTCGACTTCGTGTTTTAAGCAATATCAAAACAAAGTCGACCGTTTCCGGCGTAATTTGACGCGCTGAATGCGATGAAACAAGTTTCAGGTCGCTAGCATGTATAGAAAAAAAGTTACTCACCGATATCCACGAAACAAACGAACGGAATTCGACTTCGTGTTTTAAGCAATATCAAAACAAAGACGACCGTTTCCGGCGTAATTTGACGCGCTGAATGCGATAAACAAGTTTTAGGTCGCTAGCATGTATAGAAAACAAGGTACTCACCGATATCCACGAAACAAACGAACGGAATTCGACTTCGTGTTTTAAGCAATATCAAAACAAAGACGACCGTTTCCGGCGTAATTTGACGCGCTGAATGCGATAAAACAAGTTTCAGGTCGCTAGCATGTATAGAAAGAAAGTTACTTACCGATATCCACGAAACAAACGAACGGAATTCGACTTCGTGTTTTAAGCAATATCAAAACAAAGACGACCGTTTCCGGCGTAATTTGACGCGCTGAATGCGATAAAACAAGTTTTAGGTCGCTAGCATGTATAGAAAAAAAGTTACCTACCGATATCTGAAAAACAAACGAACGGAATTCGACTTCGTGTTTTGAGCAATATCAAAACAAAGACGACCGTTTCCGGCGTAATTCGACGCGCTGAATGCGATAAAACAAGTTTTAGGTCGCTAGCATGTATAGAAAAAAAGTTGGCAACCGATATCTGAAAAACAAACGAACGGACTTCGACTTCGTGTTTCGAGCAATATTAAAACAACGACGACCGTTTCCGGCGTAATTTGACGCGCTGAATGCGATAAAACAAGTTTTAGGTCGCTAGCATGTATAGAAAAAAAGTTACCAACCGATATCTGAAAAACAAACGAACGGACTTCGACTTCGTGTTTCGAGCAATATTAAAACAACGACGGCCGTTTCCGGCGTAATTTGACGCGCTGAATGCGATAAAACAAGTTTTAGGTCGCTAGCATGTATAGAAAAAAAGTTACTCACCGATATCCACGAAACAAACAAACGGAATTCGACTCCGTGTTTTGAGCAATATCAGAACAAAGTCGACCGTTTCCGGCGTAATTTGACGCGCTGAATGCGATAAAACAAGTTTTAGGTCGCTAGCATGTATAGAAAAAAAGTTACTCACCGATATCCACGAAACAAACGAACGGAATTCGACTTCGTGTTTTAAGCAATATCAAAACAAAGACGACCGTTTCCGGCGTAATTTGACGCGCTGAATGCGATAAACAAGTTTTAGGTCGCTAGCATGTATAGAAAAAAAGGTACTCACCGATATCCACGAAACAAACGAACGGAATTCGACTTCGTGTTTTAAGCAATATCAAAACAAAGACGACCGTTTCCGGCGTAATTTGACGCGCTGAATGCGATAAAACAAGTTTCAGGTCGCTAGCATGTATAGACAAAAAGTTACTCACCGATATCCACGAAACAAACGAACGGAATTCGACTTCGTGTTTTAAGCAATATCAAAACAAAGACGACCGTTTCCGGCGTAATTTGACGCGCTGAATGCGATAAAACAAGTTTTAGGTCGCTAGCATGTATAGAAAAAAAGTTACTTACCGATATCCACGAAACAAACGAACGGAATTCGACTTCGTGTTTTGAGCAATATCAAAACAAAGACGACCGTTTCCGGCGTAATTTGACGCGCTGAATGCGATAAAACAAGTTTGAGGTCGCTAGCATGTATAGAAAAAAAGTTACCAACCGATATCTGAAAAACAAACGAACGGACTTCGACTTCGTGTTTCGAGCAATATTAAAACAACGACGGCCGTTTCCGGCGTAATTTGACGCGCTGAATGCGATAAAACAAGTTTTAGGTCGCTAGCATGTATAGAAAAAAAGTTACTCACCGATATCCACGAAACAAACAAACGGAATTCGACTCCGTGTTTTGAGCAATATCAGAACAAAGACGACCGTTTCCGGCGTCATTTGACGCGCTGAATGCGATGAAACAAGTTTTAGGTCGCTAGCATGTATAGAAAAAAAGTTACCAACCGATATCTGAAAAACAAACAAACGGACTTCGACTTCGTGTTTTAAGCAATATCAAAACAAAGTCGACCGTTTCCGGCGTAATTTAACGCGCTGAATGCGATAAAACAAGTTTCAGGTCGCTAGCATGTATAGAAAAAAAGTTACTCACCGATATCCACGAAACAAACGAACGGAATTCGACTTCGTGTTTTAAGCAATATCAAAACAAAGACGACCGTTTCCGGCGTAATTTGACGCGCTGAATGCGATAAACAAGTTTTAGGTCGCTAGCATGTATAGAAAACAAGGTACTCACCGATATCCACGAAACAAACGAACGGAATTCGACTTCGTGTTTTAAGCAATATCAAAACAAAGACGACCGTTTCCGGCGTAATTTGACGCGCTGAATGCGATAAAACAAGTTTCAGGTCGCTAGCATGTATAGAAAAAAAGTTACTTACCGATATCCACGAAACAAACGAACGGAATTCGACTTCGTGTTTTAAGCAATATCAAAACAAAGACGACCGTTTCCGGCGTAATTTGACGCGCTGAATGCGATAAAACAAGTTTTAGGTCGCTAGCATGTATAGATAAAAAGTTACCTACCGATATCTGAAAAACAAACGAACGGAATTCGACTTCGTGTTTTAAGCAATATCAAGACAAAGACGACCGTTTCCGGCGTAATTTGACGCGCTGAATGCGATAAAACAAGTTTTAGGTCGCAAGCATGTATAGAAAAAAAGTTACCAACCGATATCTGAAAAACAAACGAACGGACTTCGACTTCGTGTTTCGAGCAATAATAAAACAACGACGGCCGTTTTCGGCGTAATTTGACGCGCTGAATGCGATAAAACAAGTTTTAGGTCGCTAGCATGTATAGAAAAAAAGTTACTCACCGATATCCACGAAACAAACAAACGGAATTCGACTCCGTGTTTTGAGCAATATCAGAACAAAGACGACCGTTTCCGGCGTCATTTGACGCGCTGAATGCGATAAAACAAGTTTTAGGTCGCTAGCATGTATAGAAAAAAAGTTACCAACCGATATCTGAAAAACAAACAAACGGACTTCGACTTCGTGTTTTAAGCAATATCAAAACAAAGACGACCGTTTCCGGCGTAATTTGACGCGCTGAATGCGATAAAACAAGTTTTAGGTCGCTAGCATGTATAGAAAAAAAGTTACTCACCGATATCCACGAAACAAACAAACGGAATTCGACTCCGTGTTTTGAGCAATATCAGAACAAAGACGACCGTTTCCGGCGTCATTTGACGCGCTGAATGCGATGAAACAAGTTTTAGGTCGCTAGCATGTATAGAAAAAAAGTTACCAACCGATATCTGAAAAACAAACAAACGGACTTCGACTTCGTGTTTTAAGCAATATCAAAACAAAGTCGACCGTTTCCGGCGTAATTTGACGCGCTGAATGCGATAAAGCAAGTTTCAGGTCGCTAGCATGTATAGAAAAAAAGTTACTCACCGATATCCACGAAACAAACGAACGGAATTCGACTTCGTGTTTTAAGCAATATCAAAACAAAGACGACCGTTTCCGGCGTAATTTGACGCGCTGAATGCGATAAACAAGTTTTAGGTCGCTAGCATGTATAGAAAAAAAGTTACCAACCGATATCTGAAAAACAAACAAACGGACTTCGACTTCGTGTTTTAAGCAATATCAAAACAAAGTCGACCGTTTCCGGCGTAATTTGACGCGCTGAATGCGATAAAACAAGTTTCAGGTCGCTAGCATGTATAGAAAAAAAGTTACTCACCGATATCCACGAAACAAACGAACGGAATTCGACTTCGTGTTTTAAGCAATATCAAAACAAAGACGACCGTTTCCGGCGTAATTTGACGCGCTGAATGCGATAAACAAGTTTTAGGTCGCTAGCATGTATAGAAAACAAGGTACTCACCGATATCCACGAAACAAACGAACGGAATTCGACTTCGTGTTTTAAGCAATATCAAAACAAAGACGACCGTTTCCGGCGTAATTTGACGCGCTGAATGCGATAAAACAAGTTTCAGGTCGCTAGCATGTATAGAAAAAAAGTTACTTACCGATATCCACGAAACAAACGAACGGAATTCGACTTCGTGTTTTAAGCAATATCAAAACAAAGACGACCGTTTCCGGCGTAATTTGACGCGCTGAATGCGATAAAACAAGTTTTAGGTCGCTAGCATGTATAGAAAAAAAGTTACCTACCGATATCTGAAAAACAAACGAACGGAATTCGACTTCGTGTTTTAAGCAATATCAAGACAAAGACGACCGTTTCCGGCGTAATTTGACGCGCTGAATGCGATAAAACAAGTTTTAGGTCGCAAGCATGTATAGAAAAAAAGTTACCAACCGATATCTGAAAAACAAACGAACGGACTTCGACTTCGTGTTTCGAGCAATAATAAAACAACGACGGCCGTTTTCGGCGTAATTTGACGCGCTGAATGCGATAAAACAAGTTTTAGGTCGCTAGCATGTATAGAAAAAAAGTTACTCACCGATATCCACGAAACAAACAAACGGAATTCGACTCCGTGTTTTGAGCAATATCAGAACAAAGACGACCGTTTCCGGCGTCATTTGACGCGCTGAATGCGATAAAACAAGTTTTAGGTCGCTAGCATGTATAGAAAAAAAGTTACCAACCGATATCTGAAAAACAAACAAACGGACTTCGACTTCGTGTTTTAAGCAATATCAAAACAAAGACGACCGTTTCCGGCGTAATTTGACGCGCTGAATGCGATAAAACAAGTTTTAGGTCGCTAGCATGTATAGAAAAAAAGTTACTCACCGATATCCACGAAACAAACAAACGGAATTCGACTCCGTGTTTTGAGCAATATCAGAACAAAGACGACCGTTTCCGGCGTCATTTGACGCGCTGAATGCGATGAAACAAGTTTTAGGTCGCTAGCATGTATAGAAAAAAAGTTACCAACCGATATCTGAAAAACAAACAAACGGACTTCGACTTCGTGTTTTAAGCAATATCAAAACAAAGTCGACCGTTTTCGGCGTAATTTGACGCGCTGAATGCGATAAAACAAGTTTCAGGTCGCTAGCATGTATAGAAAAAAAGTTACTCACCGATATCCACGAAACAAACGAACGGAATTCGACTTCGTGTTTTAAGCAATATCAAAACAAAGACGACCGTTTCCGGCGTAATTTGACGCGCTGAATGCGATAAACAAGTTTTAGGTCGCTAGCATGTATAGAAAACAAGGTACTCACCGATATCCACGAAACAAACGAACGGAATTCGACTTCGTGTTTTAAGCAATATCAAAACAAAGACGACCGTTTCCGGCGTAATTTGACGCGCTGAATGCGATAAAACAAGTTTCAGGTCGCTAGCATGTATAGAAAAAAAGTTACTTACCGATATCCACGAAACAAACGAACGGAATTCGACTTCGTGTTTTAAGCAATATCAAGACAAAGACGACCGTTTCCGGCGTAATTTGACGCGCTGAATGCGATAAAACAAGTTTTAGGTCGCTAGCATGTATAGAAAAAAAGTTACCTACCGATATCTGAAAAACAAACGAACGGAATTCGACTTCGTGTTTTAAGCAATATCAAGACAAAGACGACCGTTTCCGGCGTAATTTGACGCGCTGAATGCGATAAAACAAGTTTTAGGTCGCAAGCATGTATAGAAAAAAAGTTACCAACCGATATCTGAAAAACAAACGAACGGACTTCGACTTCGTGTTTCGAGCAATAATAAAACAACGACGGCCGTTTTCGGCGTAATTTGACGCGCTGAATGCGATAAAACAAGTTTTAGGTCGCTAGCATGTATAGAAAAAAAGTTACTCACCGATATCCACGAAACAAACAAACGGAATTCGACTCCGTGTTTTGAGCAATATCAGAACAAAGACGACCGTTTCCGGCGTCATTTGACGCGCTGAATGCGATAAAACAAGTTTTAGGTCGCTAGCATGTATAGAAAAAAAGTTACCAACCGATATCTGAAAAACAAACAAACGGACTTCGACTTCGTGTTTTAAGCAATATCAAAACAAAGACGACCGTTTCCGGCGTAATTTGACGCGCTGAATGCGATAAAACAAGTTTTAGGTCGCTAGCATGTATAGAAAAAAAGTTACTCACCGATATCCACGAAACAAACGAACGGAATTCGACTTCGTGTTTTAAGCAATATCAAAACAAAGACGACCGTTTCCGGCGTAATTTGACGCGCTGAATGCGATAAACAAGTTTTAGGTCGCTAGCATGTATAGAAAAAAAGGTACTCACCGATATCCACGAAACAAACGAACGGAATTCGACTTCGTGTTTTAAGCAATATCAAAACAAAGACGACCGTTTCCGGCGTAATTTAACGCGCTGACTGCGATAAAACAAGTTTCAGGTCGCTGGCATGTATAGAAAAAAAGGTACTCACCGATATCCACGAAACAAACGAACGGAATTCGACTTCGTGTTTTAAGCAATATCAAAACAAAGACGACCGTTTCCGGCGTAATTTGACGCGCTGAATGCGATAAAACAAGTTTTAGGTCGCTAGCATGTATAGAAAAAAAGTTACTCACCGATATCCACGAAACAAACGAACGGAATTCGACTTCGTGTTTTAACCAATATCAAAACAAAGACGACCGTTTACGGCGTAATTTGACGCGCTGAATGCGATAAAACAAGTTTTAGGTCGCTAGCATGTATAGAAAAAAAGTTACCTACCGATATCTAAAAAACAAACAAACGGACTTCGACTTCGTGTTTCGAGCAATATTAAAACAACGACGGCCGTTTCCGGCGTAATTTGACGCGCTGAATGCGATAAAACAAGTTTCAGGTCGCTAGCATGTATAGAAAAAAAGTTACTCACCGATATCCACGAAACAAACAAACGGAATTCGACTCCGTGTTTTGAGCAATATCAGAACAAAGACGACCGTTTCCGGCGTAATTTGACGCGCTGAATGCGATAAAACAAGTTTTAGGTCGCTAGCATGTATAGAAAAAAAGTTACCAACCGATATCTGAAAAACAAACGAACGGACTTCGACTTCGTGTTTCGAGCAATATTGAAACAACGACGGCCGTTTCCGGCGTAATTTGACGCGCTGAATGCGATAAAACAAGTTTTAGGTCGCTAGCATGTATAGAAAAAAAGTTACTCACCGATATCCACGAAACAAACGAACGGAATTCGACTTCGTGTTTTAAGCAATATCAAAACAAAGACGACCGTTTCCGGCGTCATTTGACGCGCTGAATGCGATGAAACAAGTTTTAGGTCGCTAGCATGTATAGAAAAATAGTTACCAACCGATATCTGAAAAACAAACAAACGGACTTCGACTTCGTGTTTTAAGCAATATCAAAACAAAGTCGACCGTTTCCGGCGTAATTTGACGCGCTGAATGCGATAAAACAAGTTTTAGGTCGCTAGCATGTATAGAAAAAAAGTTACTCACCGATATCCACGAAACAAACGAACGGAATTCGACTTCGTGTTTTAAGCAATATCAAAACAAAGACGACCGTTTCCGGCGTAATTTGACGCGCTGAATGCGATAAACAAGTTTTAGGTCGCTAGCATGTATAGAAAAAAAGGTACTCACCGATATCCACGAAACAAACGAACGGAATTCGACTTCGTGTTTTAAGCAATATCAAAACAAAGACGACCGTTTCCGGCGTAATTTGACGCGCTGAATGCGATGAAACAAGTTTCAGGTCGCTAGCATGTATAGAAAAAAAGTTACTTACCGATATCCACGAAACAAACGAACGGAATTCGACTTCGTGTTTTAAGCAATATCAAAACAAAGACGACCGTTTCCGGCGTAATTTGACGCGCTGAATGCGATAAAACAAGTTTTAGGTCGCTAGCATGTATGGAAAAAAAGTTACCTACCGATATCTGAAAAACAAACGAACGGAATTCGACTTCGTGTTTTAAGCAATATCAAAACAAAGACGACCGTTTCCGGCGTAATTTGACGCGCTGAATGCGATAAAACAAGTTTTAGGTCGCTAGCATGTATAGAAAAAAAGTTACCAACCGATATCTGAAAAACAAACGAACGGACTTCGACTTCGTGTTTCGAGCAATAATAAAACAACGACGGCCGTTTCCGGCGTAATTTGACGCGCTGAATGCGATAAAACAAGTTTTAGGTCGCTAGCATGTATAGAAAAAAAGTTACTCACCGATATCCACGAAACAAACAAACGGAATTCGACTCCGTGTTTTGAGCAATATCAAAACAAAGACGACCGTTTCCGGCGTAATTTGACGCGCTGAATGCGATAAAACAAGTTTTAGGTCGCTAGCATGTATAGAAAAAAAGTTACTCACCGATATCCACGAAACAAACAAACGGAATTCGACTTCGTGTTTTAAGCAATATCAAAACAAAGACGACCGTTTCCGGCGTAATTTGACGCGCTGAATGCGATAAAACAAGTTTTAGGTCGCTAGCATGTATAGAAAAAAAGTTACCAACCGATATCTGAAAAACAAACGAACGGACTTCGACTTCGTGTTTCGAGCAATAATAAAACAACGACGGCCGTTTCCGGCGTAATTTGACGCGCTGAATGCGATAAAACAAGTTTTAGGTCGCTAGCATGTATAGAAAAAAAGTTACTCACCGATATCCACGAAACAAACAAACGGAATTCGACTCCGTGTTTTGAGCAATATCAAAACAAAGACGACCGTTTCCGGCGTAATTTGACGCGCTGAATGCGATAAAACAAGTTTTAGGTCGCTAGCATGTATAGAAAAAAAGTTACCAACCGATATCTGAAAAACAAACAAACGGACTTCGACTTCGTGTTTTAAGCAATATCAAAACAAAGACGACCGTTTCCGGCGTAATTTGACGCGCTGAATGCGATAAAACAAGTTTTAGGTCGCTAGCATGTATCGAAAAAAAGTTACTCACCGATATCCACGAAACAAACGAACGGAATTCGACTTCGTGTTTTGAGCAATATCAAAACAAAGACGACCGTTTCCGGCGTAATTTGACGCGCTGAATGCGATAAACAAGTTTTAGGTCGCTAGCATGTATAGAAAAAAAGGTACTCACCGATATCCACGAAACAAACGAACGGAATTCGACTTCGTGTTTTAAGCAATATCAAAACAAAGACGACCGTTTCCGGCGTAATTTAACGCGCTGAATGCGATAAAACAAGTTTCAGGTCGCTAGCATGTATAGAAAAAAAGTTACTCACCGATATCCACGAAACAAACGAACGGAATTCGACTTCGTGTTTTAAGCAATATCAAAACAAAGACGACCGTTTCCGGCGTAATTTGACGCGCTGATTGCGATAAAACAAGTTTTAGGTCGCTAGCATGTATAGAAAAAAAGTTACTCACCGATATCCACGAAACAAACGAACGGAATTCGACTTCGTGTTTTAAGCAATATCAAAACAAAGACGACCGTTTACGGCGTAATTTGACGCGCTGAATGCGATAAAACAAGTTTTAGGTCGCTAGCATGTATAGAAAAAAAGTTACCTACCGATATCAAAAAAACAAACAAACGGACTTCGACTTCGTGTTTCGAGCAATATTAAAACAACGACGGCCGTTTCCGGCGTAATTTGACGCGCTGAATGCGATAAAACAAGTTTCAGGTCGCTAGCATGTATAGAAAAAAAGTTACTCACCGATATCCACGAAACAAACAAACGGAATTCGACTCCGTGTTTTGAGCAATATCGGAACAAAGACGACCGTTTCCGGCGTAATTTGACGCGCTGAATGCGATAAAACAAGTTTTAGGTCGCTAGCATGTATAGAAAAAAAGTTACTCACCGATATCCACGAAACAAACGAACGGAATTCGACTTCGTGTTTTGAGCAATATCAAAACAAAGACGACCGTTTCCGGCGTAATTTGACGCGCTGAATGCGATAAACAAGTTTTAGGTCGCTAGCATGTATAGAAAAAAAGGTACTCACCGATATCCACGAAACAAACGAACGGAATTCGACTTCGTGTTTTAAGCAATATCAAAACAAAGACGACCGTTTCCGGCGTAATTTAACGCGCTGAATGCGATAAAACAAGTTTCAGGTCGCTAGCATGTATAGAAAAAAAGTTACTCACCGATATCCACGAAACAAACGAACGGAATTCGACTTCGTGTTTTAAGCAATATCAAAACAAAGACGACCGTTTCCGGCGTAATTTGACGCGCTGAATGCGATAAA
Organism: Diprion similis; assembly: GCF_021155765.1. NCBI lineage: Eukaryota > Metazoa > Arthropoda > Insecta > Hymenoptera > Diprionidae > Diprion > Diprion similis. Next base: position 14,474,018 of record NC_060115.1, read on the forward strand.
ACAAGTTTTAGGTCGCTAGCATGTATAGAAAAAAAGTTACCTACCGATATCTAAAAAACAAACAAACGGACTTCGACTTCGTGTTTCGAGCAATATTAAAACAACGACGGCCGTTTCCGGCGTAATTTGACGCGCTGAATGCGATAAAACAAGTTTCAGGTCGCTAGCATGTATAGAAAAAAAGTTACTCACCGATATCCACGAAACAAACAAACGGAATTCGACTCCGTGTTTTGAGCAATATCGGAACAAAGACGACCGTTTTCGGCGTAATTTGACGCGCTGAATGCGATAAAACAAGTTTTAGGTCGCTAGCATGTATAGAAAAAAAGTTACCAACCGATATCTGAAAAACAAACAAACGGACTTCGACTTCGTGTTTCGAGCAATATTAAAACAACGACGGCCGTTTCCGGCGCAATTTGACGCGCTGGATGCGATAAAACAAGTTTTAGGTCGCTAGCATGTATAGAAAAAAAGTTACTCACCGATATCCACGAAACAAACAAACGGAATTCGACTCCGTGTTTTGAGCAATATCAGAACAAAGACGACCGTTTCCGGCGTAATTTGACGCGCTGAATGCGATAAAACAAGTTTTAGGTCGCTAGCATGTATAGAAAAAAAGTTACCAACCGATATCTGAAAAACAAACGAACGGACTTCGACTTCGTGTTTCGAGCAATAATAAAACAACGACGGCCGTTTCCGGCGTAATTTGACGCGCTGAATGCGATAAAACAAGTTTTAGGTCGCTAGCATGTATAGAAAAAAAGTTACTCACCGATATCCACGAAACAAACAAACGGAATTCGACTCCGTGTTTTGAGCAATATCAGAACAAAGACGACCGTTTCCGGCGTCATTTGACGCGCTGAATGCGATAAAACAAGTTTTAGGTCGCTAGCATGTATAGAAAAAAAGTTACCAACCGATATCTGAAAAACAAACAAACGGACTTCGACTTCGTGTTTTAAGCAATATCAAAACAAAGACGACCGTTTCCGGCGTAATTTGACGCGCTGAATGCGATAAAACAAGTTTTAGGTCGCTAGCATGTATCGAAAAAAAGTTACTCACCGATATCCACGAAACAAACGAACGGAATTCGACTTCGTGTTTTGAGCAATATCAAAACAAAGACGACCGTTTCCGGCGTAATTTGACGCGCTGAATGCGATAAACAAGTTTTAGGTCGCTAGCATGTATAGAAAAAAAGGTACTCACCGATATCCACGAAACAAACGAACGGAATTCGACTTCGTGTTTTAAGCAATATCAAAACAAAGACGACCGTTTCCGGCGTAATTTAACGCGCTGAATGCGATAAAACAAGTTTCAGGTCGCTAGCATGTATAGAAAAAAAGTTACTCACCGATATCCACGAAACAAACGAACGGAATTCGACTTCGTGTTTTAAGCAATATCAAAACAAAGACGACCGTTTCCGGCGTAATTTGACGCGCTGATTGCGATAAAACAAGTTTTAGGTCGCTAGCATGTATAGAAAAAAAGTTACTCACCGATATCCACGAAACAAACGAACGGAATTCGACTTCGTGTTTTAAGCAATATCAAAACAAAGACGACCGTTTACGGCGTAATTTGACGCGCTGAATGCGATAAAACAAGTTTTAGGTCGCTAGCATGTATAGAAAAAAAGTTACCTACCGATATCAAAAAAACAAACAAACGGACTTCGACTTCGTGTTTCGAGCAATATTAAAACAACGACGGCCGTTTCCGGCGTAATTTGACGCGCTGAATGCGATAAAACAAGTTTCAGGTCGCTAGCATGTATAGAAAAAAAGTTACTCACCGATATCCACGAAACAAACAAACGGAATTCGACTCCGTGTTTTGAGCAATATCGGAACAAAGACGACCGTTTCCGGCGTAATTTGACGCGCTGAATGCGATAAAACAAGTTTTAGGTCGCTAGCATGTATAGAAAAAAAGTTACTCACCGATATCCACGAAACAAACGAACGGAATTCGACTTCGTGTTTTGAGCAATATCAAAACAAAGACGACCGTTTCCGGCGTAATTTGACGCGCTGAATGCGATAAACAAGTTTTAGGTCGCTAGCATGTATAGAAAAAAAGGTACTCACCGATATCCACGAAACAAACGAACGGAATTCGACTTCGTGTTTTAAGCAATATCAAAACAAAGACGACCGTTTCCGGCGTAATTTAACGCGCTGAATGCGATAAAACAAGTTTCAGGTCGCTAGCATGTATAGAAAAAAAGTTACTCACCGATATCCACGAAACAAACGAACGGAATTCGACTTCGTGTTTTAAGCAATATCAAAACAAAGACGACCGTTTCCGGCGTAATTTGACGCGCTGAATGCGATAAAACAAGTTTTAGGTCGCTAGCATGTATAGAAAAAAAGTTACCTACCGATATCTAAAAAACAAACAAACGGACTTCGACTTCGTGTTTCGAGCAATATTAAAACAACGACGGCCGTTTCCGGCGTAATTTGACGCGCTGAATGCGATAAAACAAGTTTCAGGTCGCTAGCATGTATAGAAAAAAAGTTACTCACCGATATCCACGAAACAAACAAACGGAATTCGACTCCGTGTTTTGAGCAATATCGGAACAAAGACGACCGTTTTCGGCGTAATTTGACGCGCTGAATGCGATAAAACAAGTTTTAGGTCGCTAGCATGTATAGAAAAAAAGTTACCAACCGATATCTGAAAAACAAACAAACGGACTTCGACTTCGTGTTTCGAGCAATATTAAAACAACGACGGCCGTTTCCGGCGCAATTTGACGCGCTGGATGCGATAAAACAAGTTTTAGGTCGCTAGCATGTATAGAAAAAAAGTTACTCACCGATATCCACGAAACAAACAAACGGAATTCGACTCCGTGTTTTGAGCAATATCAGAACAAAGACGACCGTTTCCGGCGTAATTTGACGCGCTGAATGCGATAAAACAAGTTTTAGGTCGCTAGCATGTATAGAAAAAAAGTTACCAACCGATATCTGAAAAACAAACGAACGGACTTCGACTTCGTGTTTCGAGCAATAATAAAACAACGACGGCCGTTTCCGGCGTAATTTGACGCGCTGAATGCGATAAAACAAGTTTTAGGTCGCTAGCATGTATAGAAAAAAAGTTACTCACCGATATCCACGAAACAAACAAACGGAATTCGACTCCGTGTTTTGAGCAATATCAGAACAAAGACGACCGTTTCCGGCGTCATTTGACGCGCTGAATGCGATAAAACAAGTTTTAGGTCGCTAGCATGTATAGAAAAAAAGTTACCAACCGATATCTGAAAAACAAACAAACGGACTTCGACTTCGTGTTTTAAGCAATATCAAAACAAAGACGACCGTTTCCGGCGTAATTTGACGCGCTGAATGCGATAAAACAAGTTTTAGGTCGCTAGCATGTATCGAAAAAAAGTTACTCACCGATATCCACGAAACAAACGAACGGAATTCGACTTCGTGTTTTGAGCAATATCAAAACAAAGACGACCGTTTCCGGCGTAATTTGACGCGCTGAATGCGATAAACAAGTTTTAGGTCGCTAGCATGTATAGAAAAAAAGGTACTCACCGATATCCACGAAACAAACGAACGGAATTCGACTTCGTGTTTTAAGCAATATCAAAACAAAGACGACCGTTTCCGGCGTAATTTAACGCGCTGAATGCGATAAAACAAGTTTCAGGTCGCTAGCATGTATAGAAAAAAAGTTACTCACCGATATCCACGAAACAAACGAACGGAATTCGACTTCGTGTTTTAAGCAATATCAAAACAAAGACGACCGTTTCCGGCGTAATTTGACGCGCTGATTGCGATAAAACAAGTTTTAGGTCGCTAGCATGTATAGAAAAAAAGTTACTCACCGATATCCACGAAACAAACGAACGGAATTCGACTTCGTGTTTTAAGCAATATCAAAACAAAGACGACCGTTTACGGCGTAATTTGACGCGCTGAATGCGATAAAACAAGTTTTAGGTCGCTAGCATGTATAGAAAAAAAGTTACCTACCGATATCAAAAAAACAAACAAACGGACTTCGACTTCGTGTTTCGAGCAATATTAAAACAACGACGGCCGTTTCCGGCGTAATTTGACGCGCTGAATGCGATAAAACAAGTTTCAGGTCGCTAGCATGTATAGAAAAAAAGTTACTCACCGATATCCACGAAACAAACAAACGGAATTCGACTCCGTGTTTTGAGCAATATCGGAACAAAGACGACCGTTTCCGGCGTAATTTGACGCGCTGAATGCGATAAAACAAGTTTTAGGTCGCTAGCATGTATAGAAAAAAAGTTACTCACCGATATCCACGAAACAAACGAACGGAATTCGACTTCGTGTTTTAAGCAATATCAAAACAAAGACGACCGTTTCCGGCGTAATTTGACGCGCTGAATGCGATAAACAAGTTTCAGGTCGCTAGCATGTATAGAAAAAAAGTTACCTACCGATATCTAAAAAACAAACAAACGGACTTCGACTTCGTGTTTCGAGCAATATTAAAACAACGACGGCCGTTTCCGGCGTAATTTGACGCGCTGAATGCGATAAAACAAGTTTCAGGTCGCTAGCATGTATAGAAAAAAAGTTACTCACCGATATCCACGAAACAAACAAACGGAATTCGACTCCGTGTTTTGAGCAATATCGGAACAAAGACGACCGTTTTCGGCGTAATTTGACGCGCTGAATGCGATAAAACAAGTTTTAGGTCGCTAGCATGTATAGAAAAAAAGTTACCAACCGATATCTGAAAAACAAACAAACGGACTTCGACTTCGTGTTTCGAGCAATATTAAAACAACGACGGCCGTTTCCGGCGCAATTTGACGCGCTGGATGCGATAAAACAAGTTTTAGGTCGCTAGCATGTATAGAAAAAAAGTTACTCACCGATATCCACGAAACAAACAAACGGAATTCGACTCCGTGTTTTGAGCAATATCAGAACAAAGACGACCGTTTCCGGCGTAATTTGACGCGCTGAATGCGATAAAACAAGTTTTAGGTCGCTAGCATGTATAGAAAAAAAGTTACCAACCGATATCTGAAAAACAAACGAACGGACTTCGACTTCGTGTTTCGAGCAATAATAAAACAACGACGGCCGTTTCCGGCGTAATTTGACGCGCTGAATGCGATAAAACAAGTTTGAGGTCGCTAGCATGTATAGAAAAAAAGTTACTCACCGATATCCACGAAACAAACAAACGGAATTCGACTCCGTGTTTTGAGCAATATCAGAACAAAGACGACCGTTTCCGGCGTCATTTGACGCGCTGAATGCGATAAAACAAGTTTTAGGTCGCTAGCATGTATAGAAAAAAAGTTACCAACCGATATCTGAAAAACAAACAAACGGACTTCGACTTCGTGTTTTAAGCAATATCAAAACAAAGACGACCGTTTCCGGCGTAATTTGACGCGCTGAATGCGATAAAACAAGTTTTAGGTCGCTAGCATGTATAGAAAAAAAGTTACCAACCGATATCTGAAAAACAAACGAACGGACTTCGACTTCGTGTTTCGAGCAATATTAAAACAACGACGGCCGTTTCCGGCGTAATTTGACGCGCTGAATGCGATAAAACAAGTTTTAGGTCGCTAGCATGTATAGAAAAAAAGTTACTCACCGATATCCACGAAACAAACAAACGGAATTCGACTCCGTGTTTTGAGCAATATCAGAACAAAGACGACCGTTTCCGGCGTCATTTGACGCGCTGAATGCGATAAAACAAGTTTTAGGTCGCTAGCATGTATAGAAAAAAAGTTACCAACCGATATCTGAAAAACAAACAAACGGACTTCGACTTCGTGTTTTAAGCAATATCAAAACAAAGTCGACCGTTTCCGGCGTAATTTGACGCGCTGAATGCGATAAAACAAGTTTTAGGTCGCTAGCATGTATAGAAAAAAAGTTACTCACCGATATCCACGAAACAAACGAACGGAATTCGACTTCGTGTTTTAAGCAATATCAAAACAAAGACGACCGTTTCCGGCGTAATTTGACGCGCTGAATGCGATAAACAAGTTTTAGGTCGCTAGCATGTATAGAAAAAAAGGTACTCACCGATATCCACGAAACAAACGAACGGAATTCGACTTCGTGTTTTAAGCAATATCAAAACAAAGACGACCGTTTCCGGCGTAATTTAACGCGCTGAATGCGATAAAACAAGTTTCAGGTCGCTAGCATGTATAGAAAAAAAGTGACTCACCGATATCCACGAAACAAACGAACGGAATTCGACTTCGTGTTTTAAGCAATATCAAAACAAAGACGACCGTTTCCGGCGTAATTTGACGCGCTGAATGCGATAAAACAAGTTTTAGGTCGCTAGCATGTATAGAAAAAAAGTTACTCACCGATATCCACGAAACAAACGAACGGAATTCGACTTCGTGTTTTAAGCAATATCAAAACAAAGACGACCGTTTACGGCGTAATTTGACGCGCTGAATGCGATAAAACAAGTTTTAGGTCGCTAGCATGTATAGAAAAAAAGTTACCTACCGATATCTAAAAAACAAACAAACGGACTTCGACTTCGTGTTTCGAGCAATATTAAAACAACGACGGCCGTTTCCGGCGTAATTTGACGCGCTGAATGCGATAAAACAAGTTTCAGGTCGCTAGCATGTATAGAAAAAAAGTTACTCACCGATATCCACGAAACAAACAAACGGAATTCGACTCCGTGTTTTGAGCAATATCGGAACAAAGACGACCGTTTCCGGCGTAATTTGACGCGCTGAATGCGATAAAACAAGTTTTAGGTCGCTAGCATGTATAGAAAAAAAGTTACCTACCGATATCTGAAAAACAAACGAACGGAATTCGACTTCGTGTTTTAAGCAATATCAAAACAAAGACGACCGTTTCCGGCGTAATTTGACGCGCTGAATGCGATAAAACAAGTTTTAGGTCGCTAGCATGTATAGAAAAAAAGTTACCAACCGATATCTGAAAAACAAACGAACGGACTTCGACTTCGTGTTTCGAGCAATATTAAAACAACGACGGCCGTTTCCGGCGTAATTTGACGCGCTGAATGCGATAAAACAAGTTTTAGGTCGCTAGCATGTATAGAAAAAAAGTTACTCACCGATATCCACGAAACAAACAAACGGAATTCGACTCCGTGTTTTGAGCAATATCAGAACAAAGACGACCATTTCCGGCGTCATTTGACGCGCTGAATGCGATGAAACAAGTTTTAGGTCGCTAGCATGTATAGAAAAAAAGTTACCAACCGATATCTGAAAAACAAACAAACGGACTTCGACTTCGTGTTTTAAGCAATATCAAAACAAAGTCGACCGTTTCCGGCGTCATTTGACGCGCTGAATGCGATGAAACAAGTTTTAGGTCGCTAGCATGTATAGAAAAAAAGTTACCAACCGATATCTGAAAAACAAACAAACGGACTTCGACTTCGTGTTTTAAGCAATATCAAAACAAAGTCGACCGTTTCCGGCGTAATTTGACGCGCTGAATGCGATAAAACAAGTTTTAGGTCGCTAGCATGTATAGAAAAAAAGTTACTCACCGATATCCACGAAACAAACGAACGGAATTCGACTTCGTGTTTTAAGCAATATCAAAACAAAGACGACCGTTTCCGGCGTAATTTGACGCGCTGAATGCGATAAAACAAGTTTTAGGTCGCTAGCATGTATAGAAAAAAAGTTACTCACCGATATCCACGAAACAAACGAACGGAATTCGACTTCGTGTTTTAAGCAATATCAAAACAAAGACGACCGTTTGCGGCGTAATTTGACGCGCTGAATGCGATAAAACAAGTTTTAGGTCGCTAGCATGTATAGAAAAAAAGTTACCTACCGATATCTGAAAAACAAACAAACGGACTTCGACTTCGTGTTTCGAGCAATATTAAAACAACGACGGCCGTTTCCGGCGTAATTTGACGCGCTGAATGCGATAAAACAAGTTTCAGGTCGCTCGCATGTATAGAAAAAAAGTTACTCACCGATATCCACGAAACAAACAAACGGAATTCGACTCCGTGTTTTGAGCAATATCAGAACAAAGACGACCGTTTCCGGCGTAATTTGACGCGCTGAATGCGATAAAACAAGTTTTAGGTCGCTAGCATGTATAGAAAAAAGGTACTCACCGATATCCACGAAACAAACGAACGGAATTCGACTTCGTGTTTTAAGCAATATCAAAACAAAGACGACCGTTTCCGGCGTAATTTGACGCGCTGAATGCGATAAAACAAGTTTTAGGTCGCTAGCATGTATAGAAAAGAAGTTACTTACCGATATCCACGAAACAAACGAACGGAATTCGACTTCGTGTTTTAAGCAATATCAAAACAAAGACGACCGTTTCCGGCGTAATTTGACGCGCTGAATGCGATAAAACAAGTTTTAGGTCGCTAGCATGTATAGAAAAAAAGGAACTTACCGATATCCACGAAACAAACGAACGGAATTCGACTTCGTGTTTTAAGCAATATCAAAACAAAGACGACCGTTTCCGGCGTAATTTGACGCGCTGAATGCGATAAAACAAGTTTTAGGTCGCTAGCATGTATAGAAAAAAAGGAACTTACCGATATCCACGAAACAAACGAACGGAATTCGACTTCGTGTTTTAAGCAATATCAAAACAAAGACGACCGTTTCCGGCGTAATTTGACGCGCTGAATGCGATGAAACAAGTTTTAGGTCGCTAGCATGTATAGAAAAAAAGTTACCTACCGATATCTGAAAAACAAACAAACGGACTTCGACTTCGTGTTTCGAGCAATATCAAAACAAAGACGGCCGTTTCCGGCGTAATTTGACGCGCTGAATGCGATAAAACAAGTTTTAGGTCGCTAGCATGTATAGAAAAAAAGTTACTCACCGATATCCACGAAACAAACGAACGGAATTCGACTTCGTGTTTTGAGCAATATCAAAACAAAGACGACCGTTTCCGGCGTAATTTGACGCGCTGAATGCGATAAAACAAGTTTTAGGTCGCTAGCATGTATAGAAAAAAAGTTACTCACCGATATCCACGAAACAAACGAACGGAATTCGACTTCGTGTTTTAAGCAATATCAAAACAAAGACGACCGTTTCCGGCGTAATTTGACGCGCTGAATGCGATAAAACAAGTTTTAGGTCGCTCGCATGTATAGAAAAAAAGTTACCAACCGATATCCACGAAACAAACGAACGGAATTCGACTTCGTGTTTTAAGCAATATCAAAACAAAGACGACCGTTTCCGGCGTAATTTGACGCGCTGAATGCGATAAAACAAGTTTCAGGTCGCTAGCATGTATAGAAAAAAAGTTACTCACCGATATCCACGAAACAAACAAACGGAATTCGACTTCGTGTTTTAAGCAATATCAGAACGAAGACGACCGTTTCCGGCGTAATTTGACGCGCTGGATGCGATAAAACAAGTTTTAGGTCGCTAGCATGTATAGAAAAAAAGTTACCAACCGATATCTGAACAACAAACAAACGGTCTTCGACTTCGTGTTTTAAGCAATATCAAAACAAAGACGACCGTATTCGGCGTAATTTGACGCGCTGAATGCGATAAAACAAGTTTCAGGTCGCTAGCATGTATAGAAAAAAAGTTACCAACCGATATCCACGAAACAAACGAACGGAATTCGACTCCGTGTTTTAAGCAATATCAAAACAAAGACGACCGTTTCCGGCGTAATTTGACGCGCTGAATGCGATAAAACAAGTTTTAGGTCGCTAGCATGTATAGAAAAAAAGTTACTCACCGATATCCACGAAACAAACAAACGGAATTCGACTCCGTGTTTTGAGCAATATCATAACAAAGACGACCGTTTCCGGCGTAATTTGACGCGCTGAATGCGATAAAACAAGTTTTAGGTCGCTAGCATGTATAGAAAAGAAGTTACCAATCGATATCTGAAAAACAAACAAACGGACTTCGACTTCGTGTTTTAAGCAATATCAAAACAAAGACGACCGTTTCCGGCGTAATTTGACGCGCTGAATGCGATAAAACAAGTTTTAGGTCGCTAGCATGTATAGAAAAAAAGTTACTCACCGATATCCACGAAACAAACAAACGGAATTCGACTCCGTGTTTTGAGCAATATCAGAACAAAGACGACCGTTTCCGGCGTAATTTGACGCGCTGAATGCGATAAAACAAGTTTTAGGTCGCTAGCATGTATAGAAAAAAAGTTACCTACCGATATCTGAAAAACAAACAAACGGACTTCGACTTCGTGTTTCGAGCAATATTAAAACAACGACGGCCGTTTCCGGCGTAATTTGACGCGCTGAATGCGATAAAACAAGTTTCAGGTCGCTCGCATGTATAGAAAAAAAGTTACTCACCGATATCCACGAAACAAACAAACGGAATTCGACTCCGTGTTTTGAGCAATATCAGAACAAAGACGACCGTTTCCGGCGTAATTTGACGCGCTGAATGCGATAAAACAAGTTTTAGGTCGCTAGCATGTATAGAAAAAAGGTACTCACCGATATCCACGAAACAAACGAACGGAATTCGACTTCGTGTTTTAAGCAATATCAAAACAAAGACGACCGTTTCCGGCGTAATTTGACGCGCTGAATGCGATAAAACAAGTTTTAGGTCGCTAGCATGTATAGAAAAGAAGTTACTTACCGATATCCACGAAACAAACGAACGGAATTCGACTTCGTGTTTTAAGCAATATCAAAACAAAGACGACCGTTTCCGGCGTAATTTGACGCGCTGAATGCGATAAAACAAGTTTTAGGTCGCTAGCATGTATAGAAAAAAAGGAACTTACCGATATCCACGAAACAAACGAACGGAATTCGACTTCGTGTTTTCAGCAATATCAAAACAAAGACGACCGTTTCCGGCGTAATTTGACGCGCTGAATGCGATAAAACAAGTTTTAGGTCGCTAGCATGTATAGAAAAAAAGGAACTTACCGATATCCACGAAACAAACGAACGGAATTCGACTTCGTGTTTTAAGCAATATCAAAACAAAGACGACCGTTTCCGGCGTAATTTGACGCGCTGAATGCGATGAAACAAGTTTTAGGTCGCTAGCATGTATAGAAAAAAAGTTACCTACCGATATCTGAAAAACAAACAAACGGACTTCGACTTCGTGTTTCGAGCAATATCAAAACAAAGACGGCCGTTTCCGGCGTAATTTGACGCGCTGAATGCGATAAAACAAGTTTTAGGTCGCTAGCATGTATAGAAAAAAAGTTACTCACCGATATCCACGAAACAAACGAACGGAATTCGACTTCGTGTTTTGAGCAATATCAAAACAAAGACGACCGTTTCCGGCGTAATTTGACGCGCTGAATGCGATAAAACAAGTTTTAGGTCGCTAGCATGTATAGAAAAAAAGTTACTCACCGATATCCACGAAACAAACGAACGGAATTCGACTTCGTGTTTTAAGCAATATCAAAACAAAGACGACCGTTTCCGGCGTAATTTGACGCGCTGAATGCGATAAAACAAGTTTTAGGTCGCTCGCATGTATAGAAAAAAAGTTACCAACCGATATCCACGAAACAAACGAACGGAATTCGACTTCGTGTTTTAAGCAATATCAAAACAAAGACGACCGTTTCCGGCGTAATTTGACGCGCTGAATGCGATAAAACAAGTTTCAGGTCGCTAGCATGTATAGAAAAAAAGTTACTCACCGATATCCACGAAACAAACAAACGGAATTCGACTTCGTGTTTTAAGCAATATCAGAACGAAGACGACCGTTTCCGGCGTAATTTGACGCGCTGGATGCGATAAAACAAGTTTTAGGTCGCTAGCATGTATAGAAAAAAAGTTACCAACCGATATCTGAACAACAAACAAACGGTCTTCGACTTCGTGTTTTAAGCAATATCAAAACAAAGACGACCGTATTCGGCGTAATTTGACGCGCTGAATGCGATAAAACAAGTTTCAGGTCGCTAGCATGTATAGAAAAAAAGTTACCAACCGATATCCACGAAACAAACGAACGGAATTCGACTCCGTGTTTTAAGCAATATCAAAACAAAGACGACCGTTTCCGGCGTAATTTGACGCGCTGAATGCGATAAAACAAGTTTTAGGTCGCTAGCATGTATAGAAAAAAAGTTACTCACCGATATCCACGAAACAAACAAACGGAATTCGACTCCGTGTTTTGAGCAATATCATAACAAAGACGACCGTTTCCGGCGTAATTTGACGCGCTGAATGCGATAAAACAAGTTTTAGGTCGCTAGCATGTATAGAAAAGAAGTTACCAATCGATATCTGAAAAACAAACAAACGGACTTCGACTTCGTGTTTTAAGCAATATCAAAACAAAGACGACCGTTTCCGGCGTAATTTGACGCGCTGAATGCGATAAAACAAGTTTTAGGTCGCTAGCATGTATAGAAAAAAAGTTACTCACCGATATCCACGAAACAAACAAACGGAATTCGACTCCGTGTTTTGAGCAATATCAGAACAAAGACGACCGTTTCCGGCGTAATTTGACGCGCTGAATGCGATAAAACAAGTTTTAGGTCGCTAGCATGTATAGAAAAAAAGTTACTCACCGATATCCACGAAACAAACGAACGGAATTCGACTCCGTGTTTTAAGCAATATCAAAACAAAGACGACCGTTTCCGGCGTAATTTGACGCGCTGAATGCGATAAAACAAGTTTTAGGTCGCTAGCATGTATAGAAAAAAAGTTACTCACCGATATCCACGAAACAAACAAACGGAATTCGACTCCGTGTTTTGAGCAATATCATAACAAAGACGACCGTTTCCGGCGTAATTTGACGCGCTGAATGCGATAAAACAAGTTTTAGGTCGCTAGCATGTATAGAAAAAAAGTTACTCACCGATATCCACGAAACAAACGAACGGAATTCGACTTCGTGTTTTAAGCAATATCAAAACGAAGACGACCGTTCCCGGCGTAATTTGACGCGCTGAATGCGATAAAACAAGTTTTAGGTCGCTAGCATGTATAGAAAAAAAGTTACTCACCGATCTCCACGAAACAAACAAACGGAATTCGACTCCGTGTTTTGAGCAATATCAGAACAAAGACGACCGTTTCCGGCGTAATTTGACGCGCTGAATGCGATAAAACAAGTTTTAGGTCGCTAGCATGTATAGAAAAAAAGTTACTCACCGATATCCACGAAACAAACAAACGGAATTCGACTCCGTGTTTCGAGCAATATCAAAACAACGACGGCCGTTTCCGGCGTAATTTGACGCGCTGAATGCGATAAAACAAGTTTTAGGTCGCTAGCATGTATAGAAAAAAAGTTACTCACCGATATCCACGAAACAAACGAACGGAATTCGACTTCGTGTTTTAAGCAATATCAAAACGAAGACGACCGTTCCCGGCGTAATTTGACGCGCTGAATGCGATAAAACAAGTTTTAGGTCGCTAGCATGTATAGAAAAAAAGGAACTTACCGATATCCACGAAACAAACAAACGGAATTCGACTCCGTGTTTTGAGCAATATCAGAACAAAGACGACCGTTTCCGGCGTAATTTGACGCGCTGAATGCGATAAAACAAGTTTTAGGTCGCTAGCATGTATAGAAAAAAAGTTACCAATCGATATCTGAAAAACAAACAAACGGACTTCGACTTCGTGTTTTAAGCAATATCAAAACAAAGACGACCGTTTTCGGCGTTATTTGACGCGCTGAATGCGATAAAACAAGTTTTAGGTCGCTAGCATGTATAGAAAAAAAGTTACTCACCGATATCCACGAAACAAACAAACGGAATTCGACTCCGTGTTTTGAGCAATATCAGAACAAAGACGACCGTTTCCGGCGTAATTTGACGCGCTGAATGCGATAAAACAAGTTTTAGGTCGCTAGCATGTATAGAAAAAAAGTTACCAATCGATATCTGAAAAACAAACAAACGGACTTCGACTTCGTGTTTTAAGCAATATCAAAACAAAGACGACCGTTTCCGGCGTAATTTGACGCGCTGAATGCGATAAAACAAGTTTTAGGTCGCTAGCATGTATAGAAAAAAAGGAACTTACCGATATCCACGAAACAAACAAACGGAATTCGACTCCGTGTTTTGAGCAATATCAGAACAAAGACGACCGTTTCCGGCGTAATTTGACGCGCTGAATGCGATAAAACAAGTTTTAGGTCGCTAGCATGTATAGAAAAAAAGTTACTCACCGATATCCACGAAACAAACAAACGGAATTCGACTCCGTGTTTTGAGCAATATCAGAACAAAGACGACCGTTTCCGGCGTAATTTGACGCGCTGAATGCGATAAAACAAGTTTTAGGTCGCTAGCATGTATAGAAAAAAAGTTACCAATCGATATCTGAAAAACAAACAAACGGACTTCGACTTCGTGTTTTAAGCAATATCAAAACAAAGACGACCGTTTCCGGCGTAATTTGACGCGCTGAATGCGATAAAACAAGTTTTAGGTCGCTAGCATGTATAGAAAAAAAGGAACTTACCGATATCCACGAAACAAACAAACGGAATTCGACTCCGTGTTTTGAGCAATATCAGAACAAAGACGACCGTTTCCGGCGTAATTTGACGCGCTGAATGCGATAAAACAAGTTTTAGGTCGCTAGCATGTATAGAAAAAAAGTTACCAATCGATATCTGAAAAACAAACAAACGGACTTCGACTTCGTGTTTTAAGCAATATCAAAACAAAGACGACCGTTTCCGGCGTAATTTGACGCGCTGAATGCGATAAAACAAGTTTTAGGTCGCTAGCATGTATAGAAAAAAAGGAACTTACCGATATCCACGAAACAAACAAACGGAATTCGACTCCGTGTTTTGAGCAATATCAGAACAAAGACGACCGTTTCCGGCGTAATTTGACGCGCTGAATGCGATAAAACAAGTTTTAGGTCGCTAGCATGTATAGAAAAAAAGTTACCAATCGATATCTGAAAAACAAACAAACGGACTTCGACTTCGTGTTTTAAGCAATATCAAAACAAAGACGACCGTTTTCGGCGTTATTTGACGCGCTGAATGCGATAAAACAAGTTTTAGGTCGCTAGCATGTATAGAAAAAAAGTTACTCACCGATATCCACGAAACAAACGAACGGAATTCGACTTCGTGTTTTAAGCAATATCAAAACGAAGACGACCGTTCCCGGCGTAATTTGACGCGCTGAATGCGATAAAACAAGTTTTAGGTCGCTAGCATGTATAGAAAAAAAGTTACCAATCGATATCTGAAAAACAAACAAACGGACTTCGACTTCGTGTTTTAAGCAGTATCAAAACAAAGACGACCGTTTCCGGCGTAATTTGACGCGCTGAATGCGATAAAACAAGTTTTAGGTCGCTAGCATGTATAGAAAAAAAGTTACTCACCGATATCCACGAAACAAACAAACGGAATTCGACTCCGTGTTTTGAGCAATATCACAACAAAGACGACCGTTTCCGGCGTAATTTGACGCGCTGAATGCGATAAAACAAGTTTTAGGTCGCTAGCATGTATAGAAAAAAAGTGACCTACCGATATCTGAAAAACAAACAAACGGACTTCGACTTCGTGTTTCGAGCAATATCAAAACAAAGACGGCCGTTTCCGGCGTAATTTGACGCGCTGAATGCGATAAAACAAGTTTTAGGTCGCTAGCATGTATAGAAAAAAAGTTACTCACCGATATCCACGAAACAAACGAACGGAATTCGACTTCGTGTTTTAAGCAATATCAAAACAAAGACGACCGTTTCCGGCGTAATTTGACGCGCTGAATGCGATAAAACAAGTTTTAGGTCGCTAGCATGTATAGAAAAAAAGTTACTCACCGATATCCACGAAACAAACGAACGGAATTCGACTTCGTGTTTTCAGCAATATCAAAACAAAGACGACCGTTTCCGGCGTAATTTGACGCGCTGAATGCGATAAAACAAGTTTTAGGTCGCTAGCATGTATAGAAAAAAAGTTACCAACCGATATCCACGAAACAAACGAACGGAATTCGACTCCGTGTTTTGAGCAATATCAGAACAAAGACGACCGTTTCCGGCGTAATTTGACGCGCGGAATGCGATAAAACAAGTTTTAGGTCGCTAGCATGTATAGAAAAAAAGTTACTCACCGATATCCACGAAACAAACGAACGGAATTCGACTTCGTGTTTTAAGCAATATCAAAACAAAGACGACCGTTTCCGGCGTAATTTGACGCGCTGAATGCGATAAAACAAGTTTCAGGTCGCTAGCATGTATAGAAAAAAAGTTACCAACCGATATCTGAAAAACAAACAAACGGACTTCGACTTCGTGTTTTAAGCAATATCAAAACAAAGACGACCGTTTCCGGCGTAATTTGACGCGCTGAATGCGATAAAACAAGTTTTAGGTCGCTAGCATGTATAGAAAAAAAGGAACTTACCGATATCCACGAAACAAACGAACGGAATTCGACTTCGTGTTCTAAGCAATATCAAAACAAAGACGACCGTTTCCGGCGTAATTTGACGCGCTGAATGCGATGAAACAAGTTTTAGGTCGCTAGCATGTATAGAAAAAAAGTGACCTACCGATATCTGAAAAACAAACAAACGGACTTCGACTTCGTGTTTCGAGCAATATCAAAACAAAGACGGCCGTTTCCGGCGTAATTTGACGCGCTGAATGCGATGAAACAAGTTTAAGGTCGCTAGCATGTATAGAAAAAAAGTTACTCACCGATATCCACGAAACAAACGAACGGAATTCGACTTCGTGTTTTAAGCAATATCAAAACAAAGACGACCGTTTCCGGCGTAATTTGACGCGCTGAATGCGATAAAACAAGTTTTAGGTCGTTAGCATGTATAGAAAAAAAGTTACCAACCGATATCTGAAAAACAAACAAACGGACTTCGACTTCGTGTTTCGAGCAATATCAAAACAACGACGGCCGTTTCCGGCGTAATTTGACGCGCTGAATGCGATAAAACAAGTTTTAGGTCGCTAGCATGTATAGAAAAGAAGTTACCTACCGATATCTGAAAAACAAACAAACGGACTTCGACTTCGTGTTTCGAGCAATATCAAAACAAAGACGACCGTTTCCGGCGTAATTTGACGCGCTGAATGCGATAAAACAAGTTTTAGGTCGCTAGCATGTATAGAAAAAAAGTTACTCACCGATATCCACGAAACAAACAAACGGAATTCGACTCCGTGTTTTGAGCAATATCACAACAAAGACGACCGTTTCCGGCGTAATTTGACGCGCTGAATGCGATAAAACAAGTTTTACGTCGCTAGCATGTATAGAAAAAAAGGAACTTACCGATATCCACGAAACAAACGAACGGAATTCGACTTCGTGTTTTAAGCAATATCAAAACAAAGACGACCGTTTCCGGCGTAATTTGACGCGCTGAATGCGATAAAACAAGTTTTAGGTCGCTAGCATGTATAGAAAAAAAGGAACTTACCGATATCCACGAAACAAACGAACGGAATTCGACTTCGTGTTTTAAGCAATATCAAAACAAAGACGACCGTTTCCGGCGTAATTTGACGCGCTGAATGCGATGAAACAAGTTTTAGGTCGCTAGCATGTATAGAAAAAAAGTTACCTACCGATATCTGAAAAACAAACAAACGGACTTCGACTTCGTGTTTCGAGCAATATCAAAACAAAGACGGCCGTTTCCGGCGTAATTTGACGCGCTGAATGCGATAAAACAAGTTTTAGGTCGCTAGCATGTATAGAAAAGAAGTTACCAATCGATATCCACGAAACAAACGAACGGAATTCGACTTCGTGTTTCAAGCAATATCAAAACAAAGACGACCGTTTCCGGCGTAATTTGACGCGCTGAATGCGATAAAACAAGTTTTACGTCGCTAGCATGTATAGAAAAAAAGGAACTTACCGATATCCACGAAACAAACGAACGGAATTCGACTTCGTGTTTTAAGCAATATCAAAACAAAGACGACCGTTTCCGGCGTAATTTGACGCGCTGAATGCGATAAAACAAGTTTTAGGTCGCTAGCATGTATAGAAAAAAAGGAACTTACCGATATCCACGAAACAAACGAACGGAATTCGACTTCGTGTTTTAAGCAATATCAAAACAAAGACGACCGTTTCCGGCGTAATTTGACGCGCTGAATGCGATGAAACAAGTTTTAGGTCGCTAGCATGTATAGAAAAAAAGTTACCTACCGATATCTGAAAAACAAACAAACGGTCTTCGACTTCGTGTTTTAAGCAATATCAAAACAAAGACGACCGTATCCGGCGTAATTTGACGCGCTGAATGCGATAAAACAAGTTTTAGGTCGCTAGCATGTATAGAAAAAAAGTTACTCACCGATATCCACGAAACAAACAAACGGAATTCGACTCCGTGTTTTGAGCAATATCAGAACAAAGACGACCGTTTCCGGCGTAATTTGACGCGCTGAATGCGATAAAACAAGTTTTAGGTCGCTAGCATGTATAGAAAAAAAGTTACTCACCGATATCCACGAAACAAACGAACGGAATTCGACTCCGTGTTTTAAGCAATATCAAAACAAAGACGACCGTTTCCGGCGTAATTTGACGCGCTGAATGCGATAAAACAAGTTTTAGGTCGCTAGCATGTATAGAAAAAAAGTTACTCACCGATATCCACGAAACAAACAAACGGAATTCGACTCCGTGTTTTGAGCAATATCATAACAAAGACGACCGTTTCCGGCGTAATTTGACGCGCTGAATGCGATAAAACAAGTTTTAGGTCGCTAGCATGTATAGAAAAAAAGTTACTCACCGATATCCACGAAACAAACGAACGGAATTCGACTTCGTGTTTTAAGCAATATCAAAACGAAGACGACCGTTCCCGGCGTAATTTGACGCGCTGAATGCGATAAAACAAGTTTTAGGTCGCTAGCATGTATAGAAAAAAAGTTACTCACCGATCTCCACGAAACAAACAAACGGAATTCGACTCCGTGTTTTGAGCAATATCAGAACAAAGACGACCGTTTCCGGCGTAATTTGACGCGCTGAATGCGATAAAACAAGTTTTAGGTCGCTAGCATGTATAGAAAAAAAGTTACTCACCGATATCCACGAAACAAACAAACGGAATTCGACTCCGTGTTTTGAGCAATATCAGAACAAAGACGACCGTTTCCGGCGAAATTTGACGCGCTGAATGCGATAAAACAAGTTTTAGGTCGCTAGCATGTATAGAAAAAAAGTTACCAATCGATATCTGAAAAACAAACAAACGGACTTCGACTTCGTGTTTTAAGCAATATCAAAACAAAGACGACCGTTTTCGGCGTTATTTGACGCGCTGAATGCGATAAAACAAGTTTTAGGTCGCTAGCATGTATAGAAAAAAAGTTACTCACCGATATCCACGAAACAAACAAACGGAATTCGACTCCGTGTTTTGAGCAATATCAGAACAAAGACGACCGTTTCCGGCGTAATTTGACGCGCTGAATGCGATAAAACAAGTTTTAGGTCGCTAGCATGTATAGAAAAAAAGTTACCAATCGATATCTGAAAAACAAACAAACGGACTTCGACTTCGTGTTTTAGGCAATATCAAAACAAAGACGACCGTTTCCGGCGTAATTTGACGCGCTGAATGCGATAAAACAAGTTTTAGGTCGCTAGCATGTATAGAAAAAAAGTTACCAACCGATATCCACGAAACAAACGAACGGAATTCGACTTCGTGTTTTAAGCAATATCAAAACGAAGACGACCGTTTCCGGCGTAATTTGACGCGCTGAATGCGATGAAACAAGTTTTAGGTCGCTAGCATGTATAGAAAAAAAGTTACTCACCGATCTCCACGAAACAAACAAACGGAATTCGACTCCGTGTTTTGAGCAATATCAGAACAAAGACGACCGTTTCCGGCGTAATTTGACGCGCTGAATGCGATAAAACAAGTTTTAGGTCGCTAGCATGTGTAGAAAAAAAGTTACTCACCGATATCCACGAAACAAACAAACGGAATTCGACTCCGTGTTTTGAGCAATATCAGAACAAAGACGACCGTTTCCGGCGTAATTTGACGCGCTGAATGCGATAAAACAAGTTTTAGGTCGCTAGCATGTATAGAAAAAAAGTTACCAATCGATATCTGAAAAACAAACAAACGGACTTCGACTTCGTGTTTTAAGCAATATCAAAACAAAGACGACCGTTTTCGGCGTTATTTGACGCGCTGAATGCGATAAAACAAGTTTTAGGTCGCTAGCATGTATAGAAAAAAAGTTACTCACCGATATCCACGAAACAAACAAACGGAATTCGACTCCGTGTTTTGAGCAATATCAGAACAAAGACGACCGTTTCCGGCGTAATTTGACGCGCTGAATGCGATAAAACAAGTTTTAGGTCGCTAGCATGTATAGAAAAAAAGTTACCAATCGATATCTGAAAAACAAACAAACGGACTTCGACTTCGTGTTTTAAGCAATATCAAAACAAAGACGACCGTTTCCGGCGTAATTTGACGCGCTGAATGCGATAAAACAAGTTTTAGGTCGCTAGCATGTATAGAAAAAAAGGAACTTACCGATATCCACGAAACAAACAAACGGAATTCGACTCCGTGTTTTGAGCAATATCAGAACAAAGACGACCGTTTCCGGCGTAATTTGACGCGCTGAATGCGATAAAACAAGTTTTAGGTCGCTAGCATGTATAGAAAAAAAGTTACCAATCGATATCTGAAAAACAAACAAACGGACTTCGACTTCGTGTTTTAAGCAATATCAAAACAAAGACGACCGTTTTCGGCGTTATTTGACGCGCTGAATGCGATAAAACAAGTTTTAGGTCGCTAGCATGTATAGAAAAAAAGTTACTCACCGATATCCACGAAACAAACAAACGGAATTCGACTCCGTGTTTTGAGCAATATCAGAACAAAGACGACCGTTTCCGGCGTAATTTGACGCGCTGAATGCGATAAAACAAGTTTTAGGTCGCTAGCATGTATAGAAAAAAAGTTACCAATCGATATCTGAAAAACAAACAAACGGACTTCGACTTCGTGTTTTAAGCAATATCAAAACAAAGACGACCGTTTCCGGCGTAATTTGACGCGCTGAATGCGATAAAACAAGTTTTAGGTCGCTAGCATGTATAGAAAAAAAGGAACTTACCGATATCCACGAAACAAACAAACGGAATTCGACTCCGTGTTTTGAGCAATATCAGAACAAAGACGACCGTTTCCGGCGTAATTTGACGCGCTGAATGCGATAAAACAAGTTTTAGGTCGCTAGCATGTATAGAAAAAAAGTTACCAATCGATATCTGAAAAACAAACAAACGGACTTCGACTTCGTGTTTTAAGCAATATCAAAACAAAGACGACCGTTTTCGGCGTTATTTGACGCGCTGAATGCGATAAAACAAGTTTTAGGTCGCTAGCATGTATAGAAAAAAAGTTACTCACCGATATCCACGAAACAAACAAACGGAATTCGACTCCGTGTTTTGAGCAATATCAGAACAAAGACGACCGTTTCCGGCGTAATTTGACGCGCTGAATGCGATAAAACAAGTTTTAGGTCGCTAGCATGTATAGAAAAAAAGTTACCAATCGATATCTGAAAAACAAACAAACGGACTTCGACTTCGTGTTTTAAGCAATATCAAAACAAAGACGACCGTTTCCGGCGTAATTTGACGCGCTGAATGCGATAAAACAAGTTTTAGGTCGCTAGCATGTATAGAAAAAAAGGAACTTACCGATATCCACGAAACAAACAAACGGAATTCGACTCCGTGTTTTGAGCAATATCAGAACAAAGACGACCGTTTCCGGCGTAATTTGACGCGCTGAATGCGATAAAACAAGTTTTAGGTCGCTAGCATGTATAGAAAAAAAGTTACCAATCGATATCTGAAAAACAAACGAACGGACTTCGACTTCGTGTTTTAAGCAATATCAAAACAAAGACGACCGTTTTCGGCGTTATTTGACGCGCTGAATGCGATAAAACAAGTTTTAGGTCGCTAGCATGTATAGAAAAAAAGTTACTCACCGATATACACGAAACAAACAAACGGAATTCGACTCCGTGTTTTGAGCAATATCAGAACAAAGACGACCGTTTCCGGCGTAATTTGACGCGCTGAATGCGATAAAACAAGTTTTAGGTCGCTAGCATGTATAGAAAAAAAGTTACCAATCGATATCTGAAAAACAAACAAACGGACTTCGACTTCGTGTTTTAAGCAATATCAAAACAAAGACGACCGTTTCCGGCGTAATTTGACGCGCTGAATGCGATAAAACAAGTTTTAGGTCGCTAGCATGTATAGAAAAAAAGTTACTCACCGATATCCACGAAACAAACAAACGGAATTCGACTCCGTGTTTTGAGCAATATCACAACAAAGACGACCGTTTCCGGCGTAATTTGACGCGCTGAATGCGATAAAACAAGTTTTAGGTCGCTAGCATGTATAGAAAAAAAGGAACTTACCGATATCCACGAAACAAACGAACGGAATTCGACTTCGTGTTTTAAGCAATATCAAAACAAAGACGACCGTTTCCGGCGTAATTTGACGCGCTGAATGCGATGAAACAAGTTTTAGGTCGCTAGCATGTATAGAAAAAAAGTGACCTACCGATATCTGAAAAACAAACAAACGGACTTCGACTTCGTGTTTCGAGCAATATCAAAACAAAGACGGCCGTTTCCGGCGTAATTTGACGCGCTGAATGCGATAAAACAAGTTTTAGGTCGCTAGCATGTATAGAAAAAAAGTTACTCACCGATATCCACGAAACAAACGAACGGAATTCGACTTCGTGTTTTAAGCAATATCAAAACAAAGACGACCGTTTCCGGCGTAATTTGACGCGCTGAATGCGATAAAACAAGTTTTAGGTCGCTAGCATGTATAGAAAAAAAGTTACTCACCGATATCCACGAAACAAACGAACGGAATTCGACTTCGTGTTTTCAGCAATATCAAAACAAAGACGACCGTTTCCGGCGTAATTTGACGCGCTGAATGCGATAAAACAAGTTTTAGGTCGCTAGCATGTATAGAAAAAAAGTTACCAACCGATATCCACGAAACAAACGAACGGAATTCGACTCCGTGTTTTGAGCAATATCAGAACAAAGACGACCGTTTCCGGCGTAATTTGACGCGCGGAATGCGATAAAACAAGTTTTAGGTCGCTAGCATGTATAGAAAAAAAGTTACTCACCGATATCCACGAAACAAACGAACGGAATTCGACTTCGTGTTTTAAGCAATATCAAAACAAAGACGACCGTTTCCGGCGTAATTTGACGCGCTGAATGCGATAAAACAAGTTTCAGGTCGCTAGCATGTATAGAAAAAAAGTTACCAACCGATATCTGAAAAACAAACAAACGGACTTCGACTTCGTGTTTTAAGCAATATCAAAACAAAGACGACCGTTTCCGGCGTAATTTGACGCGCTGAATGCGATAAAACAAGTTTTAGGTCGCTAGCATGTATAGAAAAAAAGGAACTTACCGATATCCACGAAACAAACGAACGGAATTCGACTTCGTGTTTTAAGCAATATCAAAACAAAGACGACCGTTTCCGGCGTAATTTGACGCGCTGAATGCGATGAAACAAGTTTTAGGTCGCTAGCATGTATAGAAAAAAAGTGACCTACCGATATCTGAAAAACAAACAAACGGACTTCGACTTCGTGTTTCGAGCAATATCAAAACAAAGACGGCCGTTTCCGGCGTAATTTGACGCGCTGAATGCGATGAAACAAGTTTAAGGTCGCTAGCATGTATAGAAAAAAAGTTACTCACCGATATCCACGAAACAAACGAACGGAATTCGACTTCGTGTTTTAAGCAATATCAAAACAAAGACGACCGTTTCCGGCGTAATTTGACGCGCTGAATGCGATAAAACAAGTTTTAGGTCGTTAGCATGTATAGAAAAAAAGTTACCAACCGATATCTGAAAAACAAACAAACGGACTTCGACTTCGTGTTTCGAGCAATATTAAAACAACGACGGCCGTTTCCGGCGTAATTTGACGCGCTGAATGCGATAAAACAAGTTTTAGGTCGCTAGCATGTATAGAAAAAAAGTTACCTACCGATATCTGAAAAACAAACAAACGGACTTCGACTTCGTGTTTCGAGCAATATCAAAACAAAGACGGCCGTTTCCGGCGTAATTTGACGCGCTGAATGCGATAAAACAAGTTTTAGGTCGCTAGCATGTATAGAAAAAAAGGAACTTACCGATATCCACGAAACAAACGAACGGAATTCGACTTCGTGTTTTCAGCAATATCAAAACAAAGACGACCGTTTCCGGCGTAATTTGACGCGCTGAATGCGATGAAACAAGTTTTAGGTCGCTAGCATGTATAGAAAAAAAGTTACCTACCGATATCTGAAAAACAAACAAACGGACTTCGACTTCGTGTTTCGAGCAATATCAAAACAAAGACGACCGTTTCCGGCGTAATTTGACGCGCTGAATGCGATAAAACAAGTTTTAGGTCGCTAGCATGTATAGAAAAAAAGTTACTCACCGATATCCACGAAACAAACAAACGGAAATCGACTTCGTGTTTCAAGCAATATCAAAACAAAGACGACCGTATCCGGCGTAATTTGACGCGCTGAATGCGATAAAACAAGTTTTAGGTCGCTAGCATGTATAGAAAAAAAGAACTTACCGATATCCACGAAACAAACGAACGGAATTCGACTTCGTGTTTTAAGCAATATCAAAACAAAGACGACCGTTTCCGGCGTAATTTGACGCGCTGAATGCGATGAAACAAGTTTTAGGTCGCTAGCATGTATAGAAAAAAAGTTACCTACCGATATCTGAAAAACAAACAAACGGACTTCGACTTCGTGTTTCGAGCAATATCAAAACAAAGACGGCCGTTTCCGGCGTAATTTGACGCGCTGAATGCGATAAAACAAGTTTTAGGTCGCTAGCATGTATAGAAAAAAAGTTACTCACCGATATCCACGAAACAAACAAACGGAATTCGACTCCGTGTTTTGAGCAATATCACAACAAAGACGACCGTTTCCGGCGTAATTTGACGCGCTGAATGCGATAAAACAAGTTTCAGGTCGCTAGCATGTATAGAAAAAAAGGAACTTACCGATATCCACGAAACAAACGAACGGAATTCGACTTCGTGTTTTCAGCAATATCAAAACAAAGACGACCGTTTCCGGCGTAATTTGACGCGCTGAATGCGATGAAACAAGTTTTAGGTCGCTAGCATGTATAGAAAAAAAGTTACCTACCGATATCTGAAAAACAAACAAACGGACTTCGACTTCGTGTTTCGAGCAATATCAAAACAAAGACGGCCGTTTCCGGCGTAATTTGACGCGCTGAATGCGATAAATCAAGTTTTAGGTCGCTAGCATGTATAGAAAACAAGGTACTCACCGATATCCACGAAACAAACGAACGGAATTCGACTTCGTGTTTTAAGCAATATCAAAACAAAGACGACCGTTTCCGGCGTAATTTGACGCGCTGAATGCGATGAAACAAGTTTTAGGTCGCTAGCATGTATAGAAAAAAAGTTACTCACCGATATCCACGAAACAAACAAACGGAATTCGACTCCGTGTTTTGAGCAATATCAGAACAAAGACGACCGTTTTCGGCGTGATTTGACGCGCTGAATGCGATAAAACAAGTTTTAGGTCGCTAGCATGTATAGAAAAAAAGTTACCAACCGATATCTGAAAAACAAACAAACGGACTTCGACTTCGTGTTTCGAGCAATATTAAAACAAAGACGACCGTTTCCGGCGTAATTTGACGCGCTGAATGCGATAAAACAAATTTTAGGTCGCTAGCATGTATAGAAAAAAAGTTACCAACCGATATCTGAAAAACAAACAAACGGACTTCGACTTAGTGTTTCGAGCAATATTAAAACAACGACGGCCGTTTCCGGCGTAATTTGACGCGCTGGATGCGATAAAACAAGTTTTAGGTCGCTAGCATGTATAGAAGAAAAGTTAATCACCGATATCCACGAAACAAACAAACGGAATTCGACTTCGTGTTTTAAGCAATATCAAAACAAAGACGACCGTTTTCGGCGTAATTTGACGCGCTGAATGCGATAAAACAAGTTTTAGGTCGCTAGCATGTATAGAAAAAAAGTTACTCACCGATATCCACGAAACAAACAAACGGAATTCGACTTCGTGTTTTAAGCAATATCAAAACAAAGACGACCGTTTCCGGCGTAATTTGACGCGCTGAATGCGATAAAACAAGTTTTAGGTCGCTAGCATGTATAGAAAAAAGGAACTTACCGATATCCACGAAACAAACGAACGGAATTCGACTTCGTGTTTTAAGCAATATCAAAACAAAGACGACCGTTTCCGGCGTAATTTGACGCGCTGAATGCGATGAAACAAGTTTTAGGTCGCTAGCATGTATAGAAAAAAAGTTACTCACCGATATCCACGGAACAAACAAACGGAATTCGACTCCGTGTTTTGAGCAATATCAGAACAAAGACGACCGTTACCGGCGTAATTTGACGCGCTGAATGCGATGAAACAAGTTTTAGGTCGCTAGCATGTATAGAAAAAAAGTTACCTACCGATATCTGAAAAACAAACAAACGGACTTCGACTGCGTGTTTCGAGCAATATCAAAACAAAGACGGCCGTTTCCGGCGTAATTTGACGCGCTGAATGCGATAAAACAAGTTTTAGGTCGCTAGCATGTATAGAAAAAAAGTTACTCACCGATATCCACGAAACAAACAAACGGAATTCGACTCCGTGTTTTGAGCAATATCACAACAAAGACGACCGTTTCCGGCGTAATTTGACGCGCTGAATGCGATAAAACAAGTTTCAGGTCGCTAGCATGTATAGAAAAAAAGGAACTTACCGATATCCACGAAACAAACGAACGGAATTCGACTTCGTGTTTTCAGCAATATCAAAACAAAGACGACCGTTTCCGGCGTAATTTGACGCGCTGAATGCGATGAAACAAGTTTTAGGTCGCTAGCATGTATAGAAAAAAAGTTACCTACCGATATCTGAAAAACAAACAAACGGACTTCGACTTCGTGTTTCGAGCAATATCAAAACAAAGACGGCCGTTTCCGGCGTAATTTGACGCGCTGAATGCGATAAATCAAGTTTTAGGTCGCTAGCATGTATAGAAAACAAGGTACTCACCGATATCCACGAAACAAACGAACGGAATTCGACTTCGTGTTTTAAGCAATATCAAAACAAAGACGACCGTTTCCGGCGTAATTTGACGCGCTGAATGCGATGAAACAAGTTTTAGGTCGCTAGCATGTATAGAAAAAAAGTTACTCACCGATATCCACGAAACAAACAAACGGAATTCGACTCCGTGTTTTGAGCAATATCAGAACAAAGACGACCGTTTTCGGCGTGATTTGACGCGCTGAATGCGATAAAACAAGTTTTAGGTCGCTAGCATGTATAGGAAAAAAGTTACCAACCGATATCTGAAAAACAAACAAACGGACTTCGACTTCGTGTTTCGAGCAATATTAAAACAAAGACGACCGTTTCCGGCGTAATTTGACGCGCTGAATGCGATAAAACAAATTTTAGGTCGCTAGCATGTATAGAAAAAAAGTTACCAACCGATATCTGAAAAACAAACAAACGGACTTCGACTTAGTGTTTCGAGCAATATTAAAACAACGACGGCCGTTTCCGGCGTAATTTGACGCGCTGGATGCGATAAAACAAGTTTTAGGTCGCTAGCATGTATAGAAGAAAAGTTAATCACCGATATCCACGAAACAAACAAACGGAATTCGACTTCGTGTTTTAAGCAATATCAAAACAAAGACGACCGTTTTCGGCGTAATTTGACGCGCTGAATGCGATAAAACAAGTTTTAGGTCGCTAGCATGTATAGAAAAAAAGTTACTCACCGATATCCACGAAACAAACAAACGGAATTCGACTTCGTGTTTTAAGCAATATCAAAACAAAGACGACCGTTTCCGGCGTAATTTGACGCGCTGAATGCGATAAAACAAGTTTTAGGTCGCTAGCATGTATAGAAAAAAGGAACTTACCGATATCCACGAAACAAACGAACGGAATTCGACTTCGTGTTTTAAGCAATATCAAAACAAAGACGACCGTTTCCGGCGTAATTTGACGCGCTGAATGCGATGAAACAAGTTTTAGGTCGCTAGCATGTATAGAAAAAAAGTTACTCACCGATATCCACGGAACAAACAAACGGAATTCGACTCCGTGTTTTGAGCAATATCAGAACAAAGACGACCGTTACCGGCGTAATTTGACGCGCTGAATGCGATAAAACAAGTTTTAGGTCGCTAGCATGTATAGAAAAAAAGGTACTCACCGATATCCACGAAACAAACGAACGGAATTCGACTTCGTGTTTTAAGCAATATCAAAACAAAGACGACCGTTTCCGGCGTAATTTGACGCGCTGAATGCGATGAAACAAGTTTTAGGTCGCTAGCATGTATAGAAAAAAAGTTACTCACCGATATCCACGGAACAAACAAACGGAATTCGACTCCGTGTTTTGAGCAATATCAGAACAAAGACGACCGTTACCGGCGTAATTTGACGCGCTGAATGCGATGAAACAAGTTTTAGGTCGCTAGCATGTATAGAAAAAAAGTTACCTACCGATATCTGAAAAACAAACAAACGGACTTCGACTTCGTGTTTCGAGCAATATCAAAACAAAGACGGCCGTTTCCGGCGTAATTTGACGCGCTGAATGCGATAAAACAAGTTTTAGGTCGCTAGCATGTATAGAAAAAAAGTTACTCACCGATATCCACGAAACAAACAAACGGAATTCGACTCCGTGTTTTGAGCAATATCACAACAAAGACGACCGTTTCCGGCGTAATTTGACGCGCTGAATGCGATAAAACAAGTTTCAGGTCGCTAGCATGTATAGAAAAAAAGGAACTTACCGATATCCACGAAACAAACGAACGGAATTCGACTTCGTGTTTTCAGCAATATCAAAACAAAGACGACCGTTTCCGGCGTAATTTGACGCGCTGAATGCGATGAAACAAGTTTTAGGTCGCTAGCATGTATAGAAAAAAAGTTACCTACCGATATCTGAAAAACAAACAAACGGACTTCGACTTCGTGTTTCGAGCAATATCAAAACAAAGACGGCCGTTTCCGGCGTAATTTGACGCGCTGAATGCGATAAATCAAGTTTTAGGTCGCTAGCATGTATAGAAAACAAGGTACTCACCGATATCCACGAAACAAACGAACGGAATTCGACTTCGTGTTTTAAGCAATATCAAAACAAAGACGACCGTTTCCGGCGTAATTTGACGCGCTGAATGCGATGAAACAAGTTTTAGGTCGCTAGCATGTATAGAAAAAAAGTTACTCACCGATATCCACGAAACAAACAAACGGAATTCGACTCCGTGTTTTGAGCAATATCAGAACAAAGACGACCGTTTTCGGCGTGATTTGACGCGCTGAATGCGATAAAACAAGTTTTAGGTCGCTAGCATGTATAGGAAAAAAGTTACCAACCGATATCTGAAAAACAAACAAACGGACTTCGACTTCGTGTTTCGAGCAATATTAAAACAAAGACGACCGTTTCCGGCGTAATTTGACGCGCTGAATGCGATAAAACAAATTTTAGGTCGCTAGCATGTATAGAAAAAAAGTTACCAACCGATATCTGAAAAACAAACAAACGGACTTCGACTTAGTGTTTCGAGCAATATTAAAACAACGACGGCCGTTTCCGGCGTAATTTGACGCGCTGGATGCGATAAAACAAGTTTTAGGTCGCTAGCATGTATAGAAGAAAAGTTAATCACCGATATCCACGAAACAAACAAACGGAATTCGACTTCGTGTTTTAAGCAATATCAAAACAAAGACGACCGTTTTCGGCGTAATTTGACGCGCTGAATGCGATAAAACAAGTTTTAGGTCGCTAGCATGTATAGAAAAAAAGTTACTCACCGATATCCACGAAACAAACAAACGGAATTCGACTTCGTGTTTTAAGCAATATCAAAACAAAGACGACCGTTTCCGGCGTAATTTGACGCGCTGAATGCGATAAAACAAGTTTTAGGTCGCTAGCATGTATAGAAAAAAGGAACTTACCGATATCCACGAAACAAACGAACGGAATTCGACTTCGTGTTTCAAGCAATATCAAAACAAAGACGACCGTTTCCGGCGTAATTTGACGCGCTGAATGCGATGAAACAAGTTTTAGGTCGCTAGCATGTATAGAAAAAAAGTTACTCACCGATATCCACGGAACAAACAAACGGAATTCGACTCCGTGTTTTGAGCAATATCAGAACAAAGACGACCGTTACCGGCGTAATTTGACGCGCTGAATGCGATAAAACAAGTTTTAGGTCGCTAGCATGTATAGAAAAAAAGGTACTCACCGATATCCACGAAACAAACGAACGGAATTCGACTTCGTGTTTTAAGCAATATCAAAACAAAGACGACCGTTTCCGGCGTAATTTGACGCGCTGAATGCGATGAAACAAGTTTTAGGTCGCTAGCATGTATAGAAAAAAAGTTACTCACCGATATCCACGAAACAAACGAACGGAATTCGACTTCGTGTTTTAAGCAATATCAAAACAAAGACGACCGTTTCCGGCGTAATTTGACGCGCTGAATGCGATAAAACAAGTTTTAGGTCGCTAGCATGTATAGAAAAAAAGTTACTCACCGATATCCACGAAACAAACAAACGAAATTCGACTCCGTGTTTTGAGCAATATCAGAACAAAGACGACCGTTTCCGGCGTGATTTGACGCGCTGAATGCGATAAAACAAGTTTTAGGTCGCTAGCATGTATAGAAAAAAAGTTACCAACCGATATCTGAAAAACAAACAAACGGACTTCGACTTCGTGTTTCGAGCAATATTAGAACAAAGACGACCGTTTCCGGCGTAATTTGACGCGCTGAATGCGATAAAACAAATTTCAGGTCGCTAGCATGTATAGAAAAAAAGTTACCAACCGATATCTGAAAAACAAACAAACGGACTTCGACTTCGTGTTTCGAGCAATATCAAAACAAAGACGGCCGTTTCCGGCGTAATTTGACGCGCTGAATGCGATAAAACAAGTTTTAGGTCGCTAGCATGTATAGAAAAAAAGTTACTCACCGATATCCACGAAACAAACAAACGGAATTCGACTCCGTGTTTTGAGCAATATCACAACAAAGACGACCGTTTCCGGCGTAATTTGACGCGCTGAATGCGATAAAACAAGTTTCAGGTCGCTAGCATGTATAGAAAAAAAGGAACTTACCGATATCCACGAAACAAACGAACGGAATTCGACTTCGTGTTTTCAGCAATATCAAAACAAAGACGACCGTTTCCGGCGTAATTTGACGCGCTGAATGCGATGAAACAAGTTTTAGGTCGCTAGCATGTATAGAAAAAAAGTTACCTACCGATATCTGAAAAACAAACAAACGGACTTCGACTTCGTGTTTCGAGCAATATCAAAACAAAGACGGCCGTTTCCGGCGTAATTTGACGCGCTGAATGCGATAAATCAAGTTTTAGGTCGGTAGCATGTATAGAAAACAAGGTACTCACCGATATCCACGAAACAAACGAACGGAATTCGACTTCGTGTTTTAAGCAATATCAAAACAAAGACGACCGTTTCCGGCGTAATTTGACGCGCTGAATGCGATGAAACAAGTTTTAGGTCGCTAGCATGTATAGAAAAAAAGTTACTCACCGATATCCACGAAACAAACGAACGGAATTCGACTTCGTGTTTTAAGCAATATCAAAACAAAGACGACCGTTTCCGGCGTAATTTGACGCGCTGAATGCGATAAAACAAGTTTTAGGTCGCTAGCATGTATAGAAAAAAAGTTACTCACCGATATCCACGAAACAAACAAACGAAATTCGACTCCGTGTTTTGAGCAATATCAGAACAAAGACGACCGTTTCCGGCGTGATTTGACGCGCTGAATGCGATAAAACAAGTTTTAGGTCGCTAGCATGTATAGAAAAAAAGTTACCAACCGATATCTGAAAAACAAACAAACGGACTTCGACTTCGTGTTTCGAGCAATATTAGAACAAAGACGACCGTTTCCGGCGTAATTTGACGCGCTGAATGCGATAAAACAAATTTCAGGTCGCTAGCATGTATAGAAAAAAAGTTACCAACCGATATCTGAAAAACAAACAAACGGACTTCGACTTCGTGTTTCGAGCAATATCAAAACAAAGACGGCCGTTTCCGGCGTAATTTGACGCGCTGAATGCGATAAAACAAGTTTTAGGTCGCTAGCATGTATAGAAAAAAAGTTACTCACCGATATCCACGAAACAAACAAACGGAATTCGACTCCGTGTTTTGAGCAATATCACAACAAAGACGACCGTTTCCGGCGTAATTTGACGCGCTGAATGCGATAAAACAAGTTTCAGGTCGCTAGCATGTATAGAAAAAAAGGAACTTACCGATATCCACGAAACAAACGAACGGAATTCGACTTCGTGTTTTCAGCAATATCAAAACAAAGACGACCGTTTCCGGCGTAATTTGACGCGCTGAATGCGATGAAACAAGTTTTAGGTCGCTAGCATGTATAGAAAAAAAGTTACCTACCGATATCTGAAAAACAAACAAACGGACTTCGACTTCGTGTTTCGAGCAATATCAAAACAAAGACGGCCGTTTCCGGCGTAATTTGACGCGCTGAATGCGATAAATCAAGTTTTAGGTCGGTAGCATGTATAGAAAACAAGGTACTCACCGATATCCACGAAACAAACGAACGGAATTCGACTTCGTGTTTTAAGCAATATCAAAACAAAGACGACCGTTTCCGGCGTAATTTGACGCGCTGAATGCGATGAAACAAGTTTTAGGTCGCTAGCATGTATAGAAAAAAAGTTACTCACCGATATCCACGAAACAAACAAACGGAATTCGACTCCGTGTTTTGAGCAATATCAGAACAAAGACGACCGTTTTCGGCGTGATTTGACGCGCTGAATGCGATAAAACAAGTTTTAGGTCGCTAGCATGTATAGGAAAAAAGTTACCAACCGATATCTGAAAAACAAACAAACGGACTTCGACTTCGTGTTTCGAGCAATATTAAAACAAAGACGACCGTTTCCGGCGTAATTTGACGCGCTGAATGCGATAAAACAAATTTTAGGTCGCTAGCATGTATAGAAAAAAAGTTACCAACCGATATCTGAAAAACAAACAAACGGACTTCGACTTCGTGTTTCGAGCAATATTAAAACAACGACGGCCGTTTCCGGCGTAATTTGACGCGCTGGATGCGATAAAACAAGTTTTAGGTCGCTGGCATGTATAGAAGAAAAGTTAATCACCGATATCCACAAAACAAACAAACGGAATTCGACTTCGTGTTTTAAGCAATATCAAAACAAAGACGACCGTTTTCGGCGTAATTTGACGCGCTGAATGCGATAAAACAAGTTTTAGGTCGCTAGCATGTATAGAAAAAAAGTTACTCACCGATATCCACGAAACAAACAAACGGAATTCGACTTCGTGTTTTAAGCAATATCAAAACAAAGACGACCGTTTCCGGCGTAATTTGACGCGCTGAATGCGATAAAACAAGTTTTAGGTCGCTAGCATGTATAGAAAAAAGGAACTTACCGATATCCACGAAACAAACGAACGGAATTCAACTTCGTGTTTTAAGCAATATCAAAACAAAGACGACCGTTTCCGGCGTAATTTGACGCGCTGAATGCGATGAAACAAGTTTTAGGTCGCTAGCATGTATAGAAAAAAAGTTACTCACCGATATCCACGGAACAAACAAACGGAATTCGACTCCGTGTTTTGAGCAATATCAGAACAAAGACGACCGTTACCGGCGTAATTTGACGCGCTGAATGCGATAAAACAAGTTTTAGGTCGCTAGCATGTATAGAAAAAAAGGTACTCACCGATATCCACGAAACAAACGAACGGAATTCGACTTCGTGTTTTAAGCAATATCAAAACAAAGACGACCGTTTCCGGCGTAATTTGACGCGCTGAATGCGATGAAACAAGTTTTAGGTCGCTAGCATGTATAGAAAAAAAGTTACTCACCGATATCCACGAAACAAACGAACGGAATTCGACTTCGTGTTTTAAGCAATATCAAAACAAAGACGACCGTTTCCGGCGTAATTTGACGCGCTGAATGCGATAAAACAAGTTTTAGGTCGCTAGCATGTATAGAAAAAAAGTTACTCACCGATATCCACGAAACAAACAAACGAAATTCGACTCCGTGTTTTGAGCAATATCAGAACAAAGACGACCGTTTCCGGCGTGATCTGACGCGCTGAATGCGATAAAACAAGTTTTAGGTCGCTAGCATGTATAGAAAAAAAGTTACCAACCGATATCTGAAAAACAAACAAACGGACTTCGACTTCGTGTTTCGAGCAATATTAGAACAAAGACGACCGTTTCCGGCGTAATTTGACGCGCTGAATGCGATAAAACAAATTTTAGGTCGCTAGCATGTATAGAAAAAAAGTTACCAACCGATATCTGAAAAACAAACAAACGGACTTCGACTTCGTGTTTCGAGCAATATCAAAACAAAGACGGCCGTTTCCGGCGTAATTTGACGCGCTGAATGCGATAAAACAAGTTTTAGGTCGCTAGCATGTATAGAAAAAAAGTTACTCACCGATATCCACGAAACAAACAAACGGAATTCGACTCCGTGTTTTGAGCAATATCACAACAAAGACGACCGTTTCCGGCGTAATTTGACGCGCTGAATGCGATAAAACAAGTTTTAGGTCGCTAGCATGTATAGAAAAAAAGGAACTTACCGATATCCACGAAACAAACGAACGGAATTCGACTTCGTGTTTTCAGCAATATCAAAACAGAGACGACCGTTTCCGGCGTAATTTGACGCGCTGAATGCGATGAAACAAGTTTTAGGTCGCTAGCATGTATAGAAAAAAAGTTACTCACCGATATCCACGAAACAAACGAACGGAATTCGACTTCGTGTTTTAAGCAATATCAAAACAAAGACGACCGTTTCCGGCGTAATTTGACGCGCTGAATGCGATAAAACAAGTTTTAGGTCGCTAGCATGTATAGAAAAAAAGTTACTCACCGATATCCACGAAACAAACAAACGGAAATCGACTTCGTGTTTCAAGCAATATCAAAACAAAGACGACCGTTTCCGGCGTAATTTGACGCGCTGAATGCGATAAAACAAGTTTTAGGTCGCTAGCATGTATAGAAAAAACGGAACTTACCGATATCCACGAAACAAACGAACGGAATTCGACTTCGTGTTTTAAGCAATATCAAAACAAAGACGACCGTTTCCGGCGTAATTTGACGCGCTGAATGCGATGAAACAAGTTTTAGGTCGCTAGCATGTATAGAAAAAAAGTTACCTACCGATATCTGAAAAACAAACAAACGGACTTCGACTTCGTGTTTCGAGCAATATCAAAACAAAGACGGCCGTTTCCGGCGTAATTTGACGCGCTGAATGCGATAAAACAAGTTGTAGGTCGCTAGCATGTATAGAAAAAAAGTTACTCACCGATATCCACGAAACAAACAAACGGAATTCGACTCCGTGTTTTGAGCAATATCACAACAAAGACGACCGTTTCCGGCGTAATTTGACGCGCTAAATGCGATAAAACAAGTTTCAGGTCGCTAGCATGTATAGAAAAAAAGGAACTTACCGATATCCACGAAACAAACGAACGGAATTCGACTTCGTGTTTTCAGCAATATCAAAACAAAAACGACCGTTTCCGGCGTAATTTGACGCGCTGAATGCGATGAAACAAGTTTTAGGTCGCTAGCATGTATAGAAAAAAAGTTACCTACCGATATCTGAAAAACAAACAAACGGACTTCGACTTCGTGTTTCGAGCAATATCAAAACAAAGACGGCCGTTTCCGGCGTAATTTGACGCGCTGAATGCGATAAATCAAGTTTTAGGTCGCTAGCATGTATAGAAAACAAGGTACTCACCGATATCCACGAAACAAACGAACGGAATTCGACTTCGTGTTTTAAGCAATATCAAAACAAAGACGACCGTTTCCGGCGTAATTTGACGCGCTGAATGCGATGAAACAAGTTTTAGGTCGCTAGCATGTATAGAAAAAAAGTTACTCACCGATATCCACGAAACAAACAAACGGAATTCGACTCCGTGTTTTGAGCAATATCAGAACAAAGACGACCGTTTCCGGCGTGATTTGACGCGCTGAATGCGATGAAACAAGTTTTAGGTCGCTAGCAAGTATAGGAAAAAAGTTACCAACCGATATCTGAAAAACAAACAAACGGACTTCGACTTCGTGTTTCGAGCAATATTAAAACAAAGACGACCGTTTCCGGCGTAATTTGACGCGCTGAATGCGATAAAACAATATTTAGGTCGCTAGCATGTATAGAAAAAAAGTTACCAACCGATATCTGAAAAACAAACAAACGGACTTCGACTTCGTGTTTCGAGCAATATTAAAACAACGACGGCCGTTTCCGGCGTAATTTGACGCGCTGGATGCGATAAAACAAGTTTTAGGTCGCTAGCATGTATAGAAAAAAAGTTAATCACCGATATCCACGAAACAAACAAACGGAATTCGACTTCGTGTTTTAAGCAATATCAAAACAAAGACGACCGTTTTCGGCGTAATTTGACGCGCTGAATGCGATAAAACAAGTTTTAGGTCGCTAGCATGTATAGAAAAAAAGTTACTCACCGATATCCACGAAACAAACAAACGGAATTCGACTTCGTGTTTTAAGCAATATCAAAACAAAGACGACCGTTTCCGGCGTAATTTGACGCGCTGAATGCGATAAAACAAGTTTTAGGTCGCTAGCATGTATAGAAAAAAGGAACTTACCGATATCCACGAAACAAACGAACGGAATTCGACTTCGTGTTTTAACCAATATCAAAACAAAGACGACCGTTTCCGGCGTAATTTGACGCGCTGAATGCGATGAAACAAGTTTTAGGTCGCTAGCATGTATAGAAAAAAAGTTACTCACCGATATCCACGGAACAAACAAACGGAATTCGACTCCGTGTTTTGAGCAATATCAGAACAAAGACGACCGTTTCCGGCGTAATTTGACGCGCTGAATGCGATAAAACAAGTTTTAGGTCGCTAGCATGTATAGAAAAAAAGGTACTCACCGATATCCACGAAACAAACGAACGGAATTCGACTTCGTGTTTAGAGCAATATCAAAACAAAGACGACCGTTTCCGGCGTAATTTGACGCGCTGAATGCGATAAAACAAGTTTTAGGTCGCTAGCATGTATAGAAAAAAAGTTACTCACCGATATCCACGAAACAAACAAACGGAATTCGACTTCGTGTTTTAAGCAATATCAAAACAAAGACGACCGTTTCCGGCGTAATTTGACGCGCTGAATGCGATAAAACAAGTTTTAGGTCGCTAGCATGTATAGAAAAAAAGTTACTCACCGATATCCACGAAACAAACAAACGGAATTCGACTTCGTGTTTTAAGCAATATCAAAACAAAGACGACCGTTTCCGGCGTAATTTGACGCGCTGAATGCGATAAAACAAGTTTTAGGTCGCTAGCATGTATAGAAAAAAAGTTACCAACCGATATCTGAAAAACAAACAAACGGAATTCGACTTCGTGTTTTCAGCAATATCAAAACAAAGACGACCGTTTCCGGCGTAATTTGACGCGCTGAATGCGATGAAACAAGTTTTAGGTCGCTAGCATGTATAGAAAAAAAGTTACCAACCGATATCTGAAAAACAAACAAACGGACTTCGACTTCGTGTTTCGAGCAATATTAAAACAACGACGGCCGTTTCCGGCGTAATTTGACGCGCTGGATGCGATAAAACAAGTTTTAGGTCGCTAGCATGTATAGAAAAAAAGTTACTCACCGATATCCACGAAACAAACAAACGGAATTCGACTTCGTGTTTTAAGCAATATCAAAACAAAGACGACCGTTTTCGGCGTAATTTGACGCGCTGAATGCGATAAAACAAGTTTTAGGTCGCTAGCATGTATAGAAAAAAAGTTACTCACCGATATCCACGAAACAAACAAACGGAATTCGACTTCGTGTTTTAAGCAATATCAAAACAAAGACGACCGTTTCCGGCGTAATTCGACGCGCTGAATGCGATAAAACAAGTTTTAGGTCGCTAGCATGTATAGAAAAAAGGAACTTACCGATATCCACGAAACAAACGAACGGAATTCGACTTCGTGTTTTAAGCAATATCAAAACAAAGACGACCGCTTCCGGCGTAATTTGACGCGCTGAATGCGATGAAACAAGTTTTAGGTCGCTAGCATGTATAGAAAAAAAGTTACTCACCGATATCCACAGAACAAACAAACGGAATTCGACTCCGTGTTTTGAGCAATATCACAACAAAGACGACCGTTTCCGGCGTAATTTGACGCGCTGAATGCGATAAAACAAGTTTGAGGTCGCTAGCATGTATAGAAAAAAAGGTACTCACCGATATCCACGAAACAAACGAACGGAATTCGACTTCGTGTTTTAAGCAATATCAAAACAAAGACGACCGTTTCCGGCGTAATTTGACGCGCTGAATGCGATAAAACAAGTTTTAGGTCGCTAGCATGTATAGAAAAAAAGTTACTCACCGATATCCACGAAACAAACGAACGGAATTCGACTTCGTGTTTTAAGCAATATCAAAACAAGGACGACCGTTTCCGGCGTAATTTGACGCGCTGAATGCGATAAAACAAGTTTGAGGTCGCTAGCATGTATAGAAAAAAAGTTACCAACCGATATCTGAAAAACAAACAAACGGACTTCGACTTCGTGTTTTAAGCAATATCAAAACAAAGACGACCGTTTCCGGCGTAATTTGACGCGCTGAATGCGATAAAACAAGTTTTAGGTCGCTAGCATGTATAGAAAAAAAGTTACTCACCGATATCCACGAAACAAACAAACGGAATTCGACTCCGTGTTTTGAGCAATATCACAACAAAGACGACCGTTTCCGGCGTAATTTGACGCGCTGAATGCGATAAAACAAGTTTTAGGTCGCTAGCATGTATAGAAAAAAAGGAACTTACCGATATCCACGAAACAAACGAACGGAATTCGACTTCGTGTTTTCAGCAATATCAAAACAAAGACGACCGTTTCCGGCGTAATTTGACGCGCTGAATGCGATGAAACAAGTTTCAGGTCGCTAGCATGTATAGAAAAAAAGTTACCTACCGATATCTGAAAAACAAACAAACGGACTTCGACTTCGTGTTTCGAGCAATATCAAAACAAAGACGGCCGTTTCCGGCGTAATTTGACGCGCTGAATGCGATAAAACAAGTTTTAGGTCGCTAGCATGTATAGAAAAAAAGTTACTCACCGATATCCACGAAACAAACGAACGGAATTCGACTTCGTGTTTTAAGCAATATCAAAACAAAGACGACCGTTTTCGGCGTAATTTGACGCGCTGAATGCGATAAAACAAGTTTTAGGTCGCTAGCATGTATAGAAAAAAAGTTACCAACCGATATCTGAAAAACAAACAAACGGACTTCGACTTCGTGTTTCGAGCAATATTCAAACAACGACGGCCGTTTCCGGCGCAATTTGACGCGCTGGATGCGATAAAACAAGTTTTAGGTCGCTAGCATGTATAGAAAAAAAGTTACTCACCGATATCCACAAAACAAACAAACGGAATTCGACTCCGTGTTTTGAGCAATATCACAACAAAGACGACCGTTTCCGGCGTAATTTGACGCGCTGAATGCGATAAAACAAGTTTTAGGTCGCTAGCATGTATAGAAAAAAAGTTACCAATCGATATCTGAAAAACAAACAAACGGACTTCGACTTCGTGTTTTAAGCAATATCAAAACAAAGACGACCGTTTCCGGCGTAATTTGACGCGCTGAATGCGATAAAACAAGTTTTACGTCGCTAGCATGTATAGAAAAAAAGGAACTTACCGATATCCACGAAACAAACGAACGGAATTCGACTTCGTGTTTTAAGCAATATCAAAACAAAGACGACCGTTTCCGGCGTAATTTGACGCGCTGAATGCGATAAAACAAGTTTTAGGTCGCTAGCATGTATAGAAAAAAAGGAACTTACCGATATCCACGAAACAAACGAACGGAATTCGACTTCGTGTTTTAAGCAATATCAAAACAAAGACGACCGTTTCCGGCGTAATTTGACGCGCTGAATGCGATGAAACAAGTTTTAGGTCGCTAGCATGTATAGAAAAAAAGTTACCTACCGATATCTGAAAAACAAACAAACGGACTTCGACTTCGTGTTTCGAGCAATATCAAAACAAAGACGGCCGTTTCCGGCGTAATTTGACGCGCTGAATGCGATAAAACAAGTTTTAGGTCGCTAGCATGTATAGAAAAAAAGTTACTCACCGATATCCACGAAACAAACGAACGAAATTCGACTTCGTGTTTTGAGCAATATCAAAACAAAGACGACCGTTTCCGGCGTAATTTGACGCGCTGAATGCGATAAAACAAGTTTTAGGTCGCTAGCATGTATAGAAAAAAAGTTACTCACCGATATCCACGAAACAAACGAACGGAATTCGACTTCGTGTTTTAAGCAATATCAAAACAAAGACGACCGTTTCCGGCGTAATTTGACGCGCTGAATGCGATAAAACAAGTTTTAGGTCGCTCGCATGTATAGAAAAAAAGTTACCAACCGATATCCACGAAACAAACGAACGGAATTCGACTTCGTGTTTTAAGCAATATCAAAACAAAGACGACCGTTTCCGGCGTAATTTGACGCGCTGAATGCGATAAAACAAGTTTCAGGTCGCTAGCATGTATAGAAAAAAAGTTACTCACCGATATCCACGAAACAAACAAACGGAATTCGACTCCGTGTTTTAAGCAATATCAGAACGAAGACGACCGTTTCCGGCGTAATTTGACGCGCTGGATGCGATAAAACAAGTTTTAGGTCGCTAGCATGTATAGAAAAAAAGTTACCAACCGATATCTGAAAAACAAACAAACGGTCTTCGACTTCGTGTTTTAAGCAATATCAAAACAAAGACGACCGTATCCGGCGTAATTTGACGCGCTGAATGCGATAAAACAAGTTTCAGGTCGCTAGCATGTATAGAAAAAAAGTTACCAACCGATATCCACGAAACAAACGAACGGAATTCGACTCCGTGTTTTAAGCAATATCAAAACAAAGACGACCGTTTCCGGCGTTATTTGACGCGCTGAATGCGATAAAACAAGTTTTAGGTCGCTAGCATGTATAGAAAAAAAGTTACTCACCGATATCCACGAAACAAACAAACGGAATTCGACTCCGTGTTTTGAGCAATATCATAACAAAGACGACCGTTTCCGGCGTAATTTGACGCGCTGAATGCGATAAAACAAGTTTTAGGTCGCTAGCATGTATAGAAAAGAAGTTACCAATCGATATCTGAAAAACAAACAAACGGACTTCGACTTCGTGTTTTAAGCAATATCAAAACAAAGACGACCGTTTCCGGCGTAATTTGACGCGCTGAATGCGATAAAACAAGTTTTAGGTCGCTAGCATGTATAGAAAAAAAGTTACTCACCGATATCCACGAAACAAACAAACGGAATTCGACTCCGTGTTTTGAGCAATATCACAACAAAGACGACCGTTTCCGGCGTAATTTGACGCGCTGAATGCGATAAAACAAGTTTCACGTCGCTAGCATGTATAGAAAAAAAGGAACTTACCGATATCCACGAAACAAACGAACGGAATTCGACTTCGTGTTTTAAGCAATATCAAAACAAAGACGACCGTTTCCGGCGTAATTTGACGCGCTGAATGCGATAAAACAAGTTTTAGGTCGCTAGCATGTATAGAAAAAAAGGAACTTACCGATATCCACGAAACAAACGAACGGAATTCGACTTCGTGTTTTAAGCAATATCAAAACAAAGACGACCGTTTCCGGCGTAATTTGACG
Source organism: Diprion similis (assembly GCF_021155765.1). Taxonomy (NCBI): domain Eukaryota; kingdom Metazoa; phylum Arthropoda; class Insecta; order Hymenoptera; family Diprionidae; genus Diprion; species Diprion similis. The sequence continues at coordinate 14,516,168 of NC_060115.1, forward strand.
CGCTGAATGCGATGAAACAAGTTTTAGGTCGCTAGCATGTATAGAAAAAAAGTTACCTACCGATATCTGAAAAACAAACAAACGGACTTCGACTTCGTGTTTCGAGCAATATCAAAACAAAGACGGCCGTTTCCGGCGTAATTTGACGCGCTGAATGCGATAAAACAAGTTTTAGGTCGCTAGCATGTATAGAAAAAAAGTTACTCACCGATATCCACGAAACAAACGAACGGAATTCGACTTCGTGTTTTGAGCAATATCAAAACAAAGACGACCGTTTCCGGCGTAATTTGACGCGCTGAATGCGATGAAACAAGTTTTAGGTCGCTAGCATGTATAGAAAAAAAGTTACTCACCGATATCCACGGAACAAACAAACGGAATTCGACTCCGTGTTTTGAGCAATATCAGAACAAAGACGACCGTTACCGGCGTAATTTGACGCGCTGAATGCGATAAAACAAGTTTTAGGTCGCTAGCATGTATAGAAAAAAAGGTACTCACCGATATCCACGAAACAAACGAACGGAATTCGACTTCGTGTTTTAAGCAATATCAAAACAAAGACGACCGTTTCCGGCGTAATTTGACGCGCTGAATGCGATGAAACAAGTTTTAGGTCGCTAGCATGTATAGAAAAAAAGTTACTCACCGATATCCACGAAACAAACGAACGGAATTCGACTTCGTGTTTTAAGCAATATCAAAACAAAGACGACCGTTTCCGGCGTAATTTGACGCGCTGAATGCGATAAAACAAGTTTTAGGTCGCTAGCATGTATAGAAAAAAAGTTACTCACCGATATCCACGAAACAAACAAACGAAATTCGACTCCGTGTTTTGAGCAATATCAGAACAAAGACGACCGTTTCCGGCGTGATCTGACGCGCTGAATGCGATAAAACAAGTTTTAGGTCGCTAGCATGTATAGAAAAAAAGTTACCAACCGATATCTGAAAAACAAACAAACGGACTTCGACTTCGTGTTTCGAGCAATATTAGAACAAAGACGACCGTTTCCGGCGTAATTTGACGCGCTGAATGCGATAAAACAAATTTTAGGTCGCTAGCATGTATAGAAAAAAAGTTACCAACCGATATCTGAAAAACAAACAAACGGACTTCGACTTCGTGTTTCGAGCAATATCAAAACAAAGACGGCCGTTTCCGGCGTAATTTGACGCGCTGAATGCGATAAAACAAGTTTTAGGTCGCTAGCATGTATAGAAAAAAAGTTACTCACCGATATCCACGAAACAAACAAACGGAATTCGACTCCGTGTTTTGAGCAATATCACAACAAAGACGACCGTTTCCGGCGTAATTTGACGCGCTGAATGCGATAAAACAAGTTTTAGGTCGCTAGCATGTATAGAAAAAAAGGAACTTACCGATATCCACGAAACAAACGAACGGAATTCGACTTCGTGTTTTCAGCAATATCAAAACAGAGACGACCGTTTCCGGCGTAATTTGACGCGCTGAATGCGATGAAACAAGTTTTAGGTCGCTAGCATGTATAGAAAAAAAGTTACTCACCGATATCCACGAAACAAACGAACGGAATTCGACTTCGTGTTTTAAGCAATATCAAAACAAAGACGACCGTTTCCGGCGTAATTTGACGCGCTGAATGCGATAAAACAAGTTTTAGGTCGCTAGCATGTATAGAAAAAAAGTTACTCACCGATATCCACGAAACAAACAAACGGAAATCGACTTCGTGTTTCAAGCAATATCAAAACAAAGACGACCGTTTCCGGCGTAATTTGACGCGCTGAATGCGATAAAACAAGTTTTAGGTCGCTAGCATGTATAGAAAAAACGGAACTTACCGATATCCACGAAACAAACGAACGGAATTCGACTTCGTGTTTTAAGCAATATCAAAACAAAGACGACCGTTTCCGGCGTAATTTGACGCGCTGAATGCGATGAAACAAGTTTTAGGTCGCTAGCATGTATAGAAAAAAAGTTACCTACCGATATCTGAAAAACAAACAAACGGACTTCGACTTCGTGTTTCGAGCAATATCAAAACAAAGACGGCCGTTTCCGGCGTAATTTGACGCGCTGAATGCGATAAAACAAGTTGTAGGTCGCTAGCATGTATAGAAAAAAAGTTACTCACCGATATCCACGAAACAAACAAACGGAATTCGACTCCGTGTTTTGAGCAATATCACAACAAAGACGACCGTTTCCGGCGTAATTTGACGCGCTAAATGCGATAAAACAAGTTTCAGGTCGCTAGCATGTATAGAAAAAAAGGAACTTACCGATATCCACGAAACAAACGAACGGAATTCGACTTCGTGTTTTCAGCAATATCAAAACAAAAACGACCGTTTCCGGCGTAATTTGACGCGCTGAATGCGATGAAACAAGTTTTAGGTCGCTAGCATGTATAGAAAAAAAGTTACCTACCGATATCTGAAAAACAAACAAACGGACTTCGACTTCGTGTTTCGAGCAATATCAAAACAAAGACGGCCGTTTCCGGCGTAATTTGACGCGCTGAATGCGATAAATCAAGTTTTAGGTCGCTAGCATGTATAGAAAACAAGGTACTCACCGATATCCACGAAACAAACGAACGGAATTCGACTTCGTGTTTTAAGCAATATCAAAACAAAGACGACCGTTTCCGGCGTAATTTGACGCGCTGAATGCGATGAAACAAGTTTTAGGTCGCTAGCATGTATAGAAAAAAAGTTACTCACCGATATCCACGAAACAAACAAACGGAATTCGACTCCGTGTTTTGAGCAATATCAGAACAAAGACGACCGTTTCCGGCGTGATTTGACGCGCTGAATGCGATGAAACAAGTTTTAGGTCGCTAGCAAGTATAGGAAAAAAGTTACCAACCGATATCTGAAAAACAAACAAACGGACTTCGACTTCGTGTTTCGAGCAATATTAAAACAAAGACGACCGTTTCCGGCGTAATTTGACGCGCTGAATGCGATAAAACAATATTTAGGTCGCTAGCATGTATAGAAAAAAAGTTACCAACCGATATCTGAAAAACAAACAAACGGACTTCGACTTCGTGTTTCGAGCAATATTAAAACAACGACGGCCGTTTCCGGCGTAATTTGACGCGCTGGATGCGATAAAACAAGTTTTAGGTCGCTAGCATGTATAGAAAAAAAGTTAATCACCGATATCCACGAAACAAACAAACGGAATTCGACTTCGTGTTTTAAGCAATATCAAAACAAAGACGACCGTTTTCGGCGTAATTTGACGCGCTGAATGCGATAAAACAAGTTTTAGGTCGCTAGCATGTATAGAAAAAAAGTTACTCACCGATATCCACGAAACAAACAAACGGAATTCGACTTCGTGTTTTAAGCAATATCAAAACAAAGACGACCGTTTCCGGCGTAATTTGACGCGCTGAATGCGATAAAACAAGTTTTAGGTCGCTAGCATGTATAGAAAAAAGGAACTTACCGATATCCACGAAACAAACGAACGGAATTCGACTTCGTGTTTTAACCAATATCAAAACAAAGACGACCGTTTCCGGCGTAATTTGACGCGCTGAATGCGATGAAACAAGTTTTAGGTCGCTAGCATGTATAGAAAAAAAGTTACTCACCGATATCCACGGAACAAACAAACGGAATTCGACTCCGTGTTTTGAGCAATATCAGAACAAAGACGACCGTTTCCGGCGTAATTTGACGCGCTGAATGCGATAAAACAAGTTTTAGGTCGCTAGCATGTATAGAAAAAAAGGTACTCACCGATATCCACGAAACAAACGAACGGAATTCGACTTCGTGTTTAGAGCAATATCAAAACAAAGACGACCGTTTCCGGCGTAATTTGACGCGCTGAATGCGATAAAACAAGTTTTAGGTCGCTAGCATGTATAGAAAAAAAGTTACTCACCGATATCCACGAAACAAACAAACGGAATTCGACTTCGTGTTTTAAGCAATATCAAAACAAAGACGACCGTTTCCGGCGTAATTTGACGCGCTGAATGCGATAAAACAAGTTTTAGGTCGCTAGCATGTATAGAAAAAAAGTTACTCACCGATATCCACGAAACAAACAAACGGAATTCGACTTCGTGTTTTAAGCAATATCAAAACAAAGACGACCGTTTCCGGCGTAATTTGACGCGCTGAATGCGATAAAACAAGTTTTAGGTCGCTAGCATGTATAGAAAAAAAGTTACCAACCGATATCTGAAAAACAAACAAACGGAATTCGACTTCGTGTTTTCAGCAATATCAAAACAAAGACGACCGTTTCCGGCGTAATTTGACGCGCTGAATGCGATGAAACAAGTTTTAGGTCGCTAGCATGTATAGAAAAAAAGTTACCAACCGATATCTGAAAAACAAACAAACGGACTTCGACTTCGTGTTTCGAGCAATATTAAAACAACGACGGCCGTTTCCGGCGTAATTTGACGCGCTGGATGCGATAAAACAAGTTTTAGGTCGCTAGCATGTATAGAAAAAAAGTTACTCACCGATATCCACGAAACAAACAAACGGAATTCGACTTCGTGTTTTAAGCAATATCAAAACAAAGACGACCGTTTTCGGCGTAATTTGACGCGCTGAATGCGATAAAACAAGTTTTAGGTCGCTAGCATGTATAGAAAAAAAGTTACTCACCGATATCCACGAAACAAACAAACGGAATTCGACTTCGTGTTTTAAGCAATATCAAAACAAAGACGACCGTTTCCGGCGTAATTCGACGCGCTGAATGCGATAAAACAAGTTTTAGGTCGCTAGCATGTATAGAAAAAAGGAACTTACCGATATCCACGAAACAAACGAACGGAATTCGACTTCGTGTTTTAAGCAATATCAAAACAAAGACGACCGCTTCCGGCGTAATTTGACGCGCTGAATGCGATGAAACAAGTTTTAGGTCGCTAGCATGTATAGAAAAAAAGTTACTCACCGATATCCACAGAACAAACAAACGGAATTCGACTCCGTGTTTTGAGCAATATCACAACAAAGACGACCGTTTCCGGCGTAATTTGACGCGCTGAATGCGATAAAACAAGTTTGAGGTCGCTAGCATGTATAGAAAAAAAGGTACTCACCGATATCCACGAAACAAACGAACGGAATTCGACTTCGTGTTTTAAGCAATATCAAAACAAAGACGACCGTTTCCGGCGTAATTTGACGCGCTGAATGCGATAAAACAAGTTTTAGGTCGCTAGCATGTATAGAAAAAAAGTTACTCACCGATATCCACGAAACAAACGAACGGAATTCGACTTCGTGTTTTAAGCAATATCAAAACAAGGACGACCGTTTCCGGCGTAATTTGACGCGCTGAATGCGATAAAACAAGTTTGAGGTCGCTAGCATGTATAGAAAAAAAGTTACCAACCGATATCTGAAAAACAAACAAACGGACTTCGACTTCGTGTTTTAAGCAATATCAAAACAAAGACGACCGTTTCCGGCGTAATTTGACGCGCTGAATGCGATAAAACAAGTTTTAGGTCGCTAGCATGTATAGAAAAAAAGTTACTCACCGATATCCACGAAACAAACAAACGGAATTCGACTCCGTGTTTTGAGCAATATCACAACAAAGACGACCGTTTCCGGCGTAATTTGACGCGCTGAATGCGATAAAACAAGTTTTAGGTCGCTAGCATGTATAGAAAAAAAGGAACTTACCGATATCCACGAAACAAACGAACGGAATTCGACTTCGTGTTTTCAGCAATATCAAAACAAAGACGACCGTTTCCGGCGTAATTTGACGCGCTGAATGCGATGAAACAAGTTTCAGGTCGCTAGCATGTATAGAAAAAAAGTTACCTACCGATATCTGAAAAACAAACAAACGGACTTCGACTTCGTGTTTCGAGCAATATCAAAACAAAGACGGCCGTTTCCGGCGTAATTTGACGCGCTGAATGCGATAAAACAAGTTTTAGGTCGCTAGCATGTATAGAAAAAAAGTTACTCACCGATATCCACGAAACAAACGAACGGAATTCGACTTCGTGTTTTAAGCAATATCAAAACAAAGACGACCGTTTTCGGCGTAATTTGACGCGCTGAATGCGATAAAACAAGTTTTAGGTCGCTAGCATGTATAGAAAAAAAGTTACCAACCGATATCTGAAAAACAAACAAACGGACTTCGACTTCGTGTTTCGAGCAATATTCAAACAACGACGGCCGTTTCCGGCGCAATTTGACGCGCTGGATGCGATAAAACAAGTTTTAGGTCGCTAGCATGTATAGAAAAAAAGTTACTCACCGATATCCACAAAACAAACAAACGGAATTCGACTCCGTGTTTTGAGCAATATCACAACAAAGACGACCGTTTCCGGCGTAATTTGACGCGCTGAATGCGATAAAACAAGTTTTAGGTCGCTAGCATGTATAGAAAAAAAGTTACCAATCGATATCTGAAAAACAAACAAACGGACTTCGACTTCGTGTTTTAAGCAATATCAAAACAAAGACGACCGTTTCCGGCGTAATTTGACGCGCTGAATGCGATAAAACAAGTTTTACGTCGCTAGCATGTATAGAAAAAAAGGAACTTACCGATATCCACGAAACAAACGAACGGAATTCGACTTCGTGTTTTAAGCAATATCAAAACAAAGACGACCGTTTCCGGCGTAATTTGACGCGCTGAATGCGATAAAACAAGTTTTAGGTCGCTAGCATGTATAGAAAAAAAGGAACTTACCGATATCCACGAAACAAACGAACGGAATTCGACTTCGTGTTTTAAGCAATATCAAAACAAAGACGACCGTTTCCGGCGTAATTTGACGCGCTGAATGCGATGAAACAAGTTTTAGGTCGCTAGCATGTATAGAAAAAAAGTTACCTACCGATATCTGAAAAACAAACAAACGGACTTCGACTTCGTGTTTCGAGCAATATCAAAACAAAGACGGCCGTTTCCGGCGTAATTTGACGCGCTGAATGCGATAAAACAAGTTTTAGGTCGCTAGCATGTATAGAAAAAAAGTTACTCACCGATATCCACGAAACAAACGAACGAAATTCGACTTCGTGTTTTGAGCAATATCAAAACAAAGACGACCGTTTCCGGCGTAATTTGACGCGCTGAATGCGATAAAACAAGTTTTAGGTCGCTAGCATGTATAGAAAAAAAGTTACTCACCGATATCCACGAAACAAACGAACGGAATTCGACTTCGTGTTTTAAGCAATATCAAAACAAAGACGACCGTTTCCGGCGTAATTTGACGCGCTAAATGCGATAAAACAAGTTTTAGGTCGCTCGCATGTATAGAAAAAAAGTTACCAACCGATATCCACGAAACAAACGAACGGAATTCGACTTCGTGTTTTAACCAATATCAAAACAAAGACGACCGTTTCCGGCGTAATTTGACGCGCTGAATGCGATGAAACAAGTTTTAGGTCGCTAGCATGTATAGAAAAAAAGTTACTCACCGATATCCACGGAACAAACAAACGGAATTCGACTCCGTGTTTTGAGCAATATCAGAACAAAGACGACCGTTTCCGGCGTAATTTGACGCGCTGAATGCGATAAAACAAGTTTTAGGTCGCTAGCATGTATAGAAAAAAAGGTACTCACCGATATCCACGAAACAAACGAACGGAATTCGACTTCGTGTTTAGAGCAATATCAAAACAAAGACGACCGTTTCCGGCGTAATTTGACGCGCTGAATGCGATAAAACAAGTTTTAGGTCGCTAGCATGTATAGAAAAAAAGTTACTCACCGATATCCACGAAACAAACAAACGGAATTCGACTTCGTGTTTTAAGCAATATCAAAACAAAGACGACCGTTTCCGCCGTAATTTGACGCGCTGAATGCGATAAAACAAGTTTTAGGTCGCTAGCATGTATAGAAAAAAAGTTACTCACCGATATCCACGAAACAAACAAACGGAATTCGACTTCGTGTTTTAAGCAATATCAAAACAAAGACGACCGTTTCCGCCGTAATTTGACGCGCTGAATGCGATAAAACAAGTTTTAGGTCGCTAGCATGTATAGAAAAAAAGTTACCAACCGATATCTGAAAAACAAACAAACGGAATTCGACTTCGTGTTTTCAGCAATATCAAAACAAAGACGACCGTTTCCGGCGTAATTTGACGCGCTGAATGCGATGAAACAAGTTTTAGGTCGCTAGCATGTATAGAAAAAAAGTTACCAACCGATATCTGAAAAACAAACAAACGGACTTCGACTTCGTGTTTCGAGCAATATTAAAACAACGACGGCCGTTTCCGGCGTAATTTGACGCGCTGGATGCGATAAAACAAGTTTTAGGTCGCTAGCATGTATAGAAAAAAAGTTACTCACCGATATCCACGAAACAAACAAACGGAATTCGACTTCGTGTTTTAAGCAATATCAAAACAAAGACGACCGTTTTCGGCGTAATTTGACGCGCTGAATGCGATAAAACAAGTTTTAGGTCGCTAGCATGTATAGAAAAAAAGTTACTCACCGATATCCACGAAACAAACAAACGGAATTCGACTTCGTGTTTTAAGCAATATCAAAACAAAGACGACCGTTTCCGGCGTAATTCGACGCGCTGAATGCGATAAAACAAGTTTTAGGTCGCTAGCATGTATAGAAAAAAGGAACTTACCGATATCCACGAAACAAACGAACGGAATTCGACTTCGTGTTTTAAGCAATATCAAAACAAAGACGACCGCTTCCGGCGTAATTTGACGCGCTGAATGCGATGAAACAAGTTTTAGGTCGCTAGCATGTATAGAAAAAAAGTTACTCACCGATATCCACAGAACAAACAAACGGAATTCGACTCCGTGTTTTGAGCAATATCACAACAAAGACGACCGTTTCCGGCGTAATTTGACGCGCTGAATGCGATAAAACAAGTTTGAGGTCGCTAGCATGTATAGAAAAAAAGGTACTCACCGATATCCACGAAACAAACGAACGGAATTCGACTTCGTGTTTTAAGCAATATCAAAACAAAGACGACCGTTTCCGGCGTAATTTGACGCGCTGAATGCGATAAAACAAGTTTTAGGTCGCTAGCATGTATAGAAAAAAAGTTACTCACCGATATCCACGAAACAAACGAACGGAATTCGACTTCGTGTTTTAAGCAATATCAAAACAAGGACGACCGTTTCCGGCGTAATTTGACGCGCTGAATGCGATAAAACAAGTTTGAGGTCGCTAGCATGTATAGAAAAAAAGTTACCAACCGATATCTGAAAAACAAACAAACGGACTTCGACTTCGTGTTTTAAGCAATATCAAAACAAAGACGACCGTTTCCGGCGTAATTTGACGCGCTGAATGCGATAAAACAAGTTTTAGGTCGCTAGCATGTATAGAAAAAAAGTTACTCACCGATATCCACGAAACAAACAAACGGAATTCGACTCCGTGTTTTGAGCAATATCACAACAAAGACGACCGTTTCCGGCGTAATTTGACGCGCTGAATGCGATAAAACAAGTTTTAGGTCGCTAGCATGTATAGAAAAAAAGGAACTTACCGATATCCACGAAACAAACGAACGGAATTCGACTTCGTGTTTTCAGCAATATCAAAACAAAGACGACCGTTTCCGGCGTAATTTGACGCGCTGAATGCGATGAAACAAGTTTCAGGTCGCTAGCATGTATAGAAAAAAAGTTACCTACCGATATCTGAAAAACAAACAAACGGACTTCGACTTCGTGTTTCGAGCAATATCAAAACAAAGACGGCCGTTTCCGGCGTAATTTGACGCGCTGAATGCGATAAAACAAGTTTTAGGTCGCTAGCATGTATAGAAAAAAAGTTACTCACCGATATCCACGAAACAAACGAACGGAATTCGACTTCGTGTTTTAAGCAATATCAAAACAAAGACGACCGTTTTCGGCGTAATTTGACGCGCTGAATGCGATAAAACAAGTTTTAGGTCGCTAGCATGTATAGAAAAAAAGTTACCAACCGATATCTGAAAAACAAACAAACGGACTTCGACTTCGTGTTTCGAGCAATATTCAAACAACGACGGCCGTTTCCGGCGCAATTTGACGCGCTGGATGCGATAAAACAAGTTTTAGGTCGCTAGCATGTATAGAAAAAAAGTTACTCACCGATATCCACAAAACAAACAAACGGAATTCGACTCCGTGTTTTGAGCAATATCACAACAAAGACGACCGTTTCCGGCGTAATTTGACGCGCTGAATGCGATAAAACAAGTTTTAGGTCGCTAGCATGTATAGAAAAAAAGTTACCAATCGATATCTGAAAAACAAACAAACGGACTTCGACTTCGTGTTTTAAGCAATATCAAAACAAAGACGACCGTTTCCGGCGTAATTTGACGCGCTGAATAGGATAAAACAAGTTTTACGTCGCTAGCATGTATAGAAAAAAAGGAACTTACCGATATCCACGAAACAAACGAACGGAATTCGACTTCGTGTTTTAAGCAATATCAAAACAAAGACGACCGTTTCCGGCGTAATTTGACGCGCTGAATGCGATAAAACAAGTTTTAGGTCGCTAGCATGTATAGAAAAAAAGGAACTTACCGATATCCACGAAACAAACGAACGGAATTCGACTTCGTGTTTTAAGCAATATCAAAACAAAGACGACCGTTTCCGGCGTAATTTGACGCGCTGAATGCGATGAAACAAGTTTTAGGTCGCTAGCATGTATAGAAAAAAAGTTACCTACCGATATCTGAAAAACAAACAAACGGACTTCGACTTCGTGTTTCGAGCAATATCAAAACAAAGACGGCCGTTTCCGGCGTAATTTGACGCGCTGAATGCGATAAAACAAGTTTTAGGTCGCTAGCATGTATAGAAAAAAAGTTACTCACCGATATCCACGAAACAAACGAACGAAATTCGACTTCGTGTTTTGAGCAATATCAAAACAAAGACGACCGTTTCCGGCGTAATTTGACGCGCTGAATGCGATAAAACAAGTTTTAGGTCGCTAGCATGTATAGAAAAAAAGTTACTCACCGATATCCACGAAACAAACGAACGGAATTCGACTTCGTGTTTTAAGCAATATCAAAACAAAGACGACCGTTTCCGGCGTAATTTGACGCGCTAAATGCGATAAAACAAGTTTTAGGTCGCTCGCATGTATAGAAAAAAAGTTACCAACCGATATCCACGAAACAAACGAACGGAATTCGACTTCGTGTTTTAAGCAATATCAAAACAAAGACGACCGTTTCCGGCGTAATTTGACGCGCTGAATGCGATAAAACAAGTTTCAGGTCGCTAGCATGTATAGAAAAAAAGTTACTCACCGATATCCACGAAACAAACAAACGGAATTCGACTCCGTGTTTTAAGCAATATCAGAACGAAGACGACCGTTTCCGGCGTAATTTGACGCGCTGGATGCGATAAAACAAGTTTTAGGTCGCTAGCATGTATAGAAAAAAAGTTACCAACCGATATCTGAAAAACAAACAAACGGTCTTCGACTTCGTGTTTTAAGCAATATCAAAACAAAGACGACCGTATCCGGCGTAATTTGACGCGCTGAATGCGATAAAACAAGTTTCAGGTCGCTAGCATGTATAGAAAAAAAGTTACCAACCGATATCCACGAAACAAACGAACGGAATTCGACTCCGTGTTTTAAGCAATATCAAAACAAAGACGACCGTTTCCGGCGTTATTTGACGCGCTGAATGCGATAAAACAAGTTTTAGGTCGCTAGCATGTATAGAAAAAAAGTTACTCACCGATATCCACGAAACAAACAAACGGAATTCGACTCCGTGTTTTGAGCAATATCATAACAAAGACGACCGTTTCCGGCGTAATTTGACGCGCTGAATGCGATAAAACAAGTTTTAGGTCGCTAGCATGTATAGAAAAGAAGTTACCAATCGATATCTGAAAAACAAACAAACGGACTTCGACTTCGTGTTTTAAGCAATATCAAAACAAAGACGACCGTTTCCGGCGTAATTTGACGCGCTGAATGCGATAAAACAAGTTTTAGGTCGCTAGCATGTATAGAAAAAAAGTTACTCACCGATATCCACGAAACAAACAAACGGAATTCGACTCCGTGTTTTGAGCAATATCACAACAAAGACGACCGTTTCCGGCGTAATTTGACGCGCTGAATGCGATAAAACAAGTTTCACGTCGCTAGCATGTATAGAAAAAAAGGAACTTACCGATATCCACGAAACAAACGAACGGAATTCGACTTCGTGTTTTAAGCAATATCAAAACAAAGACGACCGTTTCCGGCGTAATTTGACGCGCTGAATGCGATAAAACAAGTTTTAGGTCGCTAGCATGTATAGAAAAAAAGGAACTTACCGATATCCACGAAACAAACGAACGGAATTCGACTTCGTGTTTCAAGCAATATCAAAACAAAGACGACCGTTTCCGGCGTAATTTGACGCGCTGAATGCGATGAAACAAGTTTTAGGTCGCTAGCATGTATAGAAAAAAAGTTACCTACCGATATCTGAAAAACAAACAAACGGACTTCGACTTCGTGTTTCGAGCAATATCAAAACAAAGACGGCCGTTTCCGGCGTAATTTGACGCGCTGAATGCGATAAAACAAGTTTTAGGTCGCTAGCATGTATAGAAAAAAAGTTACTCACCGATATCCACGAAACAAACGAACGGAATTCGACTTCGTGTTTTGAGCAATATCAAAACAAAGACGACCGTTTCCGGCGTAATTTGACGCGCTGGATGCGATAAAACAAGTTTTAGGTCGCTAGCATGTATAGAAAAAAAGTTACCAACCGATATCTGAAAAACAAACAAACGGTCTTCGACTTCGTGTTTTAAGCAATATCAAAACAAAGACGACCGTATCCGGCGTAATTTGACGTGCTAAATGCGATAAAACAAGTTTCAGGTCGCTAGCATGTATAGAAAAAAAGTTACCAACCGATATCCACGAAACAAACGAACGGAATTCGACTCCGTGTTTTAAGCAATATCAAAACAAAGACGACCGTTTCCGGCGTAATTTGACGCGCTGAATGCGATAAAACAAGTTTTAGGTCGCTAGCATGTATAGAAAAAAAGTTACTCACCGATATCCACGAAACAAACAAACGGAATTCGACTCCGTGTTTTGAGCAATATCATAACAAAGACGACCGTTTCCGGCGTAATTTGACGCGCTGAATGCGATAAAACAAGTTTTAGGTCGCTAGCATGTATAGAAAAAAAGTTACTCACCGATATCCACGAAACAAACGAACGGAATTCGACTTCGTGTTTTAAGCAATATCAAAACGAAGACGACCGTTTCCGGCGTAATTTGACGCGCTGAATGCGATAAAACAAGTTTTAGGTCGCTAGCATGTATAGAAAAAAAGTTACTCACCGATCTCCACGAAACAAACAAACGGAATTCGACTCCGTGTTTTGAGCAATATCAGAACAAAGACGACCGTTTCCGGCGTAATTTGACGCGCTGAATGCGATAAAACAAGTTCTAGGTCGCTAGCATGTATAGAAAAAAAGTTACTCACCGATATCCACGAAACAAACAAACGGAATTCGACTCCGTGTTTTGAGCAATATCAGAACAAAGACGACCGTTTCCGGCGTAATTTGACGCGCTGAATGCGATAAAACAAGTTTTAGGTCGCTAGCATGTATAGAAAAAAAGTTACCAATCGATATCTGAAAAACAAACAAACGGACTTCGACTTCGTGTTTTAAGCAATATCAAAACAAAGACGACCGTTTCCGGCGTAATTTGACGCGCTGAATGCGATAAAACAAGTTTTAGGTCGCTAGCATGTATAGAAAAAAAGTTACTCACCGATATCCACGAAACAAACAAACGGAATTCGACTCCGTGTTTTGAGCAATATCACAACAAAGACGACCGTTTCCGGCGTAATTTGACGCGCTGAATGCGATAAAACAAGTTTTACGTCGCTAGCATGTATAGAAAAAAAGGAACTTACCGATATCCACGAAACAAACGAACGGAATTCGACTTCGTGTTTTAAGCAATATCAAAACAAAGACGACCGTTTCCGGCGTAATTTGACGCGCTGAATGCGATAAAACAAGTTTTAGGTCGCTAGCATGTATAGAAAAAAAGGAACTTACCGATATCCACGAAACAAACGAACGGAATTCGACTTCGTGTTTTAAGCAATATCAAAACAAAGACGACCGTTTCCGGCGTAATTTGACGCGCTGAATGCGATAAAACAAGTTTTAGGTCGCTAGCATGTATAGAAAAAAAGTTACCTACCGATATCTGAAAAACAAACAAACGGACTTCGACTTCGTGTTTCGAGCAATATCAAAACAAAGACGGCCGTTTCCGGCGTAATTTGACGCGCTGAATGCGATAAAACAAGTTTTAGGTCGCTAGCATGTATAGAAAAGAAGTTACCAATCGATATCCACGAAACAAACGAACGGAATTCGACTTCGTGTTTCAAGCAATATCAAAACAAAGACGACCGTTTCCGGCGTAATTTGACGCGCTGAATGCGATGAAACAAGTTTTACGTCGCTAGCATGTATAGAAAAAAAGGAACTTACCGATATCCACGAAACAAACGAACGGAATTCGACTTCGTGTTTTAAGCAATATCAAAACAAAGACGACCGTTTCCGGCGTAATTTGACGCGCTGAATGCGATAAAACAAGTTTTAGGTCGCTAGCATGTATAGAAAAAAAGGAACTTACCGATATCCACGAAACAAACGAACGGAATTCGACTTCGTGTTTTAAGCAATATCAAAACAAAGACGACCGTTTCCGGCGTAATTTGACGCGCTGAATGCGATGAAACAAGTTTTAGGTCGCTAGCATGTATAGAAAAAAAGTTACCTACCGATATCTGAAAAACAAACAAACGGACTTCGACTTCGTGTTTCGAGCAATATCAAAACAAAGACGGCCGTTTCCGGCGTAATTTGACGCGCTGGATGCGATAAAACAAGTTTTAGGTCGCTAGCATGTATAGAAAAAAAGTTACCAACCGATATCTGAAAAACAAACAAACGGTCTTCGACTTCGTGTTTTAAGCAATATCAAAACAAAGACGACCGTATCCGGCGTAATTTGACGCGCTGAATGCGATAAAACAAGTTTTAGGTCGCTAGCATGTATAGAAAAAAAGTTACTCACCGATATCCACGAAACAAACAAACGGAATTCGACTCCGTGTTTTGAGCAATATCAGAACAAAGACGACCGTTTCCGGCGTAATTTGACGCGCTGAATGCGATAAAACAAGTTTTAGGTCGCTAGCATGTATAGAAAAAAAGTTACTCACCGATATCCACGAAACAAACGAACGGAATTCGACTCCGTGTTTTAAGCAATATCAAAACAAAGACGACCGTTTCCGGCGTAATTTGACGCGCTGAATGCGATAAAACAAGTTTTAGGTCGCTAGCATGTATAGAAAAAAAGTTACTCACCGATATCCACGAAACAAACAAACGGAATTCGACTCCGTGTTTTGAGCAATATCATAACAAAGACGACCGTTTCCGGCGTATTTTGACGCGCTGAATGCGATAAAACAAGTTTTAGGTCGCTAGCATGTATAGAAAAAAAGTTACTCACCGATATCCACGAAACAAACGAACGGAATTCGACTTCGTGTTTTAAGCAATATCAAAACGAAGACGACCGTTCCCGGCGTAATTTGACGCGCTGAATGCGATAAAACAAGTTTTAGGTCGCTAGCATGTATAGAAAAAAAGTTACTCACCGATCTCCACGAAACAAACAAACGGAATTCGACTCCGTGTTTTGAGCAATATCAGAACAAAGACGACCGTTTCCGGCGTAATTTGACGCGCTGAATGCGATAAAACAAGTTTTAGGTCGCTAGCATGTATAGAAAAAAAGTTACTCACCGATATCCACGAAACAAACAAACGGAATTCGACTCCGTGTTTTGAGCAATATCAGAACAAAGACGACCGTTTCCGGCGTAATTTGACGCGCTGAATGCGATAAAACAAGTTTTAGGTCGCTAGCATGTATAGAAAAAAAGTTACCAATCGATATCTGAAAAACAAACAAACGGACTTCGACTTCGTGTTTTAAGCAATATCAAAACAAAGACGACCGTTTTCGGCGTTATTTGACGCGCTGAATGCAATAAAACAAGTTTCAGGTCGCTAGCATGTATAGAAAAAAAGGAACTTACCGATATCCACGAAACAAACGAACGGAATTCGACTTCGTGTTTTAAGCAATATCAAAACAAAGACGACCGTTTCCGGCGTAATTTGACGCGCTGAATGCGATAAAACAAGTTTTAGGTCGCTAGCATGTATAGAAAAAAAGGAACTTACCGATATCCACGAAACAAACGAACGGAATTCGACTTCGTGTTTTAAGCAATATCAAAACAAAGACGACCGTTTCCGGCGTAATTTGACGCGCTGAATGCGATGAAACAAGTTTTAGGTCGCTAGCATGTATAGAAAAAAAGTTACCTACCGATATCTGAAAAACAAACAAACGGACTTCGACTTCGTGTTTCGAGCAATATCAAAACAAAGACGGCCGTTTCCGGCGTAATTTGACGCGCTGAATGCGATAAAACAAGTTTTAGGTCGCTAGCATGTATAGAAAAGAAGTTACCAATCGATATCCACGAAACAAACGAACGGAATTCGACTTCGTGTTTCAAGCAATATCAAAACAAAGACGACCGTTTCCGGCGTAATTTGACGCGCTGAATGCGATGAAACAAGTTTTACGTCGCTAGCATGTATAGAAAAAAAGGAACTTACCGATATCCACGAAACAAACGAACGGAATTCGACTTCGTGTTTTAAGCAATATCAAAACAAAGACGACCGTTTCCGGCGTAATTTGACGCGCTGAATGCGATAAAACAAGTTTTAGGTCGCTAGCATGTATAGAAAAAAAGGAACTTACCGATATCCACGAAACAAACGAACGGAATTCGACTTCGTGTTTTAAGCAATATCAAAACAAAGACGACCGTTTCCGGCGTAATTTGACGCGCTGAATGCGATGAAACAAGTTTTAGGTCGCTAGCATGTATAGAAAAAAAGTTACCTACCGATATCTGAAAAACAAACAAACGGACTTCGACTTCGTGTTTCGAGCAATATCAAAACAAAGACGGCCGTTTCCGGCGTAATTTGACGCGCTGGATGCGATAAAACAAGTTTTAGGTCGCTAGCATGTATAGAAAAAAAGTTACCAACCGATATCTGAAAAACAAACAAACGGTCTTCGACTTCGTGTTTTAAGCAATATCAAAACAAAGACGACCGTATCCGGCGTAATTTGACGCGCTGAATGCGATAAAACAAGTTTTAGGTCGCTAGCATGTATAGAAAAAAAGTTACTCACCGATATCCACGAAACAAACAAACGGAATTCGACTCCGTGTTTTGAGCAATATCAGAACAAAGACGACCGTTTCCGGCGTAATTTGACGCGCTGAATGCGATAAAACAAGTTTTAGGTCGCTAGCATGTATAGAAAAAAAGTTACTCACCGATATCCACGAAACAAACGAACGGAATTCGACTCCGTGTTTTAAGCAATATCAAAACAAAGACGACCGTTTCCGGCGTAATTTGACGCGCTGAATGCGATAAAACAAGTTTTAGGTCGCTAGCATGTATAGAAAAAAAGTTACTCACCGATATCCACGAAACAAACAAACGGAATTCGACTCCGTGTTTTGAGCAATATCATAACAAAGACGACCGTTTCCGGCGTATTTTGACGCGCTGAATGCGATAAAACAAGTTTTAGGTCGCTAGCATGTATAGAAAAAAAGTTACTCACCGATATCCACGAAACAAACGAACGGAATTCGACTTCGTGTTTTAAGCAATATCAAAACGAAGACGACCGTTCCCGGCGTAATTTGACGCGCTGAATGCGATAAAACAAGTTTTAGGTCGCTAGCATGTATAGAAAAAAAGTTACTCACCGATCTCCACGAAACAAACAAACGGAATTCGACTCCGTGTTTTGAGCAATATCAGAACAAAGACGACCGTTTCCGGCGTAATTTGACGCGCTGAATGCGATAAAACAAGTTTTAGGTCGCTAGCATGTATAGAAAAAAAGTTACTCACCGATATCCACGAAACAAACAAACGGAATTCGACTCCGTGTTTTGAGCAATATCAGAACAAAGACGACCGTTTCCGGCGTAATTTGACGCGCTGAATGCGATAAAACAAGTTTTAGGTCGCTAGCATGTATAGAAAAAAAGTTACCAATCGATATCTGAAAAACAAACAAACGGACTTCGACTTCGTGTTTTAAGCAATATCAAAACAAAGACGACCGTTTTCGGCGTTATTTGACGCGCTGAATGCAATAAAACAAGTTTTAGGTCGCTAGCATGTATAGAAAAAAAGTTACTCACCGATATCCACGAAACAAACAAACGGAATTCGACTCCGTGTTTTGAGCAATATCAGAACAAAGACGACCGTTTCCGGCGTAATTTGACGCGCTGAATGCGATAAAACAAGTTTTAGGTCGCTAGCATGTATAGAAAAAAAGTTACCAATCGATATCTGAAAAACAAACAAACGGACTTCGACTTCGTGTTTTAGGCAATATCAAAACAAAGACGACCGTTTCCGGCGTAATTTGACGCGCTGAATGCGATAAAACAAGTTTTAGGTCGCTAGCATGTATAGAAAAAAAGTTACCAACCGATATCCACGAAACAAACGAACGGAATTCGACTTCGTGTTTTAAGCAATATCAAAACGAAGACGACCGTTTCCGGCGTAATTTGACGCGCTGAATGCGATCAAACAAGTTTTAGGTCGCTAGCATGTATAGAAAAAAAGTTACTCACCGATCTCCACGAAACAAACAAACGGAATTCGACTCCGTGTTTTGAGCAATATCAGAACAAAGACGACCGTTTCCGGCGTAATTTGACGCGCTGAATGCGATAAAACAAGTTTTAGGTCGCTAGCATGTGTAGAAAAAAAGTTACTCACCGATATCCACGAAACAAACAAACGGAATTCGACTCCGTGTTTTGAGCAATATCAGAACAAAGACGACCGTTTCCGGCGTAATTTGACGCGCTGAATGCGATAAAACAAGTTTTAGGTCGCTAGCATGTATAGAAAAAAAGTTACCAATCGATATCTGAAAAACAAACAAACGGACTTCGACTTCGTGTTTTAAGCAATATCAAAACAAAGACGACCGTTTTCGGCGTTATTTGACGCGCTGAATGCGATAAAACAAGTTTTAGGTCGCTAGCATGTATAGAAAAAAAGTTACTCACCGATATCCACGAAACAAACAAACGGAATTCGACTCCGTGTTTTGAGCAATATCAGAACAAAGACGACCGTTTCCGGCGTAATTTGACGCGCTGAATGCGATAAAACAAGTTTTAGGTCGCTAGCATGTATAGAAAAAAAGTTACCAATCGATATCTGAAAAACAAACAAACGGACTTCGACTTCGTGTTTTAAGCAATATCAAAACAAAGACGACCGTTTCCGGCGTAATTTGACGCGCTGAATGCGATAAAACAAGTTTTAGGTCGCTAGCATGTATAGAAAAAAAGGAACTTACCGATATCCACGAAACAAACAAACGGAATTCGACTCCGTGTTTTGAGCAATATCAGAACAAAGACGACCGTTTCCGGCGTAATTTGACGCGCTGAATGCGATAAAACAAGTTTTAGGTCGCTAGCATGTATAGAAAAAAAGTTACCAATCGATATCTGAAAAACAAACAAACGGACTTCGACTTCGTGTTTTAAGCAATATCAAAACAAAGACGACCGTTTTCGGCGTTATTTGACGCGCTGAATGCGATAAAACAAGTTTTAGGTCGCTAGCATGTATAGAAAAAAAGTTACTCACCGATATCCACGAAACAAACAAACGGAATTCGACTCCGTGTTTTGAGCAATATCAGAACAAAGACGACCGTTTCCGGCGTAATTTGACGCGCTGAATGCGATAAAACAAGTTTTAGGTCGCTAGCATGTATAGAAAAAAAGTTACCAATCGATATCTGAAAAACAAACAAACGGACTTCGACTTCGTGTTTTAAGCAATATCAAAACAAAGACGACCGTTTCCGGCGTAATTTGACGCGCTGAATGCGATAAAACAAGTTTTAGGTCGCTAGCATGTATAGAAAAAAAGGAACTTACCGATATCCACGAAACAAACAAACGGAATTCGACTCCGTGTTTCGAGCAATATCAGAACAAAGACGACCGTTTCCGGCGTAATTTGACGCGCTGAATGCGATAAAACAAGTTTTAGGTCGCTAGCATGTATAGAAAAAAAGTTACCAATCGATATCTGAAAAACAAACAAACGGACTTCGACTTCGTGTTTTAAGCAATATCAAAACAAAGACGACCGTTTTCGGCGTTATTTGACGCGCTGAATGCGATAAAACAAGTTTTAGGTCGCTAGCATGTATAGAAAAAAAGTTACTCACCGATATCCACGAAACAAACAAACGGAATTCGACTCCGTGTTTTGAGCAATATCAGAACAAAGACGACCGTTTCCGGCGTAATTTGACGCGCTGAATGCGATAAAACAAGTTTTAGGTCGCTAGCATGTATAGAAAAAAAGTTACCAATCGATATCTGAAAAACAAACAAACGGACTTCGACTTCGTGTTTTAAGCAATATCAAAACAAAGACGACCGTTTCCGGCGTAATTTGACGCGCTGAATGCGATAAAACAAGTTTTAGGTCGCTAGCATGTATAGAAAAAAAGTTACTCACCGATATCCACGAAACAAACAAACGGAATTCGACTCCGTGTTTTGAGCAATATCACAACAAAGACGACCGTTTCCGGCGTAATTTGACGCGCTGAATGCGATGAAACAAGTTTTAGGTCGCTAGCATGTATAGAAAAAAAGTGACCTACCGATATCTGAAAAACAAACAAACGGACTTCGACTTCGTGTTTCGAGCAATATCAAAACAAAGACGGCCGTTTCCGGCGTAATTTGACGCGCTGAATGCGATAAAACACGTTTTAGGTCGCTAGCATGTATAGAAAAAAAGTTACTCACCGATATCCACGAAACAAACGAACGGAATTCGACTTCGTGTTTTAAGCAATATCAAAACAAAGACGACCGTTTCCGGCGTAATTTGACGCGCTGAATGCGATAAAACAAGTTTTAGGTCGCTAGCATGTATAGAAAAAAAGTTACTCACCGATATCCACGAAACAAACGAACGGAATTCGACTTCGTGTTTTCAGCAATATCAAAACAAAGACGACCGTTTCCGGCGTAATTTGACGCGCTGAATGCGATAAAACAAGTTTTAGGTCGCTAGCATGTATAGAAAAAAAGTTACTAATCGATATCTGAAAAACAAACAAACGGACTTCGACTTCGTGTTTTAAGCAATATCAAAACAAAGACGACCGTTTCCGGCGTAATTTGACGCGCTGAATGCGATAAAACAAGTTTTAGGTCGCTAGCATGTATAGAAAAAAAGTTACTCACCGATATCCACGAAACAAACAAACGGAATTCGACTCCGTGTTTTGAGCAATATCACAACAAAGACGACCGTTTCCGGCGTAATTTGACGCGCTGAATGCGATAAAACAAGTTTTAGGTCGCTAGCATGTATAGAAAAAAAGTGACCTACCGATATCTGAAAAACAAACAAACGGACTTCGACTTCGTGTTTCGAGCAATATCAAAACAAAGACGGCCGTTTCCGGCGTAATTTGACGCGCTGAATGCGATAAAACAAGTTTTAGGTCGCTAGCATGTATAGAAAAAAAGTTACTCACCGATATCCACGAAACAAACGAACGGAATTCGACTTCGTGTTTTAAGCAATATCAAAACAAAGACGACCGTTTCCGGCGTAATTTGACGCGCTGAATGCGATAAAACAAGTTTTAGGTCGCTAGCATGTATAGAAAAAAAGTTACTCACCGATATCCACGAAACAAACGAACGGAATTCGACTTCGTGTTTTCAGCAATATCAAAACAAAGACGACCGTCTCCGGCGTAATTTGACGCGCTGAATGCGATAAAACAAGTTTTAGGTCGCTAGCATGTATAGAAAAAAAGTTACCAATCGATATCTGAAAAACAAACAAACGGACTTCGACTCCGTGTTTTGAGCAATATCACAACAAAGACGACCGTTTCCGGCGTAATTTGACGCGCTGAATGCGATAAAACAAGTTTTAGGTCGCTAGCATGTATAGAAAAAAAGTGACCTACCGATATCTGAAAAACAAACAAACGGACTTCGACTTCGTGTTTCGAGCAATATCAAAACAAAGACGGCCGTTTCCGGCGTAATTTGACGCGCTGAATGCGATAAAACAAGTTTTAGGTCGCTAGCATGTATAGAAAAAAAGTTACTCACCGATATCCACGAAACAAACGAACGGAATTCGACTTCGTGTTTTAAGCAATATCAAAACAAAGACGACCGTTTCCGGCGTAATTTGACGCGCTGAATGCGATAAAACAAGTTTTAGGTCGCTAGCATGTATAGAAAAAAAGTTACTCACCGATATCCACGAAACAAACGAACGGAATTCGACTTCGTGTTTTCAGCAATATCAAAACAAAGACGACCGTTTCCGGCGTAATTTGACGCGCTGAATGCGATAAAACAAGTTTTAGGTCGCTAGCATGTATAGAAAAAAAGTTACTCACCGATATCCACGAAACAAACAAACGGAATTCGACTCCGTGTTTTGAGCAATATCACAACAAAGACGACCGTTTCCGGCGTAATTTGACGCGCTGAATGCGATAAAACAAGTTTTAGGTCGCTAGCATGTATAGAAAAAAAGGAACTTACCGATATCCACGAAACAAACGAACGGAATTCGACTTCGTGTTTTAAGCAATATCAAAACAAAGACGACCGTTTCCGGCGTAATTTGACGCGCTGAATGCGATGAAACAAGTTTTAGGTCGCTAGCATGTATAGAAAAA